>NC_141693.1:1571977284-1572569784 GCF_964263255.1 Lissotriton vulgaris
TGAGACAAGCATTTGTGCCAGTTGATAAGCTGGTGACTATTAATGATGATATCATACTGGATTACTGCAAAAACCTGTCTGACATGGTAACTTCTGTGTTCCATCAGGTGGGAACTGAGGCAACCTCGAAAGAAAAACATCCAGCTCATGATCTAGTCGCTGAAGATTGGGTTCAGTTAAAGGTTCACAGAAGAGGAAACTGCTTAGTCCCTTGTTGGCAGAAGCCCAGACAAGTCATTCTGGTTAGCACAACTGCAGTTAAATGTGCTGGAGTAAAGAGATGGGTGCACGCAAGCCACACCATCCGTGTGCCTGAACCTGAAAATCCACAGGACGAAGGAGAAAGCACAACTGACTCAGATTCTGAAAGTGAACAAGAGAAAGACCCAGATACTGAAACTCGACCTGTTCGTCGACATCTGGAAATATCAGATGCAAGTTCTGCATCTGAAGGAGAAAGTGAAGCTAAGTAAGTACCAAATTCTGAAGATCAACCTGAAAGTCGAGATTTGGTGAGAACTGAACCCAGTAAGGACACTGAACAAAGTGAAGCTAAAATTGGTAGTCAGGAAAATACTGAAGGACAGTCTGAAAGCTCTGAAAGAAGGAACCAGAATCTCGAAACTGGTGAAAAGGAAATAACTCACGATGAGGATGAGCTTCCAAGTACCAGCTATGGAGAAGTTCCTAACAGAGTGAAAGAAGTGACCTAAGAAGAAACAAGCTCAGTGAAAGAAAGAGACATTATAAAGTTCACCATAAATGAAACAAATGAGAAATCTGAAACTGAGTCTGATGACAGTGAAGATAAAACTCAATTGAGGAGAAGATCAAGAAAGAGAGCTTGGAGAGTGGAACATAACACTGTCAGACCAGAAACCAAGAGACCTCGTAAAGGAGATAATTGGCCTAAAGAAAACGATGGACTGAAATTTAAACTAATTAATAAAGCAAAAATACAAGAGGATCAAGTAAATGAAATAACCAATCAAAAGGAGTCATTGGGTAAAAAGATAGAAATTGTGCAAAGGCCAAAAAGAGTGAGAAGACCAAATCAGAAATACAAGTCACCTGAGTGGACTTATATGATTTGCCTCCAATAAGTGAAGTGAAGAGCAGTCAAGAAAATTTGAGTTGCCAAAGTGAAGAAAAAGAAAGTGAGTGAACTGTAACTCAAAAGAAAGAAAGGAAGTACCTAAACTGGGAAACTGTAAAAGAGAAAAGGTGAAGGAACAAGAATAGTTGACATTTTTGGTGGTAAGGACACTTTAAGTGCAAAGAGATATTTAAAAGAGACAATATAAGGACAGAAAAATTGTGGCAAGCGCTGTGTAAAAAAAAAAGGCTACTTATGATGTAACAAGATTGAAATGTACCATTTCTAGAAAATGGTGTAGAATGTGGTTAATATGTACAGGATTATTAATGTTGGTATGGTTGATTTTAGCTATTATAATTCCTTTTCGGCCAAATTTTGAAAAAGCAAAGGCAAATGAGAGTATGAAAGAAAAGACCCATGAATCAGAGGGTGAAATATTGCATGAGTATAGACCTGAAGTACATCAAGATAACTCGATTAGTGATTTCTCCCGAAATAAGTTTTAAAAATTATTGTCCGAATATGTGAGAACGATGGATGCGAGTGACTGTTATGTCTGTGTGAAATTACCAGCATCTGTATCAGAGGGTGTGACATACCATCACCCTCCATTAACATATGGAATTACATGTAGTGTACTAGCCAGTTTGTTTTATAGAACAGGTAAATTAGAGTATTATTATTCTAACTCTGATGATGTTTTTGCTAAATTGAAAATTGTAGCTGAGTTGAATCACATCAAACCTGCAAAAGTTTTTCGAGAATATTTTTGGGAGACACAAGAACTGACCCATGATTATGCGTTTAAACATAATTTGACCTGTAAAATGAGAAATTAAGAAAAAGCCCTGTTGGATATGGTCGATGAAAGGAGGAATCAGTACAAAAGGAGGGCAAAGGCAAAACAATCTAAATCTACAATGTGGATATTTAAGGATGAAAATATATAGAAGGACATAATGTGAATATGGCTATAAATATAGATACACCATTATTAGGGAAATTATGTATTCAAAGAGATAACACTGTGTATGATAATTATTTTGTGGGAGCAAGTCAATGTGAAGATACGTACATTATAAAAGGGGGTTGGGGCTTTAAAGGAGGTAATGATCCAGTTTTTCCTGGGATCTATTTCTTGTGTGGGAACAAAGCTTATTATAGATTGCCTGATCACTGGTATGGGTCCTGTTATATAGGCCTGGTCTTTCCTAACAATTTTCATGTAGATAGGGAACTAATGGAAATCATGATATAGGTAAATCTTTAAGTCGTAGAAAGAGAGAAAGTATAATAGGAATAATAGGTGATGTTTTTGGAGCATTGATACCAGCAGTGGGTATATCCTTTAACGCAAAAAGAATTCGGAAATTGTCAACGATAGTAGATTGTTTGTCAACAGATACTGCAGGAGGATTTTTAATGGTAAATACAGACATGGTTGCTATGAGAGCTATGATGATGCAAAATCGACTTGCCCTTGATATCATTTTGGCAAAAGAGGGAGGAGTCTGTGGAATTTTAAAGGTACAACATTGTTGTACGTACATTCCTGACAAAAGTCAAAACAAAGTTTTTCAGCAGCTAAGAATTGTTTTTATGAAAAAGGTAGATCTGTAATAGAAAAGGTATTATTCCAGTAACACTAATAATAGTATTATGTTTAGTTTTAAGATTAGGTTGTAAACTTAGAAAAAGAAGAAATAATAAGTCAATAAAGAAAGAATTTGAAGAAAGAGAATGTGAAAAGGGTGACATTGAAATGGAAGAGTTTAAAGAGAAACTTTATCAAGATAGAAAGAAACTGGAAGAAACTCATACTAATTAAAAGAATTTGAAACATGTTGTGATCAAATTTATGAAATATTGGGGTGTTATTTGGTGATAAATCACCAAAGGGGGAGTTGATGTAGCGAGGGTGAGAACAAAAATGTTTGTATACCTCTCCCAAAGTCTCTTCCCCATAACAGTAAAATGTATTAATTGTGTGGTTTTGAAATTAACCAACATAGAATAGAATGCACACACACAAATACACGTGGGATACTAATTTGCTTGTTGTAAATCTTAATCCACTAATTAAGTGAAATCGTTATACTAATTTGGTACGCATATGTCATAATCTAATAAAAATCTATATATATATTCTTTCTGTATGTCTTATTGTGGCAGAAATGATGGAGAATAAGTAAACCACGCTTAATTGTTGCTGAAATGCTAGGTAGTTTTAAATCTTAGATAGATAAGTTAGGTAAACGGCTATAAAAGAGGACGTTTGGAAGTAAGAAAAAAGCTTGCTTTTGATTTTATTTTCGCACCACGACATGCTGTCGGACTGACAAACTTTTTCTATGGTGCAAAGACTTTGACATTTTCTTGACTTTAACTTTTGATGGGTGCGGAGTCCGGATGGGAGGTGAACACCAAGAAAGAATAGAGAGGTGTTTTATTTTTTTGGAACATCGCTATCCTAACCCTGATGTCAATTTATCTAAATCTTGGTAATATGGTCTCAACTTATTTTTTCTGAACAATTCTGCTAATAAATGTGACTGTTTGAATGTAACTTTCTCTTCCAGTTTATTAAATGTTTTATTGATTATTGAAATAAAAGCTAAATAAATTAAGGTCATGCTAGGAGATCTAGTCTCTAAATAAAAGTTAAATAAATGGAGAATTAAGCTGGTCTTGTTGTCCATCAGTTAACTTTTACTAGCTGATCCATTGACCAAATGGTGGGGTGTTTTAATGTTTTCTAAGAATAAAACCATGGTAATATTGATAGACTGCAGATGTATATAGTGTATAAAATATTAGAATGAAATAAGACACTCCGCTAAAATCCAGCAGCTCTCCTCTTGTCTTCACTAATCCTGGGAGCAGGGTGATTTTGTGTGTATGAATGGCTCGCTGTGTTATGGGCCCCACTGACGAGTAAAGTGTGAATAGCTCCTAGGAAGTATAATGATGGTTTGGAGGTTTTGTTGGGAGCCACGCTGGATTACTTCCAACTGTATTAAACCCCTACTTGGTCATTAACTGTTGAACTTTAAACCCTAAAACCTCTTTACTACTTCTACAAACATCTACCTATCTAAGTATCTCCTGGCTGAACTGGCTAGAAGTTTTTCAGCAGCTAAGAATTGGTTTCATGAAATAGGTAGGTCTATAATAGGGAAGGTATTAATTCAGGTAATGCTACAGCGGGACTCCAGAAATAAATTCTAAATCACCAATGGCCATTTCTTCAGAACCTCAGAAAAACACATAACATTCAACAGTGGGGCCCATTGCACTGCATACTTACTCTGTTCATTTAATTTAGCTCAGAGATTTGACCATCAACTCAGGAGTCTCACTATAACATTTGGCGGAGTGTCTAAACCTTTTTAACTAATTTTATTTTACACCTGCAGTATAACACAGTTTACCATGGTTTCAATTAAAACACCATTTTATTCAGACACACCACCATAATGGCAATGGATCTGCTAGAACGAAAATTAGGCATAGGAAGAATCAAAGACCCGGTTTTATATTCTTCATTTATCTAATTTTTATTCAAAACAAACTTTAGTATGTCCGACATTTAGGCATTTATTTATTTCTTTATTCAATAAGAATCTTTAACTTTGGTTTTCAAAACTGATCATTTATTTTAAAATCTCAGAAAAAGACATTTATTTAGAAGTTTACCAAAAGTTTTAGCAAAGAACAGATAGTTCCAAGTTCATTCTCTCCTAACATCCCTAACTAACACCCTCATCTTATCCTAACAGACCTGCAAAGAAAAATAATCAGTCAAAAATTAAAGTCCTTACACTCCAAGTAATCGATCTTCAGTCGGCAGCATCTCCAGAGGAAATCGAAAAAGCGACCCCTTCTAAGCAAAATCAGGGTTTTTTTATACAATAAATCCCTAACTTAATCTATCTAAAAAGTAACTAACATCACCAATTCGAAACCTGATTGGACACATTTGGGGTAGATGAGCCCTTCCTCATCATTACAGCATTGTGTTTCCCAATGAATCAGCAGAAAAATAAAGGTTCTTTGTTTAAGACAGTTCGTGGCCTAGGCGCATACGGCATTCGTAACATACATCTGCTTTCCCAGGCTTTGGGCATTACATCTTTCATGCTTGGCACCCCTCCTAGGTTCCGGGGCAAGGTGGCCTTGAACTTCCCATCAAGCACAGTCAGCTCACTCGCGCTGGCAGGCATCTTTGAGGCGCATGCGTAGACCAGTACCCACTCGCAGTGGCTCAAAACGGCCATTTTCTTACTAGGCCTCAAGGGCCACATTTGGAACTATCATAGAAACAAACACAAATTCATGTTAATTATAGTAATGAAACCCTTCTGTTTACCTCCCACCATTCTAATATTTCCCTATTAGTTGTTACCTAGCAAATAAGCCACATAAATGCGGTTTATACTTACATAACCATCGACCTTTTAGCACAAAACGTTTACAATAAGCACATTTAAATTGCATTTTGTTTATAATTAAGCTGCGCATTAATTCACATCACAATGACAACATATATTAATTAATTATTTCACTCCATGCAAGCAAGATTAGTACTTCCCACGTGTTTATGAATGAATATTACTCTAAGGTTGGTTATTTAAACACGTCACACCATTAGTAAATGTTAACATTATGGAATATTAACTTCACGAGGGGTACACAAAATTTTGCGTTTACCACCTCGCTCCATCAATTCCCTCATCTGGTGATCCTATCACCAAATATTCTCTCAAAATTTTGAAAAATTTAACAGAAAATGTTTCAAGTTCTTCATATTAGTATGATCTATACTCTAGTATCCTTCTCCTTTATTTCTTTAAAGTGGATGTGAACAGTATGATGATAAATATACATTATTATTACTGTCATAATGTAACAAATTTTCCATAGCATGTAATGCCACTTTGTCATAACAAGGATCCAAAAACGATAGGTGTTATCCATCATACTGTTCACATCCACTTTTACATTCATCACTTTATTTTGTCAAACTTTGCGTCCCCTTTTTCTCATTAAGGCACCATACATTGGAGCTATTATTATAGATTGCATTAATCGCCTTTATAAACCATTTTAAGATGGCGCCCGTTTATACATAATGAGTCCGTTTTTGATGTTTAGCAGTAAGGAGGCGGTAGCGTATAAGATTTCACACACCCTCTGAAGACCGCACAAGACGACGAGAGAAGGGCTACACCGGACCGTGTTAGGTAAGCGGAAGTTTAGGTGGGAAATAGGAGAGGCACATGAGCAAGCGGGTTGTAACGTTTTGACATTCTCCACAGAGTACAAACGAGCGGAGAATTTATACGGAGCATCTCCAAGGGCAATCAAACTGCAAGGGACCCACCGAAACTACAGAGGTAGGCGACGCTGTTTAGTGGCAAGCTTAGACGGGACTTTTAAACGCAAGGGAGAGATTGTAATGGCATTACTTTTCCTGCAGTTCTGAACACGGGTGACGATTTCCACACCGAGTTCCATTACAGGGAACCTACACAAACGGGACATACGCCAGACAGGAGAGGTAGGCGACATTCCAACTACATAGCTTTTGATATGGATTAAAGACAGTGGCTTACAGACAGTCATGAGATTTTCATTTATTTTTTCAGGAAGGTGATAATTTCACTTTTTCGAGTTGTCAATCACATTTGCTAGTAGTCAGGTAGGCTGACTTGAATTCATTTTAGTTTATGTGGATATGGTCACTTGATGGTTTATTAGATTAACATACATAGGCACCATGGCAAAGATAACAATGGGACTCGTTATGACAAACGGGCACTAGGTTTTGCATGTACACGAGGTGGAGATGTAGGCTCCCGCAGTTTAAATTCTGATTATCATTATTGTGTTGGCTTTATTTTTAGTATTCCCCTGATGAAGGTATCCCATACCGAAATGCATTGGGACTAACTGCAAATGATGTTAAGATGAACAAGTACATGATGTAATGTATTTGATGAAGAAAGTACACATACAAGAAAGAAAACTGGCATTAAAACTACAAAGTTTTTCCATTGAATTGTTTTAATTTTTGACCCCAACATAGAGGGGCATGGACAATATCTCAGGAGCACGAATGGTTGTTTAAACTTTGATTTACTTTTCAAATATTGAAATGTGGTGTCACATTTAAGTGTGGTTTACGTAGCACCCCACGGGGGCTTGTGCATAGTGCGTCGCTTTCAAACAGTCTCTGTTTGGTTATTTGATTTTTTACACTGACGTGAGCCAGTCAGTTTAAGCGGCAGCACCAAGGAACAATTGTTTACTTTTAGAGATTTGGTTTCATACACAGGTGTCCAGAGTGTCAATCTTGTTACAGAATTCTGGACCACAGAAGTTACCACATCAGACAGATTTTTGCAGTAGTCCAATATGATATCATCATTTATGGTTAGCAATTTATTAACAGGTACATAAGCTTGTCTCATAACCCTGCCCATCAAGATTTCATGTGGACTTAATCCAGTTTTCCTGTCAGGAATACTTCTCAATGTCATCAACACAAGTGGCAAAGCATCTGGCCACTTGAGTCCTGTTGCCAAACACATCTTTGCAATTCTATTTTTAATGGTTCCATTTACCTGCTCTACTACCCCTGAAGCCTCAGGTCAGTAGCCACAATGCAGCTTCTGGCGAATGTCTTCTCTTAAAAACAATTTAGCAACAGTTATTCCATCATTCCTTCTTGTAGGGAATGCTTCAACTCATCAGGAGAACAAACAGATTATCACAAGAACATATCTAAGTCTGTTGCATGGAGGCAATTCCACAAAATCCATCTGAACTCTCGTGAATGGACCACCCTCCCGTCCTATGGCACCCAAACTCACAACGGTTCTTCTGTTTGGATTGAATTGTTGGCACACTGGACATCTTTGGCACAAACTCTCAACAAGCATCCTAAATTTAGGATTATACCAAGTTTGTCTGAAAAGACGAACCATGGCATCTCTTCCAATATGGGCTTGACCATGGTACTTTCGGGCCATGTCTGAAATCATGCTATCGGGCATTACTGGTCTTTCATCTTTGTAAACCCAAATTTCATCTTCTTCTCGCTGTCTACATCCTGCCTTTAGCCAAATATCCTTTTTTTCTGATTCTGCCTCCTCCTGTATCTGCTTCACTTCCTGCCATGTCTCAACTTCAGTGGTTAGCATCAAAGGACTCGGAACATGTTCTTTTGATTTGTCTCGATTGATTGAAATTTGATTTTTCGCACAATGCTTAGCAATGGCATCCGCATAATTATTTCCTTTAGAAATATAATCCTCATTCTTTTTATGTGCTGTACACTTTACCACAGCTATTCTTGCAGGAAGCTGAATTACATCAATCAGTGTCTTCACAAACTCAGCATTCCGAATGGGGGTTCCCGCCGAAGTTAAATAACCTCTTTGAGACCAAAGCTGTCCATAATCATGAACAACTCCATAACCATATTGACTATTAGTCACCATGGTTACTTTCACCTCTTTTCCCAGTTCACATGCTCGTATCAAAGCAATCAACTCCGCTACTTGAGCAGAATGAATTCCTTTCAAACAAGATGCTTCCAACACTTCTGCTACTGTGCGAATGGCATAAGCAGCACTTAAAATACTGCTCTATGTTCTCAAACATGATCCATCTACAAACATCACATAATCTGATTCAGGTAATGGTTCGTCCTTAATGTCCGACCTGGGTTTTGTGCAATACTCAAGAACATCGAGACATTTATGATCAAGTTCACCTTTCTCTTCTGCTTCAATAATGTCAGGTAACAATGTAGAAGGATTAACATTCACACATCTGGCAATGGTCACATTCTCAGCTCCCAAAATTACCTTTTCATAACGAGTCATTCTGCTGTTAGTCATGTATTGTGTCTTTGCTCTTGTGAGGAGAATCTCCACTGAATGAGGTACATACACCCTCACAGGAAATCCCATCACAATTCCTTCACTCTGCTCCAGGCTTAAACTGGTTGCTGCTACTGCTTTCAGACATCCTGGCAAAGCCTTTGCAACAGGGTCCAAAACAGCTGAGAAATACGCAATTGGTTTTCTCATTTTCCATGTCTCTGAATTAATACTGACAATGCACCTCCTTCTCGCTCACTGCAGTACAGTTCAAACTCTTTTTCATAATCAGGCATTCCTAAAGCTGGTGCTTCACACAATTTTGTTTTCAGTTGTTCAAATGCTTCCATTTCAGTTTTGGTCAAAACTATTGGATCTCTGATGTCTGCTTTTGTCAGTCTCTGCAATGGTTTTGCAATCAATGAAAATCCACTAATCTACTGTCTACAATAACCTACCATTCCTAGGAATGTTCTTACTTGTCTTTGAGTTCTGGGCGGTTGCATTCCTTGTATCATTCTGATTCTTTCTATTGTGACTTGTCTGATTCCTTTTGCAATCTTATGACCTAAATATTGTACTTCTTTCTGACAAAACTGCAATTTTGACGGAAACACTTTATGTCCTTCTTCTGCCAAATGATTCAACAATGTTACTGTGTCACTTACACATGCATCTTTTGTCTTAGATGCAATCAAAAGATCATCTATGTACTGAACTAATACAGACTCTCCAGACATGCTTAGACCGTCTAATGATTTCTTTAGCAACTGGTTAAAAATCGATGGACTCTCAGTGTACCCTTGTGGAATTCTACACCATGCTAGAATACGATTTTGGAATCGGAACGCAAAAATTGGCTGACTTTCTGCATGTAATTGGACAGTAAAGAACGCATTGCATAGGTCAATCACTGTATACCACTCTGCATCATGAGGAATTTGATACAAAATCACTGCTGGATTTGGAACAATCGGGCAACATGGGACAACAATTTTATTAACTTTTCTAAGGTCCTGACCAATTCTAAATGTTCCGTTTGGATTTTTTAATCCCATGATTGGTGAAATACATGGGCTGCTTTCTATTTCTCTAAGAATTCCTTGCTCAATCATTTTGTCAATCACTGGAGTGATTCCCTCAATTATTTCTGCAGTCATCTTATACTGAGGTATATTTGGGTAACTTGCACCTTCTTTTACTGTTACTTTTACAGGATCAACACCTTTCATCAATACTATATCTTTTCCAGTAAAATCCCATACTTCCTCTTTCATCACTTCTTTCAATTCACCAGGAATCTTTTCTCGATCAAAAACAGGAAATAACTTGCTCTGCTCTGCCTCAATCATGAGCATCGTCATTTTGTACAAACTGTCTTCATCTGGGGTTTGCAATTCTATGCCATCTGGTGAGCAATATATGGCACCGTTCATTTTACGCAGTATATCCCTACCTAGCAGATTAACAGAGCTACTGTCACACACCACAAATTGATGCATATCTTTGTAACTTCAATTTCTACTTCAACTGGTTCTGTCAAAGGGGTTTATATCTGTCTATTTGCTACACCTACAACTTGGATGGACTCTCCAGAGAGAGGAAGATTTTGAATTTCCACTGATCTTACAGTAGAGCGGATACCACCAGTGTCCACTAGGAAAGTTCTTTCTACATCATTCACCTTTCCGTTCACAAATGGACCAGACTGATCTACCTCAAGAGTGGCTCCAAGCACACACTCTTCTCCCTCTTTCAGGCACCGTCATAAACTTTCATCCGACTCACTGCCACCCTCTTCTTGAAACCAATACTGAGGACACGCATTCACTCTTTGCGGTCTTTTTACCTGTTCTCCTCCGCTGAATCCTGTCTCTGCACTGTATCTCTGCTGGTTTACACTGTTTGGCAGTGGCGGTTGTGGCACCTGACTTTGCTGATTTGCTATCTGATGTTGTTGCTGTTGTGGATTTACCTCAAACTGCACCTACGAATTCAATGAATTATTTTCCGCATTAACTCTTGGCGGACATTTACACTCTTTCTTCCAGTGCCCTAACTTGCCGCAATTAAAACAAGGATGCTTCTTCTTTAATTCATCTATGTTTCCCACTAACTTTGGTTTACCCTTAAAGTTTCCTTGATTCCCTGCATTCCTATTTTCCATTTGTGCTACTTGCTGTTCCGCTACCTTTACTTGTGACCTCTACCTCTTGGTCTGATATGTCTGCATAGTCTTTCACTCTCCTGCTCATTCATCTCATCTTCCCATTCAACTAAAGCCTCAAATTGTGTCGGTCTAGGTCTCGGCTCAAGCTTCATCATTTTGTCTCTCAAATTTCTCAAAACTGCCGCATCAAGCGATCCTTCCTCAGGAAAAGCTAACACACCATCATCCTGAGTATGTCTTGCCCAGTTTTCTAACCAAACACATGTATGGTAACCATATTTTGATAACATATAAGAAGCTGGCGCTTTTGGTGGAGGAAGTAATTTTCCCTCTCTAGACACAATTTCTTTGTCTTTCGAAAAAGCATTCTTTAATTTGTTAAACCATGAAGGTTTCTTCTTCTCTTCTTCGTAATAATAAGACATTTCTCCGATAATTCTCTGTCTTCCAAAAGATCGCGCACTTCCCTGTTTGCTGTTCCGTACACCAACCTATAGCAGCACGGTTCACACTAACGCACCAATTTGAACACAATGCGTTTTTCTAAGTGCTTAACCAATCGTTTTGCTGCTTTTTCGTGATGAACCTATCAGCTCCTACTCTGACTTCGTCACGTGAACCAATCCCAGCGCGGCACTTTTGACGTCACCAGCGCTCAGGCTTCTGCAGCGCCGACTGACCCCTCCTTTACAGGGTTTTTTTCAAGAAGCCGTATTTACAAGATATTTTACAAAACCAGTTAGTAACTTACAGAAAACATTACCATTTGCCTGTTTCGCTAATAAAGTGATAGAATTTTCAATCGTATCACATGTATTCTGTAACCGGAGTAGACGACGCTTATCTCCTCAGAATTTTAGACTCGCCGAAAAAGCAACACTACTGGCCTTACCCTTCTATCAGGCAATAACGAACTCGTTTCTCTAGGAAAGCACATACAAAGATCTCTTTCGCCTCCTTAGAGACAATCCCAGAGTTTCACTTGAACGCGTATTGCAATTACTTTTACACACGTTCATACAGAAAACCCTATTCATATATACATGAACTCTGTATCGCCAGTAGGCAGCACTTCTAACTAACCCACCACAGAATTCCTCTGTCGTTAGTAAAGTAGGCGCCACTCCTTTACCCTTCTATCAAGTTCCGGTTAAGTCCTACTACTCTCCTCAGCGATAAGTTCTAGTCAGGATACGCAATGATCCCTATACTTGAAAGCCAAGATTTCATAAACTGTCCTCACTATACATTTATCCTTTCACACCTAATGTCCCTAAACAGTGATATACGACAATACCACTTCAGTATATGACAATACTACTTCTTTGAAACAGACTAATGCACAGTGCAACTTTATTTGCCACACTTCCCCTGCCTGCAGACAGAGGCACTAGCTTCGCGCAACACTTGGAAGATTTTCTAAACTACATACAACGTAATACGAACTCAACAGATGTTAGTTCATAAATATGTACATTTTAAATTCTATATAATACTTTATACATAATCCTCGCTAATTTCCTTAGCAACCACTACTCTGATACCAAGTTATAACTGTTACAGCGGGACTACAGAAATAAATTCTAAATCACCAATGGCCATTTCTCCAGAACCTCAGAAACACACATAACATTCAATAGTGGGGCCCATTGCACTGCATACTTACTCTGTTCATTTAATTTAGCTCGGAGATTTGACCATCAACTCAGGAGTCTCACTATAACATTTGGCGGAGTGTCTAAACCTATTTAACTCATTTTATTTTATACCTGCAATATTACACAGTTTACCATGGTTTCAATTAAAACACCATTTTATTCAGACACACCACCATATTGGCAATGGATCTGTTTGAACGAAAATTAGACATAGGAAGAATCAAAGACCCTGAAAGTTCTTGAAGATAGGCTTCCGCTTGAATCTCACTGGTAAAGTTCTTTGAAGTTCCTTTATAGATTATTCTTAGCCGTGCTGGGTTTTGTAGATAAACCGTCGCTCCAATCTGCTCAAAGGGGCAAAGAGTTGCCGCATCCTCCATCGGCGTTCCACTGTTGCGTGGGCAAAATCCGGGCGAGCGAAAAAAGTATATCCTTGATATACTCTTTTGCTAGTTGGTCGGGCCAAGTCATATATAGCTTCTCGCAAAAGGAAATTTCCAAAATAGACCAACAGGGCTCGTGGGTATTGATTCGCTCGTTGGGAGTGTTTGGGTGGCATTAGGGGGAAGCGATGGGCGCGTTGGACTTCACGTTCCAATTCCCATGTTTGAAGTTCGGGCAGGGCAATTTTTAAAAGGTTGACTATAAAGCCCTTTGGGTCGCTCCCCTCTGCCCCTTCTGGAATCCCAGAATGCGGAGGTTATTCCTTCTGCCACGGTTCTCCAGATCTTCTACTTTTGACATCAGATCAGAAATAATACCAGCCTGGGCTTTGCCCCCAATTTGTAGTTTCGCAACGTCTGTCTAAAGATTTTCCGTGCGGCTTTCAACCAACGCCATTCTGTCTACTATCTCAGAGCACGTATTGCCCACTTTTTGAATTGCGCCTTGAAGTTGTTGTATAGCATCATGATTCCGTTGACTGTCAATTTTTACATCTAAATGGAAATCCTTAATCGACTTCAGTACCTAACTCAATGAAGGTTCTTCCAGGAAATCCGGATTACCGGAATCTCTAAATGACCTGTTTGTGCCCCTTTCGGTCCCCCTATTGACCGGCGATTTAGAGTCTGCGTCCCCTGCAGATTTAGGGGATACGTTTTTCCGTGTGTGCCTGGATTTTTTCTTAGTTTGGTCAGGATTGCTCCCCTGATCCGTAGTTTCTTCATCCATTGGATTGTGAAGTCTTCTGTGTTTGGATCTCTTTTTTTCCGGTTTCCTTTTTGGAACTGTATCTCGACCAAGTTTTCTATTTTCTCTATTTTCTCTTGTGCCCGTTTGATCTAGTATTTCTACCGTGACTTCCTCCGGTTTTTCTTCCTCGTTTACTGAGTCAATCTCTTCACTCTCACTAGAAATAGACATTCCAGTTTCATAGATATCGGAGTTTGATCCATTCGAGGCATCATCGTTCTCTGATTGTAGCATTTTGCTGCTAATGCTAGTTTGTCCCATGAAGTCGGTATGATCGGGTTCTTGGCTGGATGGATCTGAGCCTGTAACAGAGCTTGTGCCACCTTCATTTACTAGATCTTTTGTGGCCCTTTTAGGGAATGTTCCCGATGCGGTAGCTTGTTGCTTCTCTTTCTGGTTGTCAATTTTGTTTTCCCTATTATTTTCCTTTTTGTTGTCATAATTCGTGGTTTCTTTCGGTAATGGGGCAAATATTTTAGAGATCCTTGGTTGAGTTTCCACAGACCGGCCAGTTGCCTTTGCTGCAGCCTTCATGTTTTTAATGGTTTGTAACCTTTTAGTTTTTTTGGCCAATAGTTCCACCTTTTCATCAGCCTGATCATCAGCCTGATCATCGAATTTATCTTCAATGCTTAGAAAGTGTTGCTGCTGATGTTGCTGCTGACGTTCATTGGTCTGTTCCTGCTTTTTTAATTTCCCCCGCTCATTATCCCTTTCATTGTCCTTCTCCTTCTCCTTCTCTGTGTTTTTACTCACAGTTTTACTTTTGGTATTGTCTGAGTTGTCCTTGTTGGCTTTATTTTTTGGTTTACCGTTATCGTTGCTCTCATTGCTCTCTTTTCCTTCTTTATCTTTACCCACTTTCAGACTCAGGAAAATCGGGGGGGAAAATAAGGTTAACTAGTTGTGTACATCAAACTAGATCATAAGATAAGGGGAATCAGTAACTGAGATAATCGATCTTAGTCAAAAATATTCTAAAAATCTAGGCACTTTTTTCAAATTTTTCATATACAAGGTTAGCCCAGGCGACCACAGCGAGCAGCAATGCCCGGATCACTTGGATGCCCACACCTGGGTGCTGGACGACCCAGGAAGCCTCAAGATATGGTGCGGGGTGGTGGGGGGGGGGGTTTAATAGTAGAGGGGGTGGATATACAGGTATGAAAGAAAACTAGAAGACAGGACAGAATCATTAGGTAATAATGGTTAAGTTGAAAATTTTGACAATTAATATATGTGGGTTAAATGATACACATAAAAGACAAAGGTTTACAATTGGTTTGAAATCTATCGGAGCAGATATAGTTTGTCTACAAGAAACCCATGTTGAGGGGTCCCAACTCCATTTATTAAAAACATTAGGATATAGAGTTATTACCGCTACCACCCAACAGAATAAAACCAAAGGGGTAGCTATTATGGCAAAAGGTGGTGGAGCCCAGTTTGTGAGACGGGTAGCAGACAAATTCGTGGAATGCAACTATGATAAGGGGAACAAATTTACCATCTGCTCTGTGTATGGCTGTGTTACTGACGATCCCGATCTTTTGAACTTTTTATCAAATGAATTATCACATTGGCCTGTTCCGCTGATCGTTTGCGGTGACATTAATCTAAATCTCCCGCCTAAGTGGATAACTGCTCATAACTTTAGCTACCAGGGAAGGAAGCCAAAAACATTTAGAGCACTCAGGGATCTTTGTAACACCCATGCGATATCTGACTGTTGGGAGATGCAACTCCCAACTGACCCTGGGTATACTTTTTTTCACATCCCCATTCTAAATTTGCAAGATTAGATTATTTTCTTGTGTCGGATGTAATTATCTCTCACTGTTCGATAGCTAGATTACCAAGAGTCTTTTCCGACCACAACCCTCTAATTATTAATATGGATTTGGGGGATCTGCATAGACCCCGCAGCAATTGGACATTTGAAAGGGCTCTTCTGGCCAACGTAAAATATTGTAACCTTATGGAAAAATGGATCCCTGACTTCCTAAAATATAACCTAGGGAGTGCTCCTCTAGAGGTGGTCTGGGATACATTAAAGGCCGGTGTAAGGGGAGAAACTCTTAGATTTTCCATCAAACACAATCAGGAAGCAAAGCAAGAACTAAACGAATTAAATGATAATCATACTAGCAAAGAGGAAGACCTGATGAAAGCGGTCCAGGGTAATGGTAATATAGAAGGTGCAGCAAGAAAAGTTGCGATAGCAAGAAATCAAATAACAGAGACATTCACCGTAAAAGCAATAACCAATGCCATTGTGAACAGGGAGAAAATATATGAGCTTAATGAGCAGGTAGGACACCAACTGGCTGTCCGCTTAAGACAACAGATCAGCGACAACACAATCACTAAAGTTAGAGACCCAATTAAAGGCCTGACCTGTGATTCCAAAGAGATTAGGGATGCGTTCCATAGATACTATGAAGATCTGTACACTGAGACAGGAAAAATCAATATAAAATAGATACATATTTGGATCTTGGTACAGGTTGTCAACTACCTGAAACCGACAAAGACAAACTTGCAGAAGCTCCACAATGGCTCGAAATTCTCCTGTCGATAAATAGTCTCCCAACCGGAAAAGCAATGTGCCTAGACGGAATTCCGGTGGAATTCTACGCTAAATTTAACAAACAACTAAAAGAAATCCTAACCAATCTGGTAATTCAGGTATTTAAGGGAGGGCGAGTACCCGAATCATGGAATCAGGCTAAAATCATAGTTTTTCCTAAAAAAAATAAAGAGCCGAAGG
This sequence comes from Lissotriton vulgaris, assembly GCF_964263255.1. Classification (NCBI taxonomy): domain Eukaryota; kingdom Metazoa; phylum Chordata; class Amphibia; order Caudata; family Salamandridae; genus Lissotriton; species Lissotriton vulgaris. The sequence goes on from NC_141693.1 coordinate 1,571,994,065, forward strand.
AACTAGGGGCTTACTGCCCCATTACCCTGATAAATAACGATGCAAAAATATATTCCAAATTACTCGCTAGTCGATTGGCCCCGGTAATCCACAAAATTATTTCCGTAAAACAGCATGGATTCGTTCCCGGTAGATCTACCACTGATCACATTCAGAGGGTGATCCCGCTCTTCGACATAGCGGACGTAGCAGGAGACCCTATGGCACTTATTCTTTTAGATGCTGAAAAAGCCTTTGATAGGGGCTCCTGGAAATATCTATGGACCGCTATGTCGAGGAGTGGGATTGGGGAGACATTTATCAATGCTATTCGCAAGATGTACTCTAATCCAGAAGCTGTGGTCTCGATAAATGGAGAAAACACAGCCACAATTAAAGTATCAAGAGGTACAAGACAGGGGTGCCCTTGTTCACCTCTCCTATTTGCCATATTCATCGACCCGTTCATCCACAGATTGGAAATGAATACTTCGATAATGCCAACAAGGACTATTAATGGCAAAACAAAGTCCTTAGCATATGCCGATGACATTGCCATAGTTACAGTTGATCCTAAAAAATCAGTAGAGGCAATGGAATTAGAGGCAAACAATTTTGGCGAAATCTCGGGGTACAAACTGAACCAGACCAAAACTCAAATCTTAATTAACAGCAATAGCAATATTGTGGATGAAAGGGTAACGGATAAGGCAATGTATCTTTGTGTCAATCTTACCGCTAATTTAAACAACCTGGTTAAACTTAACATGGTTCCTCTAATGAAACAAACGGAAAAATGCCTAAAAAAATGCATAATCTACACCTTACAATTATAGGAAGATGCAATCTAATTAAAATGGTATATCTTCCTAGATTTTTATATTTTTTTAGAACCATTTGTTTGAATTTTGAACCACTTTTATTTAAGGAAATTGATAACATTTTTTCTCGCTTCATATGGAGCTATGGGAAAATCCGAAGATCCAATAGATTTATTACACTACCAAAAGAACGAGGAGGTCTGGCACTCCCAAACCTTAAAACCTACTGGTGGGCGACAATACTTAAGTATAGTAGCCAGCTGCTAAGGAATAATCAGGAGGATCCCTTAGAGAGATCTGTCCCTAACCCTCAGGAACTTATTCTTGGCAATCAAGCAGGCGCACACTTGTGGCGACTGACTTATGACTGCCATTTTAAGAAAGTACGCTTCAAAACTTTAAAGGGTATTTACGCTGCCTGGAACGACAACCGTAAACATCTAGGGCTAGGCCGGTACTCGTACTATACTACCTTTATAGGCAACAACAACCTCCCGGATATCTTTTCTGACATGTGTATGACACGATGGACCAGACTTGGTATAATCCAAGTCGGTTCTCTTTATGAGTCAGCTGGTCTGGCCTCATTTGAGTCTCTAAAACACAAATATGGCTTAAAAAATAGGGACTTCTTCAAGTATTTACAGGTCAGGGACTATATCATGAAAAAGGGGGGGTAGGGTAGCTCTTCAGAAAAATGAGCTAATAGAATCTATTGTTAATTGTAGCAAAGTAAAAATTGGGGCAATATACACCAAGTTAACCACTGGATTCCCGGATGATATGGATAAACACATAGACAATTGGCAGAATAAACTCGGAATCTCAATTATACCCATCCAGAACGCATTCCAGCTATCCCAATTGATACTAATGTCCTCAAAACTGCAAGCACAATTCTACAAAACTTTCTTTCTTCTATTTCACACCCCTTATATGCTAGCTAAATGGAGTACAGGTAAAGGGACATTTTGTCCCAGATGTATGATGCCTGAAGTAGATCTAATACATATGTTTGCTACTTGCGGGGCACTATGTACCATCAGACGTGAGATATCCACTTTTTTCTCTGAAATATTTGAAACAGAAATTGTCATTACAACACCGGAAATATTATTGGGGTTTGATAGTGCGAACCACCCAGATAACATGAAGGGACTTCTATTTGTCTCCATGGCGGTGCTTCGAATCTGTCTTGCCTCTTCTTGGCTGGATACTGTCCCCCCATCTTTCCAACAATGGCAGGCCAGATTACTCTCAGCCTATAGCTTGTAAAAAGCAATATACAGCAGGAAGGGTGTAAAAAAAAAAAGAAAAAGAAGGGTTTAGAAATTTGGTACCCACTTACACAATGGAGCGACGGTCTTGGACAGTAATTTAACTCCATTTTTTTATTCGCTACTTATATGCAAATATTTATAGTCTTGTCTTAAGGGTATAGTTACTCGTCATGTTCAGTTATTCGATGTTAGACGATATGATCAATAATATCGTGCAACCATGCCTGTATTTGAGTGGGTGGAGGGCGGGCGGGGGGGCTCCTTAATGTTTTGAAAAATTATGCGCTTTTATATTCTTCATTTATCTAATTTTTTATTCGAAACAAACTTTAGTATGTCCGACATTTAGGCATTTATTTAATTAATTATCTTTAACTTTATTTTAAAAAATGATCATTTATTTTAAAAGCTCAGAAATAGACATTTATTTAGAAGTTTACCAAAAGTTTTAGCAAAGAACAGATAGTTCCAAGTTCATTCTCTCCTAACATCCTTAACTAACACCCTCATCTTATACTAACAGACCTGCAAAGAAAAATAATCAGTCAAAAATTAAAGTGCTTACACTCCAAGTAATAGATCTTCAGTCCGGCAGCATCTCCAGAGGAAATCGAAAAAGCGACCCCTTCTAAGCAAAATTAGGGGTTTTTTATACACTAAATCCCTAACTTAATCTATCTAAAAAGTAACTAACATCACCAATTCGAAACCTGATTGGACAAATTTGGGGTAGATGAGCGCTTCCTCATCATTACAGCGTTGTTTTTCCCAATGAATCAGCAGAAAAATAAAGGTTCTTTGTTTAAGACAGTTCGTGGCCTAGGCACATTCTGCATTCGTAACATACATCTGCTTTCCCAGGCTTTGGGCATTACATCGTTCATGCTTGGCACCCATCCTAGGTTCCGGGGCAAGGTGGCCTTGAACTACCCATCAAGCACAGTCAGCTCACTCGCGCTGGCAGGCATCTTTGAGGCGCATGCGTAGACCAGTACTCGCTCGCAGTGGCTCAAAACGGCCATTTTCTCACTAGGCCTCAAGGGCCACATTTGGAACTATCATAGAAACAAACACAAATTCATGTTAATTATAGTAATGAAACCCTTCTGTTTACCACCCACCATTCTAATATTTCCCTATTAATTGTTACCTAGCAAATAAGCCACATAAATGCGGTTTATACTTACATAACCATCGACCTTTTAGCACAAAATGTTTACAATAAGCACATTTAAATTGCATTTTGTTTATAATAAAGCTGCGCATTAATTCACATCAGAATGACAACATATATTAATATTAATTAATTATTTCACTCCATGCAAGCAAGATTAGTACTTCCCACGTGTTTATGAATGCATATTACTCTAAGGTTGGTTATTTAAACACGTCACACCATTAGTAAATGTTAACATTGCGTTTAATACCTCGCTCCATCAGTAACACTAATAATAGTGAGATTTTTAGTTTTAAGATTAGGTTGTAAACTTAGAAAAAGAAGAAATCTTAAAAAGTCTATAAAGAAAGAATTTGAAGAAAGACATGAAAGGAAACGTGAAAAGGGTAACAATGAAATGGAAGAGTTCAAAGAGAAACTTTATCAAGATAGAAAGAAATTGGAAGAAACTGGATTATGACTCATACTAATTAAAAGAATTTGAAACATGTTGTGATCAAATGTACGAAATTTTTGGGTGTTATTTGGTGATAAATCACCAAAGGGGGGAGTTGATGGAGCGAGGGTGAAAACAAATATTTTTGTATAACCCTCCCAAAGTCTCTTCCCCATAACAGTAATATGTATTAATTGTGTGGTTTTGAAATTAACCAACATAGAATAGAATGCACACACACAAATACACGTGGGATACTAATTTGCTTGTGTTGTAAATCTTAATCCACTAATTAAGTGATATCGTTATACTAATTTGGTACGTAAATGTCATAGTCTAATGAAAATCTATGTGTATATGCTTTCTGTATGTCTTATTGTGGCAGAAATGATGGAGAATGGTGAGTAAACCACGCTTAATTGTTGCTGAAATGCTAGCTAATAACTAACAGGGTTACTTTAGAATGGGGGAAGTAAACAGAAGGGCTATACTTCGAAATCTATTGTTTAATTGTGTTTGTTTCTACAATAGTTCCCATTATGGCCCATTAGGCCTATTCCAAAATGGAAGTTTGCGAGACTCCGAAATTGTGGTGATCTACGCATGCACGACTGTGATCGAGAGAAGTGCAAGCACCCTGTGCCTGTACAGTGTGGGTCAAGGTCAGCGTGGCCTGGGTTTGTTGATGAGTGCGAACATTTTGTATGTCTGCATCGTGAGCATGGGAAACAAGCGTGAAGTGACAATGTAAAGGACACAAGTGAAAAAAACTGTTAAAGAATAATCTAGACCTTATTTTTTTATTATAACGATGACTTAGCGGAAATATGGACAATGAGGAGATGAGGTTATGCTCATCCACCCCTTAAACGGACCAATGAGACTGAACGAGGACCCTAAAAGTTTCAAATCTTAGATAGATAAGTTAGGTAAAAGGGGTATAAAAGAGGCCGTTTGGAAGTAAGAAAAAAGCTTGCTTTTGATTTTATTTTCGCACCACGACATGCTGTCGGACTGACAAACTTTTCCTATGGTGCAAATACTTTGACATTTTCTTGACTTTAACTTTTGATGGGTGCGGAGTCCGAATGGGAGGTGAACACCAAGAAAGAATAGAGAGGTGATTTTTATTTTTGGGAACATCGCTATCCTAACCCTGAAGTCCATTTATCGAAATCTTGGTAATATGGTCTCAACTTATTTTTTCTGAACAATTCTGCTAATAAATGTGACTGTTTGAATGTAACTTTCTCTTCCAGTTTATTAAATGTTTTATTGATTATTGAAATAAAAGCTAAATAAATTAAGGTCATGCTAGGAGATCTAGTCTCTAAATAAAAGTTAAATAAATGGAGAATTAAGCTGGTCTTGTTGTCCATCAGTTAACTTTTACTAGCTGATCCATTGACCAAATGGTGGGGTGTTTAAGAATGAAATAAGACACTCCGCTAAAATCCAGCAGCTCTCCACTTGTCTTCACTAATCCTGGGAGCAGGGTGATTTTATGTGTATGAAAGACTTGCGGTGTTATGGGCCCCACTGACGAGTAAAGTGTGAATAGCTCCTAGGAAGTATAGTGATGGCTTGGAGGTTTTGTTGGGAGCCGCGCTGGATCAGTTTTTCTTGGTAGCAGGAGTCTGGTTTCTATAGGTTAACTTGGGAAGTAATGTATAGAATAAATAGGGCAATGTATATAGAATTTAATTAACAGAATGTATGACTAACACTAAATATTGAGTCTGTATTGCGTTATATGTAGTCTGGAACTTGAGGCCTCTGGGAAGTATGAAGCTGATTACTCTGCCTAGGAAGAGGAACGTATGGCATGTAAGTCGCACAAGTGTGGCATGTAAGTCACACATCACATAGTCTGTTTCAAAGTAGTGACATCGCAGTATGTTACAAATTAGGGACATTTATGTGTAAAAGTGGTGAATGTATAGCGAAGGTAACCTATAAAATCTTGGGCTTAAGCACAGGAATCAATGTGTATTCTGAACTAAAACTTATCCCTGAGAGAGAATGAAACAAGGCACTCCCCTAAAATCCAGCAGCTCTCCTCTTGTCTTCACTAATCCTGGGAACAGGGTGATTTTGTGTGTATGAATGACTCGCGGTGTTATGGGCCCCACTGACAAGTAAAGTGTGAATAGCTCCTAGGAAGTATAGTGATGGTTTGGAGGTTTTGTTGGGAGCCGTGCTGGATCACTTCCAACTGTATAAAACCCCTACTTGGCCATTAACTGTTGAACTTTAACCCCTAAAACCTCTTGACTACTTCTACAAACATCTACCTATCTAAGTATCTCCTGGCTTAACTCATCTTTTATTGCTTCTTCCTGGTGTAACTTCACAACTGTAAACGTAACCTGTAACCATATAAAAACTAGCTACCAAAACCCCACTCAGAAAAGTCCTGCACCTCATTACCTTTCTAACCCCCGCCCCCTTAAGAAGAGCTAGGATAACTCCTAATGTTCGGAGCCTTGTTCAGATCCTCCTTTATCCTAACTAGATACGATTCCATTCCGAAGTGGGACAAATGCACTCCGTCACCTCTGAAAAAATCTGCCGCTGCAAACTTTAACTCAGTGTGCTCCACTCTACCAAAACCTTCTACCCTACAAAATTTTCTCTTGTCCATGTTAATCTTTCTTCATGCCTTGTCAATTGCAGAGGGCCACTCTGCCTCCCTCCATTGTTTTGCGGAATAAATTCTGACCACATGACAAAACATTCTTACCACTGCTGCTGCTTATCTTTTTCTTGTGAGGAATCCACGGGAAGTGTCTTTGTCAATTAAATTACGAATACTCTTGATAAGAAGCCATCTCTGTTTCCCAGCTGGCCAGTTTGATCTAATCATTATGCAGCCTTGACGATGTGTTGGTATTTCCTCCGAAAAGCTAGGGCACTTTACTTTGTTATGTACATATTATGGACCGTTTCATCGTGGATATTGTCTATTCTCAGCACTCGCGGTTTCGGCCAATACAGGCCAGCTTTTTTCTGTCTTTGAATGTTAACTGAGCCAGCAGTTTTTTTTGCCCTATATTGGCGAAATACAGCACATTTTTAGAATAACTTGCTTATAACAAAAAATGCATCTATGAATCCAATGATTGTTAATATTCTTTACGATTTTGCATTTTATGCGCTGTCACCATGTATTATTTATATGTGTTTCTTTTTAATATCAATATTTATTGGTGGATGTGTGTTTTATTCTTTTATGATTATTTTCAATAATCAAATAAAGAGTTACAACAACAAAAAGATGTAATGTTAATGTTTTCCCATAGCTGTGGGAGAAACTGATTGTGGAGATTTTACAGCAGATGGTGGTGATGACAATTATGCCTTCACAGTAAACTCTGATGTAAATGACAACAGTAATTTTATAGTAGATTTACATCAAGTCAATGGTGTGGTGAGTTCGATGGTGTAAGGACAGTGATTTCACAATAGATGCTGGGGATGATAATTGTATAATGTTGTTTCACAATAGATGTTGGTGAAGCTGATGATATATTGAAGGCGATTTCACAGTAGATGTTGTTAAGGACAATGATGTAATGATGGTGATTTCACAATAGACAACTTTCAGACAATTATAGTGATTTTACGTTACATCTTGCGGTTGGTTACAAAACAGCACTTATTTTTTTACCATGTTATTATATAGGATTTTAAACAGAGCACTGTGACACTACTTGTGTTACACGCCTGGTGGTGAGTTGGCTTATTAAGGAGGGTGAGCCCATAAGGAATTAAGATCCTCTGCCTCAACACATATCTGTGTGTTCGGACTACTAGGTAAGTTGTCCTGTTTTGTCCTAAGAGTGTTGGTCACGTTTTCGCTTCTGTGTGTTTCTTGCATTTCTTGTGATTTTCATTAGTGGTGTGTTCTTGCTCTGTCCTTATGTGCCCACAGTCCACCTGATTGCTAAGTTTTCATTGCAGGTGATTGCCATAAACATCTTACTACCAACCCACTGGAGCCTGTGAAAGGTAGGAATGCACAATGTGTCACTACTTTGTTTTTACGATGTGTTTTGTATGTTATTGTCTGCAGGACGTTGTTGTTACTCGCACTGACAATGTGAGGTGTAGAGTTACCGGTGTGTTCGTTTCAGAATGATCTGGTATAGGCAGGCCTCCAGTAGTGTAGCTGTAAACGCCGGCATGGTTTACTAATCCCCTTCGGTGGGACAGGAGTGGCTGTGGTTTGATTTCCAAGGAAGTTACTTAGGAAATGTTTAGACTCTACACAAACTCAAACAAAGGTTTTTTTTTCAGAGTTTTACATAGCGCGAACTTGACCCGAAGGTATCAGGTATCAGAGCACTTTACATGAGCACCAGTTACGTTACAAAAGGACACATTCATGATAAGTGTTGAAACTTGCTTGATCGAATGTGTTATACAAATTTTACAAACAAAATATGGGTCAATTCTGATCTCGGTCGGAAGGGCTCCGAATCGAATTTGGCTTTCCCTAAACCGTTCTGGAGCCCTTGTTTCTGACCGAATCGTTCCCCGTTCCGAATGACCAAGTACGATGCTTGTAAACCCTTAGCACTGACTGTATCGGGCCAGAAAGGCATTCGGAGAGATAAAGCCTTTCTGGAGTCGATGTGTACTTCTCTAGGGACTTGGTTTCCGCGTGAGCAAGTACGATGAATGATTCGGATAGCTTTTCCGATTCGGTCAGCCCGGAACGAAAAGGCTGCCAGAATCGGTATTTAGGGACCCGCAGCAAGCTCCCCTTCACCCAAGGCCCTCCGTATTGGGCCCGTTAGGGTACCCAAGGGACCCCCTTTCCAAACAAGCACAAAGTGGAGGGTACAAGGTTTTCCCCAGCCACCCCTTTCTTCAATGGGAGCTTGTGTTCTCGTTTGGAACACAGGCTCCCATTGAAGCCAATGGGAGCCCAACCAAATCGTATCCAGATTGATTTTAAAAGCATCGTACTCATTCAGTCGAACTCCCCCGATCCGAGTCATACTGAAAGCATTCCGGAAGCGAGTCATTCGGTATGCTTTGTGAAAGAGATCGGAATCGGCCCCATAGTATTTTATTACATTGCAAAGGTCATGGATTTCCCTTAGTGCTGTAACAGGCCATCATTTTATCGGTACTGTTTGTTCAACTTTCAGGAAATTATGTATTTTGTGTACTGACAAGATATTGTCTTATGGCTGGACCAATGTGATGCTATGATACACTTTGCTGTGATTTGATTGGAAGGTGCTGTGTGTAATAGTGTGATGTGGATTGTAGTAGGAGTCATTCTGTGTATGAGGATATAGAAGAACATTTGAAGGATTGTGTGGAATGGTGTTCTTATGGTTAAGTATTTTACGTATTTGGGAGCCATGCTATTAGGTGGTGTGTTGCCTTGTTACGGAATGTGGTTTTTAGAGTATATTGTGTGGTTTTTTGGGGGGAATGTATGATGTGGTCTAATTTGGTGACATAAATTAAAATGCCTATTTTGAGGTTATAGGATGCATGGTGCAGATTTGCTAATAGATGGTGGGAATCAGAGTTCACCTTTGAGGTTTACTTAAATGTGTTGTAGGTTGAGCATTTTTCATGTATTGTGCACTTTGTAGTAGTGTAAGGTTGTTTTATGTGATTTGTTGTTGTTGCTTTATGTGATTTGTTGTTGTGTAGTAGTATGTGATCTGGTGCTGTGGATGATTACGTGGTATGGCAATGACAGGGATAAAGTGTGCATGTGAAACGCTATATGGCGAGAGATGTGAACCACCTACAATGCATCCTTCTCAACACCCGCTCGGTCCACAGACACGCCATTGACCTATGGAATCTACTAGACACCATCTCTCCAGACGTCGCCTTCCTAACGGAAACTTGGATGAACGCCTCCTCCGCCCCTGACATCACCATTGCCATCCCTGAAGACTATAAGATCACTCGCAAGGACCGTACCGGCCACACAGGAGGTGGAATCGCTATCGTCCATAAGAAATCAATCCGCATCTCAACCAGCTCTGACGCCAACCTCGCCAACTCCGAACACCTTCACTTCCAGATCCACATCGACCCCAAGACCACACTCAGAGGCACCCTCCTCTACAGACCACCAGGACCCCGCGCAAAATTCAGTGAAGACATCACGGACTTCATCACTCCACACGCGCTCCCCTCCAAAGACTACATCCTTCTGGGAGACCTCAACTTTCACCTTGAAAAGATCAACGACCGCAACACCACCACCCTCTTGGACAACCTCGCCAACCTCGGACTTAAACAACTGGTCACTTCCCCCACCCACATCGCAGGTCACACACTCGACCCCATCTTCACCTCCAGCAATCATGTCTCCTTCAGCCACACCACGGATCTCCTCTGGACTGACCACAGCTGCGTTCACTTCACCTTCAACAAGCCAAAACCCATCAACCACCTCCAACCAACTCTGCAAAGAAACTGGAACAAAATCACCATCGACCAGATCTCCTCATCGCTCCTTCTAAACACCCCAGCCCACTCTTCTAACCCAGACCAAGCCGCCGCTAACTTCACCCTATGGTTATCCAACACCGCCGACACCTTAGCTCCACTGAAAAAACGTCAAAGCAAACCTGGCAACAAGAAGGCCTCATGGTTCAACGATGATCTTAAGAAGTCCAAGAAAGTCTGCCGCACCCTAGAAAAGGCCTGGAAAAAAGACCCAACCACTAGCACCAAGGACGCCTTCAAAAACGCCACCCGCACACACCACCAACTAATCCGAAAGGCCAAGAAAACAGCATTCAAGGATCGACTTGACAACAACGCCCACAACAGCAAGGAACTTTTCAACATCGTCAAGGAATTTTCCAATCCCTCGGCCAACTCCAACGACATCACCCCCTCTCAAGCCCTCTGCGACTCCCTAGCCTCATTCTTCCACAACAAGATTGCAGACATCCACAACAGCTTCGACAACCAACCCGGAGACCAACCCGCCCAACCATATGCTGAACATTCTCCCCCCGTGAACACCCTTAACGACTGGAACCCAATCTCCACTGAGGACACCATCCGCCTGATGAACTCCATCCACTCAGGATCCCCCACAGACCCATGTCCTCACCACATCTTCAACAAAGCAGACTCCGTCATAGCACCGCACCTCCGAGACATCATCAACTGCTCCTTCAACTCCGCAACCTTCCCTGAGATCTGGAAACACGCTGAACTCACCGCCCTTCTGAAAAAACCCACAGCGGACCCCACCGAACTCAAAAATTACCGCCCCATCTCGCTCCTTCCATTCCCGGCAAAAGTAATCGAGAAAGCTGTCAACAACCAGCTCGCCGCTTTCCTCGAAGCCAACAAATCCCTCGACTCCTCACAATCTGGCTTCCGAGCTAAACACAGCACTGAGACCGCCCTCATCGCAGCAACAGACGACATTCGAACTCTACTGGACAATGGAGACACAGTCGCCCTCATCCTCCTCGACCTCTCTGCAGCCTTCGACACAGTCTGCCACAGCACCCTTTTACAACGCCTCAGTAACATCGGAATATAAGGAAAAGCACTTGAATGGATCACCTCGTTCCTCTCCGGAAGAACCCAGAGAGTCCGCCTTCCACCATTCAAGTCCAAGGCCACTGAAGTCATCTGTGGCATACCACAAGGATCCTCACTCAGCCCCACCCTCTTCAACGTATACATGAGCCCCCTCGCGACCATCGCCCGCCAACACAACCTCAACATCATCTCTTACGCGGATGACACCAATGACCCCAGCACCGCCAAAACTAACCTACACGAAGGAATGAAAGAAGTTGCCGAATGGATGAAACACAGCCGTCTGAAACTGAACTCAGATAAAACAGAAGTCCTCATATTAGGTACATCCCCCTCTGCATGGGACGACTCTTGGTGGCTGGAAGCCCTTGGAAAAGCACCCATCCCGACAGACCACGCACGGAACCTAGGCGTCATCCTGGATTCTTCACTCTCAATGAACAGACAAGTCAGCGCCGTATCCTCATCCTGCTTCAACATTCTACGCATGCTCAAAAAAACATTTCGCTGGATCCCCACCGAAACCAGGAAAACAGTCACCCATGCTCTGGTAACGAGCCGACTGGACTACGGAAACACCCTCTACGCAGGTACTACCGCTAAACTCCAGAAGAAACTCCAACGAATCCAAAACGCCTCAGCCAGAATCATATTAGACATCCCGCGCAACGAACACATCTCTGGTCACCTGAAAGACCTCCACTGGCTACCCGTCAATAAGAGAATCACTTTCCGACTGCTAACCCACGCACACAAATCACTCTACGACATCGGACCAGAATGCCTCAACTCACGACTGTCCTTCTACACCCGCTCCCGCCAACTACGTTCTTCCAGCCAAGCCCTCGCCACTGTACCTCGCATCAACAAGACCACCATGGGAGGCAGATCCTTCTCATACCTGGCTGCTAAAACATGGAACTCACTCCCTACTGACCTTCGCCTTACCCAGAACCACCTAGCATTCAGAAAGCAACTTAAAACGTGGATATTTGACAAATAATCCTCCTCCCCTTCCTAAGCACCTTGAGACCCTCTGGGTATGTAGTGCGCTATATAAATTCTTTGACTTGACTTGACTTGACATGTGGAAGAGCATTATATGATGTATTGTGTGGCTTGGAGTGCCTTGCTTCTCAGAAGATTCTGAGTATGGAGTGGTTTTAAAAGGCATGGCTCTTTGTAGTGATGGGATGATGTGTTAAACAGTAATGTATTTTTTTTGTAACATTGTGTGTAATGGTGTCGTTTTTTTATCAAGTGGTGTGGTTTGTTTACTGGTATATTTTTCATGCGTATTGTTGTACATTGTGGTTTACAGAGCAGTGTTTTGTGATATGGTATTGTGTTAGATGGCATGGGTTTAGTGGTATATGTGTATTGGTTCTGGGTTTGTTATGTATATGGTTTTGTAATGAATATATGGTGTGGTTTCGTGTGGTGTGAGGGGTATTCACAGAATCTCGCTTCTGTGGTGATGCGAGCTGTATAGAGTGATATTTGGGATACTCTCTAGTTGTGCTATGTTTGTATTTATCTGTCCTATTGTTTAAGATATTGTGGTGAAAACTGGACATGTGAAAGCTACGTAGTGTGGTCTAACATAATTTGATCGGTACAGGCAGTGCCATTGGAATTATGAGGCAAAGAAAGACCAAATTATGTGGCATGGTTGACTAAATTATGCAGCAAGGAAAGACAGATTATGCAGTCTGTGGCATTATTATCTTGCTACTCTGACATTCTAGCACATTTTCCTATATAACGGATGCCAGAGGTATAGAAAGTACAAATGTTTCTGATACATATCCTATTGATTCTGTCACTTGCTGTAGACTTCCTTCACAAACGGGCACGGACCACCATATCCGTGCTTAAAATATATTTATTTCTCAAGCAGCCATTACGTGTTTCAGCTCTGAAAAGCCATGATCACATTACAAATGCCACAGCTAGGATTTTCTCTTTTAAAGCGACAGGTGCAAAGTTCAAAGTGCAAAATAACGCAATCATAGACCTGGAGAACATCTTTGTAAAATATCTCATTAAGTCTGTCTTTATATAAATATAGGCATAAAGGAATTCTATTCTCTATAAAATTCATCAATTTGAGAAAGACCTTACACCGACTTTAAAACCATGAACTATTGTATCAAAATTCTATAAAAAAGATATTTGATCTCTATGTTTGTGATGAGTCAGTTCAAAGAGGGCTGGTGATCAATGGAGCAAAGATAACGTATATTTACAAAAAGATTAAAAATTTGTATATAAAAAAGAAACTATATATATATATATATATATATATATATATATATATATATATATACATATATACAACCCAATCCAACTTCCATGAGAAGAGGCACGTTCTCCGGTCTGTAGGTATGGGGCCAATTTCATGTTGTTTCAGGTCACCACTGACCCCGCAGTAAAGAGAGACGCGTTTCGCCTGCGCAGCAGGCTTTATCAATCTGAATGGCTCCAAACATTCAAAGGTATATATGGCCCTCCCCTTTCTTCTTCAAATATGGGTAGACATAAAGGAAAGATTGTGTACACAATTTTGCTAATAAAACACAACAAAAATTAACCCAGCCTCAATATTCTATGTATGAGCACAAAGTGGATGTGAAAAAATTTGTAGGCATAATGCTCTTTACCATCAACATGTTCTTCTGTATGATTAAAACAAGGTTCCAAAACTCCTGCGATGTGTTGACACAGATTCTAACATCTACCCAAGGTGGAGGCATGCGAACATTTGAAATGGAGCCACTCTTCTCTATGCGTACTGCCCTGTTTATGTATAGAAAAAAAACGAACTTATACAGTAAATAAAATCGAGCTGCACTTCTAATAAGCAATAATAAACATATAACGCTGTGCCTTAAATGAAAAATCACGGGACACAACCACCCTGTTCTGAACAACTAGTCCGGTTAACCATGGAGCCTAGCTAAATTAAATTGCAGCCTGAAAATGTAAACAATAACGAACACATTGATGGCATAATGTTCAGGGTAGTCCGATATTCGTAGTGCTTCAACGCTGCTGTCCCCACAGATCTACAAGGCCCATAATTCCCTTTGTTGACCTTGAGATAACAAAGTCCTTAAATGTCTGCCATAAGTAAAAGTTCGAATCTTCAAATGCTCCTACGGTTAATATATTGAAAACCGCTGGTTTAAAATGAGTCATTAGTCAATTAGGCAGTGCGAATAATGTCACATAAACAAACATGCATCAGCAGCTCGAGATATGATTCCATGCCGGGCACATCAACAAGGTCGGAGGAGATCGATGAACTTTTAATTAGACATGCCAGGACAGACCTCACTGTATTTGCATCAGCACCCACAGTGCCCAGTCACCAAAGGGCGCCAGTATACCAGGTAAGGCTTTTCGTGCTTTGAAACACAGACTCGCGTGCTGGCAGTCTCGAAAACCACCCCGCTCCGCAACCTCAAATTACGCAGCTGTCATCCTTAATCCATTTGCCTGGCACAAACTCTGGGGGCTCCACTGTGTAGCACTACCGTGCTCCTTTTCCCAACACATTGCGGTCAAAGTGGAGCCACAAGTCGACAGGTGGTGCCGTGTTTATATCTAGGATCCTAATTTGTTATTCCCGATTTATGCCCTTGTGAGGTTATAATCAATAATATCCTGATAAAAGCATAAGAATCAGATCCATATTCAGTAATAGCCCATGCAGTCCAAAGCACAGCACGGCTGCTCCCATCGACTCCTAGAAAGCACAACGCGTTCTTTAAACAAACCAAGCCTCCAGCAGCACGGGAAATCCCCACTGCTTTTGTTTTGATTTGAACAAAAACTCCTGAAGTCCAGAAAGAACTGTTAGTTCTTAGTGACGTCTCATGTCCAACCTTATGTCAAACCCGGCACCTTCCAGGTATAAAATACCAGCAGTTGCCTTAAGCAAGCACACAGTGGTTTGGAGCAGAGCGGCCATCTACTTGCCCGAGAGCCCAGCTGATGCGAGAGCCCACGGAAGCCACCCCTCCCATTTGACGCACTGAGAGAGACGCTGTCTTTTTCTCCAGCTGAGAAAATCCAGCTCCGGTTTTTCGAGCCTACCCTTGCGGGTTGCTGGGATATCGAGTCCTGAGAAAAGAGATACCAGACCTCCCACATTCTATTACCAAGGTACGGAGCTGACTAAACCCCTTAAGAGAATTCTTGATGCAGATTCTTGGCAAAATAATCTTAACCAACTTAACTTAAACTGCTACTGACTCATCCCTTCCCAAGTATTAGGCTTAGGCCAGGTACACTGGGGTAGGCTTAGTTAGAAGCACCAGTTGAGTACGTTAGTCAATGTATTTATGTATGTATATATTTTATCCATTTTAAAGTATCATATGGCTAAGAAACCATATCAATGCTTTAACAGTATTATTTCCTAATACTACTTTTACTGTACGCACTTTACTTTACTTTAAGTATTGCAATTGTGGCAATTCCTTTCTCTTGCATGAGAAAGAAGACTGCTCAATAAATAACACCTTTTATTGAAAACGGCCGTCTCTCTATTTTTCTGCATTCTGGTGAAACTAAGTATGCACTGCTGACTGAGTGAAATAGCTGTCTATTGTTTTCACACAACTCTAGAGATGCACTCTTATTCTGAGGGAGCAAAGTCGTCATGTTTATGCCGTTGTCAGAAACTGAATCCCTTCTTGTCTGAGCCAGGGAAGCTTATCCCTCCCTATTCATTCAAGAAAGTTTCCAGTGACCTCTGAGCTAGCTGGCGCAAACCTAAATTAAGTTTAACATAGTCAGTAGAGACCTAGATGACCTCAGTCCTACTTCTACGCTGCTGTTTATGTTATTCCAATGCGCAGAACCTATTGGGAAAATAAGAACTACACTACACTGGTACGCGAACAGCGACAACCGCCAATGCTGAATGCAAATCTACAACCCAATCCAGCTTCCAAAAGAAGAGGCACGTACTCAGGTCTGTAGGTATGGGGCCAATTTAATGTTGTTTCAGGTCAACCCCGACCCCGCAGTAAAGAGAGATGGGTTTCGCCTGGGCAGCAGGCTTTATCAATCTGAATGGCTCCAAACATTCAAAGGTATATATAGCCCTCCCCTTTCTTCTTCAAATATGGGTAGACATAAAGGAAAGACTGTGTACACAATTTTGCTAATAAAACACAACGAAAATTAACCCAGCCTCAATATTCTATGTATGAGCACAAAGTTAATGTGAAAAAATTGTCGGTATAATGCTCTTTACCATCAACATGCTCTGCTGTATGATAAAACTAGGTTCCAAAACTCCTGCGATGTGTTGACACAGATTCTAACATCTACCCAAGGTGGAGGCATGCGAACATTTGATATGGAGCCACTCTTCTCTATGCGTACTGCCCTGTTTATGTATAGAAAAAAAACGAACTTATACAGTAAATAAAATCGAGCTGCACTTCTAATAAGCAATAATGAACATATAACGCTGTGCCTTAAATGAAAAATCACGGGACACACTAATTTTATATGAATTCATATAGGCACCATTTGACAGCGTAATTGGCACATAAAATGTGGGTTACTTTGGCTGAAATGATTGAAGACACGCACCAGTTAATAGTACAACTAGGCAGTGAGCAGCGGTCTCAATATAGTTTTCGAAAAATAAAAAGTCGAAAACTTTGCCCGAATGGAACCGGACTTGCCGCGTAAACTGAATCGTGTCTAAGTAATCCAGACTTTGTGCTAATTTTCTTTTGAAGAAATGATGTTAGAAAACACTAAAATGTTTTTTAAATCGTTCTACAAAAATTTGAATAATTTAACATTTGAATATGTTTAAATCTGGTTCGCCTATTGAACTATGAGTCTGTTGTCCATGACACTCGTTCTGTAGTCAAATGTCACGTGATTGGTTGTATTGTGCACAGCGGTTAAATGGCCACTGCAGATACGTAAAACTTCGGTGAACAAGCCTGCGGGTCAGGCAAAACGTG
Organism: Lissotriton vulgaris; assembly: GCF_964263255.1. Taxonomy (NCBI): domain Eukaryota; kingdom Metazoa; phylum Chordata; class Amphibia; order Caudata; family Salamandridae; genus Lissotriton; species Lissotriton vulgaris. The sequence goes on from NC_141693.1 coordinate 1,572,011,308, forward strand.
ACCGAAGGGCTGACTTAAATAAACTACTTTGGCCAGCACAAGGTGTCGTCAACTCGTGTTGCTTTGCTGTGCGAGAGAGCTGAAATATTGAAGACCTGACTGCGGAGTTCTTTTTTGACGACAACACACCCGCTGTTTTGGCAGGCGGCATATTCCGGAGTAAAGGAGTTTTGAAGCTGTGAGTCTGCCGCCGCCCCCAAAATCATATTAAGGAGGAGTGAGAAGATATTCCCCTTGAGAAAGAAAGAACGTGCCTGCCGCTGCTACTAGACGTGTTTATGTCGGAGGACCCAAGCGGCGAGCTGCAGTGCTGCAGGTAGGAGACGCCTGTTAATTTCGGGAAGCGGGGAAGCCACTTTTCATTTTGGATTCTTGAAGTATTCATTCTTAAAGATACTGGCGGTTGCTGGCCGGGAACTTTGTTCCGAGATTGTATGAGTAATCATGTCAGCCCTAGAACTTAAAGAAAGGGAGGAAGCTGCACGCTCCATCTTTAATGATACAGCTATGGCTGCAGGCAAATCAGCAATACGTGAAACTCATGAAGAGGTAACAGATACCGTGGCGCGATTGAAACGCATTGAAAAGCTCAAACGAAGAGAACTATCTAAATGGTGGGAGCAAAAATCTTTACAACGTTATCTGGAAGTAAAAAGGATCCCACGAGGTCAAAGAATATTGGTAGCCCCAACATATGAAGAGCCTGATCCTAACATGCTTTGTGAATGGGCTGCGAACAACCAGAATTCTTCCTGCAGAATGCTTATCATTTTGATAAAGTATGCCGAATCAGACAGACAGAAAATGCTAGCAGAAATTGAGCAAACAGTGGAAATGTTGGAAAAGGAAACTGTTCAGGAGTTGGTAATGAAATGCACAAAAGAAATGAAGGAATAACTGAAAAAATTGGAAGCAACTATAAAAGAGAGAAAAGCGCAGACATTTTTACACGATAAGCAGGACTACGAACGTGGCCAGATTTACACTTTTGCAAAAAAGTTTGATACATTGAGAAAGCAAAAGATGAATCCGAAAATAATCAGTTCTGAACCTCAATCAGATATCAGCAGCTTACAGAGCTCGGAAGTTGACACAGACCTGGATGAAGGTCAGAGTAGACCAAACAAAAATGTAGTCCTGTCAGTGATAGACGAGTTTGGTTTTTTAGAAGAGGAGAGGAGGTTCAACCTCAGGCCCAGACAACAAGTGAGGTACGGAGGCAAGCCAAAAGGAAGAGGCAGAGGAAACAGGCGCAAAGGCAGGAAGCTACAACAGCGCGGCCTCAGGGAGAGGGAGCAAATGATTGCAGCAACACCTGCAAAAGACACTACAATCATTAACTTAACCAAGATTACCCTCACCGACAAAGAAGAACAGATACTTAAACTTGGTCTATCATTTTGCCCGCCCACAGATTTCAATTATGTGGACACTAGAGTAGACACATACAAATTTGTGAGATCCTTAAAACTGAAAAAGTTTTTGGCGCTGAACCAACATCGAAGGAAGACAGTCCCAAATGTAACCTTGGTAAATCCCAATCCAAATGACAATCTATCAGAGGCGGACATGGACTTACTTATAGATCTACAGGGATTTGACTGTCTGTAATTAATGATTCGGACAATCCATTGCAAGGTGACAACTCTACACCCGAGGAAGAACTGGCGACAACAAGCAGCCAAGCTATGCAGTTGGCAACAGAACAAGATGTGGACATTGGGGGCAGTGTACCCACAGACTTTAGACCTAGCTCGAAATTTACACCTTTGAATGTACGCGATGCGGTTGATGTGTTTCACGAACTAATCACTAATGATTTAAGAAATCTAGAAAAATGCACAAGTGTCCAACATAAAATCTTCACGAAGCAAGAAAAAGAGTTTAATGCATTGATTACCAAGCTAAAAACAGACCAAAATTGCATAGTGAGGGACGCAGACAAAGGTGGGAACATTGTTCTTTGGGACAGAGAGAAATACCTAAATGAGGCCTATAAACAACTGAATAATCGTAGCAATTATATCAAAATCTCAGAAACAGTGATGAAAAATAACTATGATCTGTTCAACAGTCAACTGCAGGAGTGGTATAGACAAAGGGGCACATTAGGATGGAGGGGTGGACTTTGTCTGCCTGCCATCCCTGTGGAAAACGGGACCGCCCGTGACCTGAGTGGTGGTCCTGCCAAGCAAATTATGATGCCCCCACCACACTGGCGGGCGCATTATGCATTGGTAACATTGTGGTGGGCGATGTTTACACCAGCACCCGCTGCAATGTGACAAATGCATGTTGTGCATTTGCATACACAAAGCGGCAGGCACCACGTGGTGTATGCAAATGCAGGGGGGTACCACAGGTACCCCCCATGTGCCCCCCCACCTCGTCTTCACCATGGGGGCCTGCAACGGGCCCCCAAAGTAAAGACTGCATGCTTCTCCACGGCGGCAACGCATCTGACCGCACACATCCTAATATGTTTGGCGGTGTCTCGCAGATATCGCCACCATAGACATGCACTTTTACCGCCGGTCCACTTCGCGACCGGAGAAGCAGGGACGATATTCTGTTCAACAAGAGCAAATCCCATGACAAACACAAACCACAAGATAATCAAGTCAAAATGATTACCACCTACAATTGGAAGCATAGAGAAGTGAGGAACATCTTAAACAGACACTGGCATTCAATTATAATGATCCAGTGTTACAACCACTAGTACAGAAAAGACCGGCAATAACATTTAGAAAAGCCAGATCTTTCAAGCAGATGCTAGTATCTAATATGCTCCCTCAGAAACAGCTCAATACTAGTGGGTCCACCTGGCTCAAGAGAAAACCGGGGTTTGTTAAATGCTCTAAATGTAAGGCCTGTAGGCATGGGAAGAACACACATTCCTGGCTTCTCAAAAAGAGTAAAGAAGATAAGAGGCTACTTTTCTTGTAAAACAGAATATGCTATTTACGTCCTTTAGTGCCCATGTGGCCTGAGGTACGTGGGTAGCACAATTCATCCAGCCCACATTAGGATCTTGCAACATATGAGGACTATACGTAATGCTGACAAGACATACCCGGTAGCACACCATTTTGAGTCTCAGCATAACGAAGATGAGTCAGGGCTCAGCTACTTTGTTATTGATTGTGTCCCACATAATATTCGAGGTGGGGACAGAGAGAAAAAGCTAAGACGTCTTGAATGTCGTTACATTTTGGAGTTAAATTCCTGATGTCCTTCTGGGCTAAACTTAGAAGAGGATCTGAGTACACACCTCTAGGGGGTTTCAACAGTAAAAATAGTAATACAAGATAAAAATATGTTGACTAAAAAATTATTCTGATTATAAGATGTGACGTGGCAGCTCCTATAAGTATGCTTTTTAAAGGTTTTATGTATTATTTAGATTTTTTGCACTTTTATAGCACTTGTGAGGGGGTTGTGTTCTATAAGAAGGGTGGTATATGTATATGAGTCGCAGGATGGAGGCAGACAGTGCTCATTTAGCCCACTGGGGCAATATAATTATAATTATAACTATATAATCATGTCATTTTATATGAAATTCATATAGGCACCATTTTACAGCATAATTGGCACATAAAATGTGGGTTACTTTGACTGAAATGATTGAAGATACGCACCAGTTATCAGTACAACTAGACAGTGAGCAGCGGTATCAATAAAGTTTTCGAAAAAATAAAAAGTCGAAAACTTTGCCCGAATGGAACCAGACTTGGCGTGTAAACTGAACCGTGTCTAAGTACTCCAGAGTTTGTGCTAATTTTCTTTTGAAGAAATGATGTTAGAAAACGCTAAAATGTTTTTTAAATCATTCTACAAAAATTTGATTAATTTAACATTTGAATATGTTTACATTTGACTTGCCTATTGAACTACGAGTCTGTTGTCCATGAAACTCGTTCTGTAGTCAAATGTCATGTGATTGGTTGTATTGTGCACAGCGGTTAAATGGCCACTGCAGATATGTTAAACTTATATATATATTAATTTTTTTAACAAAGTTACACCGCACTCGAGATTTGCAGGTCAGATTCTTTTATTCATATCACCATCAGGACCCTTATCTGTGAGTCTCACCAACATGTTTCAGCCACATATATGCTCTATATTTAGAGAAAATCCCTGTAAAATAAATGTTTTGTCCTGATATCCTTGCTGTCACAAACGCTCCTATGGTAGCCACTCTTGGGTTGTGTTCTAAAGTTTAACTAATTGGTTTACCATGTATAATTAGTCGTAAAAAAAGTGCAAGTGACAAGTTGCCTTGGAGACCCTTTCTTGCTATCTTCCTTTGTGAAAGTGCAAAGTGCATAATGATTGTTTTAAAAATTTTTTTTAGAACTCTTGTTAAAACGATTCAAAAAAATTATTTACTGGGAAAAACTGGAGGTGCTGTAGAAATGAAGTAAAATAAAGCTATATAAGGGAGCAGCAGAAAGGCATGCTGTCCCCTTAGATTTATCGACGAGGTGTTTATGGGATAACTACTGTGAGGACAATAAGGGGGTGATTCCGATTCGGGGAAAAAGCGTCCGTCCGAATCGTATCCGGAGCCCTCTCCGTATGAATCGTACACGTCCGTCCGAATCGCGTAGTACGATCCCTATCTCGTCAATCCATCTGAATCGTCGCAAACCGTACGATTTGCAAGGGTAAAACCGTACAACACGGGCCCTCACAGTGAACCGTACGATTCGTAAAAATGTTGTACGACCCGACGAGTATGATCCGGACCGGGGTATGAGGATGCGATTCGTACGGTCCACGTCAGGTAAGGGCGATTCGTACGGACAACCACACAATCACATACACACCGTACGGTGCGTACACCCCATGATCGCAGGGGTATCGGGCGTACCCCTGCGATCATGGGGTGTACGCACCATACCCCATGTTCGCAGGGTATACGCACCGTACACCCTGCGATCATGGGGTACGGTGCGTACACCCTGCGATCATGGGGTACGGTGCATACACCCCATGATCGCAGGGGTATGCACCGTACCCCTGCAGACATGGGGTGTATGCACCGTACCCGGGTGGGGGGGGTTTCCGTACCTGTTTAGAGGCGAACTCTGCTTCTCCAGACGTTTTGGGCTCCCGTAAAAAAACGCTGTACGGTGCGTACCCGACACGAATCGTACTTGATGGGTCAGGAAAACCTGCTTTGAACCGTACGGATGCCGCATACAGCAGGTTCTGAGGGAGAATCTTGCAGAGATTACAGTCGTACGGTCTTTGTACGATTCGTACGGAGTCCTGCTCCTGGTACGAATCGTACTTCATCGTATGTACTGGGACGTTTCAGGGTACGATTCGTACGGGAAAAACGGAGTGTTTTTTCTCTAATCGGAATCGGCCCCTAACCTAAATGTATATTGTTTTTAACTAATTATTACTATCTTGTGGCACTCTCGCTGGATCGTTAATAGTAAAAATGAGTAGATGAATTCTCAATACACTCAATTAGTAGGAATACAAATTGTGATGCTTGTTTTTGAGAGGAAGTGTATAAGAGATAAACACTGTGATGGTTAGAAGGTTTCATCTTTTTTATTGTTATGATCTCATGAGACTCTGGTGGAATCGTGAAAAATAGGTTAAATACAATACAAATCAAGTAGGGGGAGGTCGAAGCAGAGGTCCATTCAGCTTGCGGTTGGCAATAGTCAATAATCAAAGGGGGAAATGAACCACAACAAATGTTTGAATATACTCTGCTATGCACACTTGTTACTGTATTGAGGAGTCTTACTGGAGATGGTGTTTATCAGACTCTTCTATTTATGCTCATTGGTTTGAGAAGAGTTGTGAGTTCAGTTAAGGATCATCCAAACACCCCACTAAACACACCCATTATCTGAGATAGAAGTCCGAAATTAGAGCCCAGTCCCTCCCCAAACCATACTATGAAAACCTATCATTACAGAGAAAGGTCTCACCAGAGAGGCCAGTCCCTCCACACACCCTATTATGCACACCTGTCATGTTTGAAAACAGAGTCCAGTCACTACACCCAGCCTACTACCCACACTCGTCATCTGAGAGAGAGGTCTAATTGGAGAGGGCACCCCCCCCCACACCCATATATGCACACCTGCCACCTGAGAGAGAGGTCTGAAAGGAGAGGCCAGTCCTTCCCCACATCCTACTATGCACACCTTTCGTTGCAGAGAGAGGTCCCAGCAGAGAGGCCAGTCCCTCCACAAACCCTACTATGCACGCCTGTCATCTGAGAGAGAGGTCTAATTGGAGAAGGCACTCCCTCCCCACACCCTTCTATGCACACCTGCCACCTGAAAGAGAGGTCTGAAAGGAGATGCCAGTCCTTCCCCACACCTACTACGCACACCTTTCATTGCAGAGAGAGGTCCCAGCAGAGAGGCTGGTCCCTCCACAAACCCTACAACGCACACCTTTCATCTGAGAGAGAGATCTGAAAAGAGAGACCAGTTCCCCCATAAACCCTACTACACACACCTGTCATCTGAGAGAGTGGTCGGAAAGGATAGGGCAATACCTGTCCACACCCTACCACTCACACCCATCATTTCAGAGAGAGGTCTCCGCAGAGAAGTCAATCCCTCTACACACCCTACTACGCACGTCCAACATTGCGAGAGCAATGTCACCTCAAAAAAAGATTGTTGGGGACTTGTCTTGATATCAGAGTTACAATAACTGAGCAAATAAACAATTTCTATTGAATATTTATCTCTTTAATACTCACACACATTTTACAAAGATTTGGCAAACTGTTAACCATATCCTGTTTTTTTACAATAAAAAAGAAACATTCTTTTACTATAATAATTTCAGAACCAACATATATTATAAAGTCATTCTACCACACATACATTCACAAAAATAATTCATTTACTTAAAAATATAAAACTAGAAATCCACTGAAATGTAGAGTTATAGTTGGGTGCAAATAAAAAATATCTGTTTACGTTTAACAAAAAAAAAAGCTTTAGAAATTCACAGAAAAACTAAAGGTTAAAGTAACGTTGTAGTTAGGTGAATTTCTCAGTGACAACATTAATGTTTTGAACTAAAAAAAACACAGCAATTCACTAGTTATAGTTAGCAGTGCTAATCATAATGTGTGCCCCAGCCATACACTGCTTAGTACTTCACACAGGACATCACTTGTTATATGTTCAATGACATCACTGATGATGTCACTGATTACTTCATCCAAGCTTAAGCTTTCCTGTGTATTGCTGTGAAAATTGCTGTGGCTTTACACGTAGCACAGTTCACATTAACAATCCACCACAGATATATTGGAAACCCTCATTGAGTGTGGCAAGCTAGGGTAAGTATGAATGTATATACCTGAAAAAATTGCTGGGGTTACCTAAAAGAACAATGTGCCCAGCGATAAGATTGGAAGGGAACCTACAAGCTTGGAATTTCTAGCCTATAAAGCTACCTTGCGCTTTTGGGATTAACTTTGGTCCTCGGAGGTACAAAAAGTACCACTGAAATAATGGAGCAAACTCAAATGAGCAGCGCAGATCAGGAATTTACTATTGAAAGCTGCTGCGATTCTGAAGAATGAGAGTTTTAAAGTCACAATGGCCTCCCACCTATCAAAGGGGGGATTAAAAGAGGTCAGTAGGCGAGAATCTGGTTTAGCGGATTTATGTTATGAATCAAGGAAACCTTCATTCAGCAAGCTATATGTTGGAGTTCTGGGATAACCCAAGGATGTACCTGTACATATCTGCATTACTGAAGACCCAGTTCTAGATGTTGTTATTAAAATTTCTGGTTGCTTTGACCCCGTTTTTGAAGTATGAGAAATGTCATGCATTTTGTGATTCAGATAACAATTGTACCCATGAATTGCAGTCCATTCAGTTTAAGGTTCATCTTTTACTAGATTGTTTACACCTGTATAAAACTTGATGTCAGATTTTAAAGCTGTTTTAAAAAAAATATAATATCTGTCATCGTAATGAGGCACTTGCACTACTCATGAACATGGAGTTTTTAGATGTTGCTTGTGCCCTAGCAAAAGTTTTAAAAACAAGTTTTGCCTAGAAAAATTAAGAGCTCTGATATTGGAGAATGTAGGTCCAATTTAGACCTTGTAGGAGGAGGGTCAGAAGTGGCAAACTTGATAATATGAGACAATACACCTCGATGTTTAAATAGTGTGCTAACGTGGAGTTTTGTAGGTAAAATGTGTTAAAGATTGTGGATAAGATTTGGGGTAGGGCATGGGTTTCTTATTAACATTGTATATGTATGTATTTATTGTTTTATTGATTTGTCTAAACAATAATAAACATTACCATAAAGAGAGACATCACTGATGACATCATCTAAGCTTTGTTTTCCTGCATATTGCTGTGTAAATTACAATGGCTTTACCCGTAGCAACGTTCACATTAACAATCAACAACAAATATATGGGACACTCTCATACAGTATGGTGTTAAATCTGAATACAACTGTTCACGGAAAGCCAAAATAGTGAATGTCAATTCCAAGACAAATGCCCTACTACAAACAGCTTTTATTTGTATCAAACCCTTGAGACACAACAAACCTACATTAAGAAATGAGGTTGATATTAGTAGAGAACTGAGGGCTTCATTCCGAGGATGGTGGGACCGCCACCGACAGCCCGTTGGTGGAGGTCCCACCGCCATTGTACTGATGATTGTACTGATGATTGCCGCTCACCACATTAGGATGGGTGGCGGATGGGTGGCGGTCGTAGAGACTGACCGCCACGGATCCCGGCGGACTATCAGAGGGATCTTAAATCCTAAAACCCTACAATGGTGGCAGTGGCAACCAGGCACCGCCATAGGGATTATGATGTCCCTCCCCGCCGACCGTTTCATGGTGGTTTATCTGCCATGAAAAGGTGGCGGAAAGGGATATTGGGGGCCCGTAGCTGGCCCCCTTTCCCCCCTTGCCCTCGGTTCTGGCTTTTGGGTGCCCCCCTACATGTCCCTGCACCATGTCGCAGGAACTGCATGGTGCCTGCCACATAATGCAGGGATATGTACAGAGTGCATTTTTTGTACTGTGACGTGTGCTGCAGCCCACAGCACCTGTCGCAATACAAAGAATACACGGTGTGACCACCTTGCAGGCGGTCGCATCATAATTCCTATTGTGAGAACGCCGATGGCTAGTCGGTCAGTCCCCTTCCCCTGACCGCCATCCTAATCCGGCCCTGAGTACTGTAAAAACTTTTTTAAAAAACAAAAAGTATAAATTATATATAAATTACAATTTTGGTAAATGTTTAATTTATATACTTTCGAAATTATTCTAAAATGTTACAAAATGTCTCCGCTTTCCTAAACATTATAACAAAAATATTTAAGCAAAAAAAAGAAAAAAGAATTATTTCAGATCAAAATGTAAATGCATTTGGAAAACAAATAATTTGAAAAAAATTTACCGTAAAAAGTTATAGTATGACATTTTTTAACTTGTTTCTAATACATAAAATTACATAAAATTAACAATAAACATTAAATACATATGAAAAATATTTAAATCCAATGTATTACTTATTTTTTTAAATCATAAACATTAACAATTTAAATAAATATTTGATATAAAGTACTAATATTTTTTAAGTATAACAGAATTCAAATAAAAAAATTACTCCCTACACTTTTCCCCCATAAACCACATATCTGCTCCTAAAACATTTTAAATAACATAAAACTTAATATAAATATAACCAGAAAAATACACATACACAGAAAATAACAATATTACATCCAATTAATATTATCGACCAATATAAAATGAAGTCTAAGAAGATATTGTTACCAGTTACATTTAAAATGACAATATTTGTGTCATCGTGATATAAATGGAATGACATTAATGCAGTACATTTTTTCACCGATGTTTTGGTAAAACACCTCTGTAACATCTGTGTAAGTGGACCTCATGCCCTCTATTCCAGGTGAACCTTCATCATAGCGAGCAACCATCTGGGTTCATGTGCTTTGGCGAAGAAGTCCAGTTTATTGTGAAGGTCAGTGGTGGAAGACTGGAGATAATGCTGCGTGTCGAATGCAGAAGTGCATTTCGGTGAAATAACATCAAGCCAGAGTAAAAGTGGATCTCAGGCATGCACTCCAGTGACATGATGCATAGGCAACAGAGGAAGCCATATTAAGATGGTGGTTTGTTGAAAGAAACACTGTGCACCATTGATAAAGCCATATTTGTCATTGTGGAAACACCCGTAAACTAGAACAATCTGCTGACAGCAGTAGGTTTGTTTTTATCCTGTGGACAAGCTATTCTTGCTGGTATAGACTGCTGAGCCTGCGATGTTTAGTACTTGGTGGAAGGGAATTTCTGCCTCCTTGTTGGGTAAGACTTGTTAACTTCCTGCCTTTACAGTGTGGGTAAAATCTCTTCCCATTTCACTACTGATTGGAAATTCAGATCCATTCGATGTTGGGCACACCTACACAACACAAGAGACTGCCTGCACAACTAATCACAACTAATCAGTGACAGTCATAGATTTGGGTATAATTAAATTCAACACAGCTAGACATTGGGGCCCATTAGGATGGCGGGCGGATCGCCCCCGTTGGGCCCGTGGTAGTCACCGCCGGCGGGGGCGAACCGCCTGCCATCCACACAGCAAAGACCCCCTGCCATATTATGATGGCTGGGGCTCCGCGGCGGACGGAAAGACCGTCCGGCGCTTTTCTGCTGGTCGACTCGTCGACTGGCAGAAAACAAGGTTAATATAGTGGCGGTGTCTGCAAGGCACCGACATCCATATTACAATGCCTGCAGAGATGTGCCTTTCCATGGCGGCATTTCGTCCATCGAAAGGCATGTAGTCTTTGCCTGCGGGGGCCTGTAGCGGGCCCCCAGGATGTTGGGGGGTGGGGTGCACATGGGGGGTACCTATGGTACCCCCCTGATTTCGCATGCACAAGGTGGCAGGCACCGTGCGGTACCTGTCACGTTGTGCATGTAAATGCACAATGTGCATTCCCAGCATTGTGGCAGGCAGTGCTGTGAGCACCGCCCGCCACAATGCTGGGAATAGGGTTTGCCACCGCCACTGTGGCGGTGGCATCCTAATGTCAGGTGCGGAACCGCTGCACCCCTTGTGGACGGTCCCGCATTCCGTTACGGTAGCGGGCAGACTTTGTCCGCCGGCCCTCGTAATAGGCCCAATGGTTTCGTCTTTTAGCAAAAAAGTACTTTGAACTTAGAAGATGGGTATAGGAGGGGATATTTTGTCTGAACACCATGGTATTCAGTCAAAATATTGAGTCAGTAATACCAAACAGTTATCGAGTTGTAAATATCGTGACAGAGAAATATCCATCGCAAGAATATCGTGGACAAGAATATCAATTTTAAGGTAAGTAATATTCATTTTTAAATATATAGTCATTAATATTGTTTGCAAAAATATAGTTGTTTAAAATATCGATTTTTTTTAATTAGCATTTGTATTTTAGTATATATTTTAAATGGGTTTTCTTGTCCTTTCAAAAAACTTTATTGCAGGTAGAAACTGTTGAACACGGCATCATGCCTACAACCCTGTGCGGGCCGTCAGCGCAATGAAAGCGCAAGTATGTTAATGTTTTTAATGCATATGTTACATTTTTAGTAGGTATTAATTTTATTTTAATCAAATTTTGTGTTTTTTAGTTCCGTTTTTGGTTGTGTGTTGTGGGTTTATAGGGGAATAGGGTAGGAAGTAATTTAATTATAATAAATTAATAATTGTTTTTCATTTAATAATATTTGTTCAATATTTTATAGTGTTAATTGTGTTTTAATTTTTTGGGGATACATTTTATGTGTTGGTTGTGGGGTTTATAGGGTTAAAAGGTGGAAAGTAATTTATTTTAAATGAATTAATAATTAGTTGTTAATTAATATTAATTACTTGATAATTAAATATGGACATATTGTGATTTATTTGAGGTAGATGCGGGTTGTGGGGTTTATCTGGGAAGTAATTTATTGTAAATTAATTAATAATTAGTTGATAATTAATATTAATTAATTTATTGATCAATAATTATGGTAATTGTTTAATTACCTTTTTTGTGTGTGGGTTTCGGGTTTATAGGGGTAACGGGTGAGGAGTAAATTCATTTTACTTACTTTATATTTAGTTGTAACTATTTGTTATTTAATTGAAAATTAATTTTAATTGTGTAATTCATTTTTTTAAAGTTTAATTTTAGGTGTGTGTTGAGGAGATTATATTGGTAAAGGGAGGGAAGTTAATACATTTTTATAAGTTTAAATTTGTTTTAAATAATAATATTTGTTTACTTGATAAATATATATGTTAATTGTGCAAATAATGTTTTTTTTATTTTGATGTGAGTTTTGTGGTGTTATAGGGTAGGAAACTAAATTTATGTCATAATTAATGTTTTAATTTTTAATATAAAATTTATTTTTATTTTTATTTTCAACATAATTATATATGTTTTATTAACTTTGTTTTTAAAATATTTTTATTTTGTTGTTGATATTTGTTGATAGTAAATTTTACCCCTCTGCTCTCCAACACTTTTACTACTGTTGCATTTATTGGAGGGAGATTTGTATGTTTTAATTTTATCCAGTCTTAATATTTATGTGTTACGCTAAGTGCGAGTGGTACATTTGTTATATATTTACTTTAATAATTAACATTGTTTTGTTTTAATTGTAGTGGGAATAGTATGTGTGTTAAATGTTATAATTTATTTTGTATTGTTATCATTTATATTACTATGTTTTGTTTATTTGTAATTATAATATTATTAACAATTAATACTTGGCATTTGAAAACATGTTTTTTCTAAATGTAAAGATTTTTAAATAGTTTAATGTTTACATTTTAAATAGAATTTTTTTTTAAATATTTTATGTTATTAGTATATATGTATATATATATATTTGTTTTATTTTATATCATTTCTAAATTATAAAATACATTAAAATGATTAGTTTAATAACTGTTTTAAAGTAAATATATGTATATATATCAATTAATATCCCACAGCACACTTTCTTCGAAGAAGTACTTGCACTCGCAATATGCCGAAGGTTTATTTTTCAAAGGCTACGCGTTTCGACGGCGAAGCTGTCTTGGTCACACCATTTGCTTAGTGTTAGAACTGAGGGTCTCTAGTTGGCAGAGGTAGGTACCACTGTCCAAATAGAGACCCCTGATTCTAGTCAGGGTAAGGAGGAAACCCTCTGGGATAACCCCTGCTCACCCTCTAGGTAGCTTGGCATGAGCAGTCAAGGCTAATCAGAAGGCCATGTGTAAAGTATTTGCACCAACACTCACAGTAACACAGTAAAAACACCACAAACTGACTCCACAACAGTTTAGAAAAATAAAGGTATTTATTCTAAACTACACAAGACCAAAACGACAATAATTCCAACATACACAGTTCAAGAATATGGTTTCAAAAGAGTTCTTAAGGTTGCAATAAAAGTTCTTTAAGTTGCGATAAAATAATCCCCAGTTGCGTGAAAAGTTCACAGTTGCGTCACGTTTCGGACACAGTACCTTTAGTTGCGACAAAGTTCCAAAAGCAGAAGCTGGTGCGGGGGAAAACAAGCGATGCGTTGCTCCTGAGACCCTGGGGAGGCGTTTGCGACAGCCCCGCGTGTTGCGACGAATCCAGTCTGTATGGGGAGGAAGTCCACTAGTATGGATTCCGGTGCGTAGGTTCCGTAGGAAGTTTGTTCTCGCAAAGGCACAATGCGTCGATCTCGTAGGGGCTGCGACGATCTCCGGGGCGACGATGCATGGTCCAGAGGCGATCTCTCTCTCGCAGCTCCTCGAGGCGATGATCTGCGACGATGTTCGCAGCGACGTGATGCAGTCCGCAAGCAAGCGGTGCGGCGTTCTCACCCAGCGACGACAGGCTCTGCGATGACACTTGCAGCGATGTTAGGCTTCCCGCACTAATCGGGTGCGTCCCGCAAACGAAGGATGCGACAGCTTTGACAGCCGCAACAGGTGCTGCGACGATCTCGACCTTCGAAGCGGCGGGAATTTCCTCGCACTGTCGGGGATGCGCTCCACAACGAGCGATGCGATAACTTTTGTTTAGCAAAGTCTCTCAAATCTTAGTTTCCAGCTTCTCAGCACAGGTACAACTTCCAGAGACACCACACATGGGCCACGCACTCCAGGAAGGACAGAACTCTTCAGTAGAGCTCAGGGGAAGCTGGGGGTGAAGTCCTTTTGTTCCTAGGATTTAAGAACAGGGAGCCAGCTCTTCTCAGGCCCTATGAGATTCCTTCAAGCAAGGGGACACAGCACAACAAGGTCCTTCCTCTCTCCTTGGCAGCAAAGCAACAGCAGGGCAATCCAGCAGAGCAACAGCTGGGCAATCTTCCTTCTTCAGTTTCAGCTTTCTCCTTGGCAGAGGTTACTTCTTGATTCCAGGATGATCTAAGTTTCTGTTGTGAGGGGTCCTGTACTTATACCCCTAAAAGTCTTTGTTCTCTTTGTGCAAGTGGGCCCTGAGCCCGGTCTGAACCAGTACTGGGTGTTTCTTGAGCACTTTGTTTTCCTGGCTTCTCCTTTCCTTTCAGAGTGAGGGGCAGGGTCATCAGCCGCCCAGCAGGAGGTGGAGCCAGCATTGTGGAAGGCAGGCACAGCCCTATTCAGGCCCAGGTGCTATCTCCTCCCACCACTCAAGTTGCAAATGCAGTCATTCAGCCTAGGGCTGACTCAGCCAGCCTCCTGGGGAATCCCCAGCCCCTGTCACTCTCAAACCAGACAGTCAATACACAAACAGGCCAAGGCACACAGGAAGGTCAGACAAGGGAACAGCAACTTTCTAAAAGTGCTGTTCTCAAACACAGGATTCAAAAACAACCTTGACTAAAATATGTGTTATTAAATTCTGAGTTCAGGGATACTAGACTCTTATGTCCTACCTTGTTCCTATGGGAAGAAGTGCTGGTGGACACTGTAGCCAGCATCCCCCATGTTAACCTATGGAGCAAGATAGCCTTACAATAGTGAAAAACGAAAATGGCTGTAATTCACTACCAGAGCATGTCACCTGTACCAGTACATGCTCTACCTTTCACATACAGTGCACCCTGCCCAGGGGGGTACCTTGGGCCTTCCATAGGGGTGACCAATGTGCACAAAAAGGGATGGGTTAGGCCTGGTCAGTGGGGACACTGACCAGGAGGACATGGCAGTTCACAGACTGCACACAGGCACTGCGGTGGCTGGTCTGAGACACCATTTTGGGGCTGCTCATGTGGGTGGCACAATCAGTGCTGCAGGCCCACTAGTAGCATTTGTCATCACCAGCCCTGGCACACCCAGTGCACTTTACTAGGGACGTCTTGATGATACAAATATGCCAATCATGTATATCCAATCATCATAACAATTTACACAGAGAGCATATGCACTTTAGCACTGATCAGCAGTGGTAAAGTGTGCTGAGTCCTATTGCCAACAGCCACGGGTCAGGAAAAATAAGGGAGGAAGAAGCAAAATGTTTGAGGATGACCCTGCAAGAAGGGCCAGTTCCAACACTTAGTGATACAGGAAGTTTTTACATATGTATGGACATCAACAAAGGACTATTGTTTGGTAAATGATCTCCTGCTAACATGGCAGCCATATTAAGGTGGTAAAAAAACATGTTATAGAATGCATCTATTCATTTTTGATACATTTGATGCACCAAATAAAATGTAAGTGCAGAGCCATAGTGGCATAATTTAAATGTATTATTATACATCTAAAATCCTCTATATTCACTATTGTTGCAAACTTCAATTTCTTTATATACAATACAAATAAACAATGTTTACACATGCAATATTAAAGATTCTCTCTCCGTCAATAACATTAATTTGACATAGTGTCTTTTTAAAAGAAAGAGAATATTAGTATATATATAATTATATACACGGCTATATATAAGGCGTAGTGCCTTTAGCATAAAAAATTACCAACTACAGAAGCATTCACATTTGGTAAATAGGCCAAATTATAGTCACTAATAACCCATGCAGTCTTCCTTGTAATACGTGAGAAAAGAGGAAAAGGAAACAGAGTGTACAGAAAGTTATGTGATAAATTAAAAAATCATATCTGGAGATGGACCCATAGGAGATGGACCCATAGAGTATGGAAGAAAGGGTGAGGTTATCCGGAATGGATGAGACAGTCTGCAACTGAGGTAACCCTTCCTTTCCTCCTGTATAGAAAAAAAAAGAGAAAATATATCATATACTAGCAGCCCGTCCCGACGTTGTCCGGGAGCAAGTAGGCTTCAGGGCCCCCGCCCGCCGACGTTGTCCGTGGGTCCCCCGAAGCCTTCCTCCATGTATTGCAGTATTATACCTCTATGTTTACTTTGTACGCTTTTGTAACCTGCACACATCACTTTTTCCTCCTGTAATGCAGTATTATACCTCTATGTTTACTTTGTACGCTTTTGTAACATGCACACGTAACTTTTTCCTCCTGTAATGCACCGTTTGGCTCACTTTTGTAATGCTCTGTTTGCTTCCTCTTGCTCACGATGTACGCTTTTGTAACCTGCACACGTAACTTTTTCCTCCTGTAATGCACTGTTTGGCTCACTTTTGTAATGCTCCGTTTGCTTCCTCTTGCTCATGATTGTCATTTTTACTTAATTTTTCCGCCGCTCACCGCTCCTAAATAAATAAATAAATATCCTACCTCATCCGCCGCTCACCGCTCCTCCCTGCCTGTCCGCCGCTCCTCCCCGCCTGTCTGCCGCTCCTCACCGCCTGTCACCGCTCCTAACCGCTCCTCCCCGCGCCATGTCCGCCGGTCCTCCTCGCGCTCCTGGACGCCGTTCCTCCCCGCGCTCCTCACGTCAGCACGCACGTCGCGGCCGGCGCTTCTTCCAATGGACTACTTTTTTTTGGGTAAATTTTTTAAATAACGTATATTTATTACGTTTATATAGCCTATGTCCATCTGCACACCCTCACGATTGCAACGATGTATCGGGTGTGTGGATTGGCGCTGTGGTTCCCGAGTTTACCCGCCTCAAAGGTTCAAAGTTCTTCCTTTATAATAGTAGTATAGATATATAAAATTAAGGCATCATGCACTATTAATTCATAGTATACATGTCATATTATAAAAACATATCAAACAGCAGGATGTACACGGTAGCAGTTAGTCATGATGTAGGATATTTTATACAAGCTAGAATCATTCCTCACGCAAGTGTGTGGCTAGTTCCTCATCGAGATTGTGACCTTTAGGATATTTAGTCTCGAGTTTGATTATCCACTTGGACTCCCATTTACGTAGGAGCAGAGTTCAATTCCCACCCCTAGGACCAGTGTGGACTTGTTCCAATGCAAAAAAGCTTAACAGCGTGCTATTGGATAGATGGAACAACTCGAAATGTCTAGCTATGGGGTAATGGGGGTCCTTTTGCCCTTCATTGGGGAGCTTGTAGGGGGAGAGGATGGGTTACGTTTGGGAGCAGACGCGCCCGCTCTGCTGCCCGCTGCTATGCTGTAGGAGTCACAAGATCCTCGTGGTGCATTTTTTTGAGTTCTTGATGTCGAACAATAGGAATCCAGTGATGTGGAGATTAAACGGAATTACTTTGTAGTGTTTATGTACCGCTGGTAATCCTGAGGAATATATATGTATGGTCAGGTGAAAACCAGAAAAATCCTTACGTGATGACTAAGGATAATGAAGAAAGTAAAAAGCTAAATAACTAGTAAACGAGGAATCAGAAGTACGCAACACAGCTGTCATTAGCGGTTTTTAGTCAAAGCGGCAACAAAAAGCTCCCAATGTGGAGGGGAATATGACCATTATACTTAAGATAAAAGGGAAGTGTTTTCATTCTCATATAATACGCTGGTGTACCGTGACATCAGTACAGAAGGACTCACATTTTATTATCAGCATGAACATGGAAGCGGAACATCGTGCAGCAGCAGTGACATTATTTGCACGAGCACCAGGCACAGGTACAGGTGCTATACAAAAGAGTGGTGACCTACTGGATACATCACTTAATACCAAACTGAGGCGGCTAGAAAAATTGAAAAATCTGAGACAGCCAAGTGGTGGGAAGCTATCTCACTACAAGATTATGTAGACAAACATATGGTTCCAAGAGGCTTGCGTATTTACATCATACCCTCCTATGAATCCTTGAACCCTCAAATGTTACAAGACTGGCAGGAGAACTCAGCAAATAGCTCTAGAACCATGCTCAATATTTTAATTAAGTATGCTTGGGAAGATCAGGATGTTATCCTGTTGGAAATAAAGGCACTGGAAGAAGAATTATCAAAAAGTAATGAACATGATATCATAAACAAATTTCGGAAAGATCTGAAACCCAAACTAGAGCAGCATGAGAATGACATAAAAAATAAAAAACAAAGGAAATTGCACAGAGACTGTGTTGATTATGAATCTGGCCGCATTCTTACTTATAGTCATAAGTATGACTATCTCTATGATGATTAACCACCATTAAAAGAAACAACAGAAGTAGAAATAGCAGCAACAAATAATATCACCACTACGGATATCAGTGTGTCCGATACAGACCTTTCGATCTCCACAGAAAGTTTAATCTCTGAAAGGCCAATTCCATCAAGAAGGGCAAATTGTTTAGACGAGTTCATGGTCCTATGAAGGGGCCGCCAGGTACCAACAACAACACCCCAGTCACCATCTGGAAGAGGAAAACCGCGGGGCAGAGGCCGTGGAAGAGGAAGAGGGAGGGTAGGAGCAAGCCGAGACGCAAACTAAGAAAACAAAGGGAAGCAAAAGAAATACATAAAAGAGCCCATGGGAAACAAGACACGTGGCCCAAAAAGCAAGGAGTAATGGATCTGGATATGGTAAATCAAACAATCGTTAATTTGAGTAAACAACAACTAACATTTTCAGAGAAGAGTACACTATGTTTAGGATTAACTTTTTGTCCTTCTGAAGTCTTTAACTATGAAGATACACGAATAGATCTATATAAATTCGTGAGAAAGGTGAAATTGAAAAAGTGGCATTTTCTATATAAACAAATCATGAAAATAGATTACCACAATGAGATAATACCACCTGTATCTTTCCTAACCTTAACATTGGAGATGCATCTACACTCCATAATATGCAAGACTTAGCTTGTGGTTTAGATCCTAATACTACAGAGGACAATGGTGATTGGGAGTTGGATATTCCTACAGATCAGACTACATCTACTAAATTCAAACCACGATCTGTTTTTTATCCAAATCTCCCCCATGATAATATAGATACTTTTCAAGATGTCGTGACTCAAGCTTTACTTAAACTCAAACGTAAAGCAAATAGAAAGATACACTTCAACTTGTCGATTGAACAAAAGGAATTTCTTAGAGATCTGGTGAATGACACTGATACTATTTTCCGTCCAGCCGACAAAGGAGGCAACATTGTTTTGTGGGGGAAGGAAATGTATCTAGCAGAGGCACAGAGACAATTAGATGACCAGAACTTTTACATGCAGGTCAATATGGACGTGTACAATGCTAGCATTGTGGATATTTGGGACAAACTCAAACAATGGGAGCAGAATTGTTATTTAACATGGGAAGAATATTGTTTCCTAAAAAGAGATTACCCCAAACTATCTATTTTATATCTCTTGCCGAAGATCCACAAAAACCCCACTATGCCACCAGTGAGACCTAAAGTATCTTCTATAGGGAGTGCCCTAGAAAATGTCTCCAAGTAGGTAGATTTTTTCTTGCAAGAGTATGTCATAGGATTACCATCCTATGTAAAAGACAGTACAGATTTCATTTGCCAACTCCAAGGGGTTAATTGGGAATCTAATGACCTGCTGATTACTCTAGACGTCAACTCACTCTATACCATTATTAATTATACTGATGGTATTGAGGCAAGTTACCATTATCTACAAAGAAGACCTATCCCGTATTTGGAACATACCAACATGTTGTTGGAAGTTATGTCATTGTGCCTGACTAATAACATCTTTATGTTTATTGGCATGCTCTTCCAACAGACCCGTGGTACAGCTATGGGCACATGTTTTGCCCCAAGTTTTGCCAACCTCTTCCTGGGCAAGTGGGAGGAGGAGATTAGACAGGACCATACTCTGAATTCCTATTTTTCCAAAGGTAAACTTTGGCTTCGTTACATAGACAATCTTTTCCTTATTTGGACAGGTACTGAAGCCCAAGCAGTGGAGTTTATTAACATACTTAATACCAACACCCACAATATAACACTGACGAGTAACATCAGTAGTCAATCTATCGAATTTCTAGATGTTCTAGTAACACCAGAAGATAATACCTTAAAAACTAGCCTTTTCAGGAAAACCACAGCGGGGAATACACGTCTTCATGCTCTCAGCAGCCACCCAGATACTTTCAAGTGGAGAATACTGGATTGGGAGCTGCTGAGAGCGAGAAGAAACTGTAGAAGTACTGCAGCTTTCGAACAGGAAATGGCATTTATGATTAAAAGGTTTAAAGAAAGAGGCTATCCTGAATGGGTAATGAGAAGAGCTATAAATCGAGTTAACAATGTAGACCGCGATTTATTGCTGAATCAGAAAGAGGATGTGGAAACTAAGACAAACTGTACTGGCCCGAAAGATACTACCAGAGTAATACTTACTTATAACAGTAACTCTGAACAGATATCTAAAATATTGGTGGACAAATGGGATGTACTAACCAGCGACCCCATTATTGGTTCAACCATGTCACGATGACCCAAAATAACTTACAGAAAAGGTAGGGGTATCGGAGATATCATTGTACACAATGACATCACGCCTAGAAAACCAGACAGTGAACACAGTTTGAAAGGTTTTTATCCCTGTGGGCACTGTAAAGCCTGTCGAAATAGCAGTATGGTTAAAACAGTTTCAATCCGCCAAATCAGTTCGCCAAAAACCATCAATCAATTTTTAACGTGTATATGTACTTATGTGCCCGGGCAAAATGAGGTATGTGGGCAGCACCACATTAACAACAAAGAAAAGAGTGCTCGAGTACATGCGAGCAATAAATAAAAAGGACCCCCATTACCCCATAGCTAGACATTTCGAGTTGTTCCATCTATCCAATAGCACGCTGTTAAGCTTTTTTGCATCTGAACAAGTCCACACTGGTCCTAGGGGTGGGAATCGAACTCTGCTCCTACATAAACGGGAGTCCAAGTGGATAATCGAACTCGAGACTAAATATCCTAAAGGTCACAATCTCAATGAGGAACTAGCCTCACACTTGCATGAGGAATGATTCTAGCTCGTATAATTATCTGCATAGATTATCCTACATCATGACTAACTGCTACCGTGTATATCCTGCTGTTTGATATGTTTTTATAATATGACATGTATACTATGAATTAATAGTGCATCATGCCTTAATTTTATATATATAGTATATATTTTCTCTTTTTTTCCTATACATTAGGAAAGGAAGGCTTACCTCAGTTGCGGACTGTCTCATCCGTTCCGGATAACCTACCCCTTTCTTCCATACTCTATAGGTCCATCTCCAGATAAGATTTTTTAATTTATATCATAACTTTCTGTACACTCTGTTTCCTTTTCCTCTTTTCTCACGTATTACAAGGAAGACTGCATGGGTTATTAGTGACTGTAATTTGGCCTATTTACCAACATGCACATATAAAAATGT
Source organism: Lissotriton vulgaris (assembly GCF_964263255.1). Classification (NCBI taxonomy): domain Eukaryota; kingdom Metazoa; phylum Chordata; class Amphibia; order Caudata; family Salamandridae; genus Lissotriton; species Lissotriton vulgaris. The sequence continues at coordinate 1,572,033,046 of NC_141693.1, forward strand.
GAATGCTTCTGTAGTTGGTAATTTTTGATGCTAAAGGCCCTACGCCTTATATATAGCCGTGTATATAACTATATATATACTAATATACTCTCTCTTTTAAAAAGACACTATGTCAAATGAATGTTATTGACGCAGAGAGAATCTTTAATATTGCATGCGTAAACATTGTTTATTTGTATTGTATATAGAGAAATTGAAGTTTGCAACAATAGTGGATATAGAGGATTTTAGATGTATAATAATACATTTGAATTATGCCACTATGGCTCTGCACTTACATTTTTTTTGGTGCATCAAATGTATCAACAATGAATAGATGCATTCTATAACATGTATTTTTTACCACCTTAATATGGCCGCCATGTTAGCAGGACATCATTTACCAAACAATAGTCCTTTGTTGATGTCCATACCTATGTTAAGACTTCCTGTATCACTAAGTAAATGGTTTGATCAAGACAGTTTCGCTGTCGAAACGCGTAGCCTTTGAAAAATAAACCTTTGGCATATTCCGAGTGAGAATACTTCTTCGAAGAAAGTGTGCTGTGGGATTATAATTGCCGGGAGACCTGCCCGGCACTTACTCGCCATCTGTCAATGGGCCACGGACTTCGTGATTTCAGGTCGTTTTGTGGAAAAAATATTAATTTATATATATGTGTGTTTAACTTTTTTAAATTTAGTTTGTTACATTTGCTAAGGTGTATATTAAATCTATTTTTATTAATGCTACTATTTCATATATTTAATATTTATCATTTTATTATATATATATATATATATATATATATATATATATATATATATATATATATATATATATACCTACTGGCGATAGCCAGTAGGTATATATAGTTAGGATTTTTTCTCTATGGGATTTTTGAAAATTCTATGTCTAATAACTTTGGCGTTTGTGGACGGAATTGGCTGAAATTTTCAGGAAAATGGCACATTTTGTTTCTGAGCAGCCCCTGAAAATTTGGGGGGGGGTTCGTCAAGGGGGGGCCGAGAAAAAAGGGTGTCCCAAAACGCGTTTTTCCCATTCATTTTTCCATAGGGCGGTTGGCCTCACTTTTAGCTCGAACGGCTGAATGGATTTGCACGAAACTTGGCAAAATTGTAGGGACTGTTAGCCCGATGTGCCTTTGCTAGGTCTCAATATATGTGCTCCAGTGGATTTTGAGAAATTAACGTTCAAAAAAAGATATATATCTGTGACAGCGCTCCGGGCAGCGCTCCGGTTCGCGTACTTTTCGCGTAACGGAACTTTGCGAAGCGAAGCTGATTGGCTCTCTGGTGTCTGTCAACATTGTAAACAGTCCGGAGCGGCCGCCATCTTGTCTCTCGGTAGGATCGAGAGACAAGAGGAGGCCAAAACAAAGGGGGAAATGAAGGAAAGGGGGCAAGGTAGACCCCTTCTGACCCCATAGGATTGATGAGGGGGATATTATAGAGCCACGCGGGGCAAAAAAAAAAAAAAAAAATCCGATTTTTTCGCCGTAGAGACGCGTCTTGGTACGCGAACCGGGCAGCTAACCGGGCAGCTAACCGGCAGTGTAACGGCAGTGTAACGGGAGTCTGAGGAGTAGCTGATTGGCTGTCAACATTGTAAACAGTCCGGAGCGGCCACCATCTTGTCTCTCGGTAGGATCGAGAGGAGGCCAAAACAAAGGGGGAAATGAAGGAAAGGGGGCAAGGTAGACCCCTTCTGACCCCCTAGGATTGATGAGGGGGATATTATAGAGCCACGCGGGGCAAAAACAAAATTCGATTTTTCGCCGTAGAGGCCTGTCCCGGTACGCGAGCTAACTGGGCAGCTAACCGGCAGCGTAACGGGAGTCTGAGGAGAAGCTGATTGGCTGTTAACATTGTAAACAGTCTGGAGCGGCCGCCATCTTGTCTCTCGGTGGGATCGAGAGACAAGAGGTGGAAAAAAAAAGGTGTAAATGAAGGAAAGGGGTAAGGTAGACCCCTCCTGAACCCCTAGGATTGATGAGGGGGCTATTAAAGTTCCCCGCGGGGCAAAAGAAAAAAAAAATGCGATTTTTCGCGGTAGAGGTGCTTCCCGGTACGTTAACCGGGCAGCTAACCGGCAGCGTAACGGGAGTCCGACATATTGTGTTTTTGCAACGTTTGTGATATGTGCACGTGTGGATTTTGACTAATTAAGGTTAAAAAAATATATATATCTTTAAGCGTGCTCTATACAGTCCCTCAAATGAAAAGAGGTGGACACAGAGAAAGGGAACTTCGCCGGAAGGAATCAAGATACATCATAAAGCTAAGGACAATGCACCCACATGGCCTCAACCAGTTTGAAGAACTTTACATACATCTTTGAACTAAGAAAAAAATGAGAAATGAAGTAGCTCGCACCGCTAGGAACTCCGATTAACAATGTCAAAACACATAAGGATAAGAAAGAAAGAAAAAAGAAAAAAATGGTTTAAATTCAGGAAGAGAAAATTAGTCCAACAAAACAACTTCCAAAGTAAAATGAAAATAATAAGAAAATTGATCCAAAAAACAAAAAGGAGAAATAAGTTCAGCTGATGAAAAAACCTCATAGAGAAGAACGAAGACTCAAAGTAAGAACTAAAGGATCACTTCCCACCAAAGGGAAAAGATTAAGCTGAAATTTACAAAAACTGATGCAGAATAAAAAACAAAGGAAATTGGGACTTGCTGGACAATGATAAATGTATATAACTATATAAAAATATAACGCAAATTAACTGAAAAGCAATATGGTACAAAGTTGAAAGTTAATGAACTACACTTCTTTTTAATTAAAACTACAACCTCCAGAATGCCTAGAGACAATATGCACACTAAGCGGGAAATGTTACACTGTAACTTTAAAATGACTGACTTCCTGTGATCAGGTGATTGTGAGCAAGGGAGAGGTGCTCCCGAAACGCGTTGATCAGTGTTTGTCTTTTGCTGCATAACGCTATCTGAAGACTAAAAATTTAATAAAAAGAGTAAAACTTCTTAAATACGAGAGTTCGTCCCGTTAATCCTTCTGCCAAGAAGGTTTGTGTACAATTTAGAAGTGGCGTGATTCCGCCGCAGGGAGTACGAACCCAACGCCGAGCGCTGCAATCCCCGGACAAGGAGAACCAAAAGAAGGAATATATATATATATATATATATATATATATATATATATATACATATATATATATATATATATATATATATATATACATATATATATATATATATACATACATACACACACACATATATATATCAAAGACAATATTTTGTACAACTCAACTCTATTAATGACATCAATATTTTTGTACTTACCTTTCTAAATACAGGATGCTGATATTTATGACACAATATTTTGGTAAAGGGATATTTTAGGTGTTGATATTCTGTCAGTGAACCCTTTACCATAAAATACTGTAATATTACAGGGTGTGTAGTTTTGTACATCTCTCATTATGTATTAGCTATGTTTTTTGAGGAACACTATTACATTCAGGATAGTGAAATGCAGGATCAAGAGAAATGCAGAATGTGACTCCGACATTATTTTTCGTGGCTCATCCTGACAAACCCCCTTTGAGGTGCGGTAAGGCGAAGAAAGCATTCCAACATTATGCATTTGTTTGCAGAGCCAGTATAGGTACCGAAAGAATGTTATCTCTGTTGCAGAAGAGATTTGAATGAGTAAGATACCTGCAATAAAATATATGGGGGAGGAAGAGATAGTGGAAGAATATATTACATCGCTAAGGAATATTGCATATAAATGCAAGTTGTAAACTTTAAGCGATGAAGGAACAATGGATACATTCTTCCTGAATTGAAAGAGTAACAACATCAGGGAAGCATTGTGGCTAAAAGATGAAACTTCATTAGGTAAGGTTCTTTTTATAGCTAAGAGAGTAATACACAAGTGAGGTAGTGTGGCTCACTGGTTACAGGCGGCAGACCCGAGAGAAGAGGACGGCCCGGGACCAGGGTTCGATTCCCGGCGCGGCAGGTTTCTGGACCAGGGTCAGCGGTCTCGATAATTCTCTCGCCTCGGTGCCCACTCTGATCAGCGATCACACTCGGCAACTCTGGGCATTAGCTTGCCTCATCTTCACTAACGGCCCCACCAGACCGCCGGGGATGCCTGGTCTCACCCTGGAGATACCCATTAAGGGACCATCTCTCAGGGAAGCCAGGAAGGGTTTCGCAGCGGTCGAAGCGCCTTGGGACCCTACGGGTAAGTAGTGCGCTATATAAATGCCAATACATTTACATTTACATTTACATTTACATTTACACATGGTGAGATTTATTGAAGAGCTTAGAAAATAGAATGAGAAGGACAGAGAATGGAATGCACACACAATGAGCTTCAGTGAGAAAGAGAAGGATTGACATGATAAATGGCTGAAGGGAAAATATTACAGGTGTAGTTTGTGTGGGTACATTGCCAGCAACAAAGAACATCGTGCATTCACGTATTGCCCTATCTAATTTAGCAACCCTATGTATCGAGTTGATCCATTCGCACTCTACCGGAGGGACAGGTAAAATCCACTTAATACACAATTCCCTGCGTGCCAGTAAAATAAAATAAAAATTAAAGTTTTATGCTTTTTAGAGATCCTGGTTGTTATATCCTCGTCTGGGATTACCCCAAAAATTACCTGAGGGAGACTCGCCTTAACTTCAAACCCCATAATGCTGGAGATCGTCTCACCTAAAAAACAATTGGATAGCGGGACATCGCCAGAACATGTGTGCTTCGTCCGCATCCTTCTCCCCGCACATTTGGCACTTCACTCTTTTTGAACCAATTTTTGCTAATCTTCTCGGGGTCCAATATGCCTTATGAACAGTAAATAAATGACTTTTTCTTAATGGTGCAGCTTTAACACTTTGCCATAAAAGAGTTAGAGATATTTGTCCTAGAGTATCCTGATCGTAGTTCGGCAGCTCATTCCTCCAGATGGATCCGGGCCACTGCTGTGGATCTTCCTGAGCGTCAATCAGCTGCCAATACCATATGGCAATTTCCTTCTGTCCCATTGGGAGTGTAGCTGCCTTCTGTTCAAACCATCCATTTCCATCACCAGTTTTTTGAGTGAATTAGTCCAGCTTACTAATTGGAGATATTTAAATTTTGAGACATCCCCCTTGGTTATGTCCTGAAGTTTTTGCCATGAAATTAGTACAACATCCTCCAACAACTCTCCCCACCTTTCTATTCCATTGTCTTGAATTGCTTTTGCAAGAGAGTCTTGTAAACAAATTGGGGTCCCCGGTGAATTCCATATTGAGGCCATTGTACTGTAGTAGGGAATGTGTAGAAGTACTCTAATTTGATGTCACCCCTACATGCTGCCAATAAATCTTTTAATTTCACTTTCTTGTAAAATTTTGGGTCGCAGAATTTAAACAACAAACACCTGGCTTGGGATTTATAGACTGATGTTAAGGCCTGAAATAATGGTGAAAAAACAGGTATGTCACCCAGTAGTTGTCTGAAGATTTTTAAACGGAAATCCCTCTGGTACTGCAAAAGGTCTGGGGACGCTATCCCTCCATTCTCTTTTCTAGCTCTGAGCTTTCGCCAAGCTATCTGAGATCTTTTTTTTGCCCATATAAAGCTAGTGAAGAGACCTTGCACCTTATTTATCCATTCCTTCTTAAACTCCAGAGGGATGGAGTTAAATAAAAAAGTATACTTTGGGAAAATTATCATCTTTAACAGATTTGATTTCCCTAAGAAAGATAAGGGAAGAGCGTCCCACTTCTGTAATTGTGTCCTAATTTTCGCTGTTACTTTATCAAAGTTAACCTTTGCTATTAATCCGACTTTCTGTACAACCTCTATACCCAGATATCTGATGCCTTGCCTACTCTGCTCCGAACTATAATGCGTGTTCCATTGCATAATTTCTGTTTTATCTTGGTTCACTGCTTAACCTGATATTTCCCCAAATCTTTTTAGGGTGTCCCAGATGGCGATTATTGATTCTTGCAGATGGCCAGTAAAGATCATTAAATCATCTGCGTAAAGACTTATTTTCTTCTCCCATCCATTACATACAAAAGGAATTATTTCCTGACATGCCCTTAACTTAATATACAACGGCTCAATATACATGTCGAAAAGTAATGGGGCGAGAGGGCACCCTTGCCTGGTGCCTCTACCAATTTTAAATTGCGTTGACAGAGTTCCATTTACCAAAACTCGTGCAACTGGACTATTGTATAGAGATTTAATAACTTGTGAAAAATTGTCTCCCAAATTAAAATGTCGGATTATTTCCTGTAAAAACACCCAGTTAACCCTATCAAACGCTTTAGCTGCGTTGCAAGTCATGATTGTTACAGGTTTGAGGTTTGTAGTGGCCAGATCAATTGTGCCACTTAATTCCTGAGTTAAATTGTAAAGGTGTCTACCCTTAATAAAATCCTTCTGGTCCCTGTGAACCAGAAGGCCGACCATCCTCTCCAGGCTCTTTGTAATTAATTGTGTAAAGATTTTATAGTCTGAATTGAGTAGGGAGATCGGTCTATATGACACACAGAGCCTTGGATCTTTGTTAGGTTTAAGTAATACGACTATAGTTGCTGCTAACCATGTTGCAGGTAAGTCTTGTTTTAAAATATAAATAGAGTTAAACAAATCCAATAGAATGGGGTCTAATTCTTCCTTTAATATAGAGTATACTTCATTAGGTAAAGCATCGGAGCCTGCAGCTTTCCCTTTCTTTAAACTTTTGATACATCTGTAGATTTCCTCTATCGTGAAGGGTGTTGATAAGTCATCCCTAAGTTCTTCACTAAGACATGGGAGGTCTATGTCCTGAAAAAAGTCTGCTATTTGTTCCGTATCTGGACTTAGCTTCTCTGTAAGGAGATCTTGGAAAAATGCTGAAAATGCTTGTTTAATGTCTCCCTCTTCAGTTACTCCTTGCCCGGTTTCTGGGTTTTTAATTTCTTTAATAGTATTCCTGGCTAGGTCTTCCCTTGTTTTCCATGCTAAGAATTTACCACAGCCTTTCCCTTAGTCGTGGTTCGCAAACTTGCTTGCCTCCCATTTTTGTTTTACTCTAATCTCCAGATAATCCTCTAAATTAGCCTTTGCTTTTGTTAGTTCTATTTCATTGATTGTATTTAGAGAATCTTCTAATAGATCGGGCAATACTTGTAACAATAAAAACAAGATTTTGGGATTTATGGGACGACTATTGCAAATCTAGACCAGGGTAGTCGATAGGCCACAATAGCCAGGGCCCACTGAATGTACTTCTCTTTCTTTTTTCTTTCCATCTTGGTAGCTACTTTTTATATTTATTTTTATTTTCCTTTTTCTTGGTCGAACAGCTTGAAAGCAGGGTCTATCATGACAGGGTATTCTCTTCTTTTTTTTCTTCCTCTTCATCAGAGGGTATGATGATGATCTCAGTCCTATGATTATGTTTAGCCATACAGGCCAGGGAAAGTCCATAAGGTCTGGACTGATAATAATCCTGGTGCAGAATACTCTGTGGGACCTGTTATATCCGAGAGGGGGGCCGGGAGGCGGAGATATAGACTATGTAGACAATGGTTCAGGCCAGGTGAAGACCGGAAGTGTCAAGAACATTCCCTCTGTGTATGGAGTGATCGGGAGTACTCGCTCTGGCGAGCCTAAAGCCGTAAGACTCTGGGCTTCCTCCTCTGTGTATCTTTTCTCTGCTTCTTGCCTGATCTCTTAAGTATATATTGGCTGAATACAAATGAGGACAAACAATAAATTTCTTTTTTTTAAAAGAACATCGTGCAAGCAAAGCAATGCACATCAAATGTGGCAAACATGGTGTTGTAATGTTACACGTTCCATTTTGGAGAGTGTAGCAGGAGTGGTAGAACAATCATAAAAACAAGTATGTTAGAGAAAAATTTAACAGAATTGTTTTTCAAGTGGGAAAGAGGAGGGTTGGCAATTTTTCTGACAAGTTCGTAGTGGAAGGCACATCTTTGGTAATGATGTTTGGTTCTTGTTCGCAACTGACTATAACTTCTGAGGAGGTGTTCAATCAGCATTGTGTAGAGTGAGTCAAACGGCAGTATATAGACATCAGGCTCAGTGCTGTGGGAGGAAAAACTATTAGCATGAGAGCATATTTCCATCTTGTATTGGAATTCAAGAACAGATTGGTGGGAGATCTGTGAAAAGGCACAACATAATAAGGTGGCGACACCAGAAAGACCGATTGCAAGTGCATATTCCTCAGATGGAAGAATGTTATGAGAATTTTTAAGGAATGTTTCCAAATGTATTTAAACTAAAAAGGGATGCCATAAAAGTTGTGTTCAATGTAACAATGTCCATAAGACAGTGAGCAAAGATTCAGGCAGATTGCAGGGTCTGCGCATAATTGTGTCAGCTGTAGCTACTGAATGGTTAGCACTGATAATTGTGGAGAGAAAGGTAAGCGAAATTTGCCCTCGCATCAATCTTATTGCAATCGATATGAAAGTTATCGTCAATAAATGTCCTATTCCTAACATTAAAGAAATCTCTCTTGTGCTGAGAGATCAATATTTCCCACCACTTAGTCTTGCCTCTGCTTATCACCAGATCAGCAAGATCTTACTGCACTTATCACACCCATATGATCATTCAAGTTTCAAATAATACCATTTAGACTAGGCTCAGCAGTATCACTCATTCATAGGATGATGAGTTCCTTACTGTGTGATTTAGCAGGAATTAAGTTTTTCCAGTTTAAAGTGCTTATATTTGGTGATACCCATGGAGAGCATAAAGACATGCTGCAGATGTGTTTTGAAAGTCTGAAAAAGAGTGGTTTGACCATAAGGGCAGATAAGTTCAAATTTGGTGAGAACATACTATATAGTGTGTGGTGCATAAATTCTCTGCAGATGGGAGCGAAACCAAAAGAAGATTTCATTGATGCTGTTTACAAATTAGGGATGTCCATGTTAGGAAGGACGAGTTACTGTCTTTCTTTGGAATGATGGAGTTCCACAGTAGATTATCAATAACCTGGCTGAGAAGATGAGTGCCATGAGGGAATTATTTAAAACATAGAGAATTCAGTTGAAGCGAGGAGTGTGAAAGTGAGTTAAAGGAGATATTTGGGCACTCATTTCGGGACAAAGAAACCGCAGCAGTTTTTACTGAAACCAGTTGGAAGGCTTTAGAGATTTTGCTTTTGCAAATGAGAGATGGATCTGAAGAAACCACAGATTGTTTTCAATGGCAATTAGGAGTGCTGAATGTAGATCCTCAGTAAATGCTAAAGAGACATTAGTGACGAGTTAGGCATTCAAGAAATTCAGGAATTTTTAGAGTCATGTGGTAAATATTTTACCGTATCATTTTTTCCATATAATTACAAGTACAAGAATAGCTCAATCAAATGAAAGGCAGAGTCCGGGGTGTCTGAGTCTTAAAGGGCTTTAATTCAGAAATGACTCGAGTCAATGGAGATCTGTTCCATCAATACAAGGGTTCGGGCATGCAAGGGAAGATGTCAGGAAAGATGTCCACGATTTATTCACAGTACATGGCATATATAGTAAAATGACACAATAGCATTGCATTACAGTAGGCGTGACTAGTGAAATGTATATGATAAGAACATATGTGCGTAGCAAAAGGCGTGAACATGGGTGTGCACAGAGGCGTGAACTATAAACGTCACAGAAAAGTGTCATAAGTGGGTGGATGCTTAGTGAATTCTTGCAGAGTCAGCTGAAACCTATGGCCTGGATGCGCGCGCAGCTAATATGACGTGTGATTGACGTGCGTCTGGAGGGAGCGAAGAGTCTGACTTTTAACACTAGTAGAGGAGACATAAGACTGGTATGTCAGATCGACCTGTTCCTTAAACATATCTGATATCTTGTGTTTGGAGGATGTTTATACTGGAGGAAAAGGTCTTTCGGGCAGGGGCTATGCTACACTGAATGTATGCGTGTCTAGGTGCAGATGCGCAGAGCCAGGGCCTACCATGGTAACGGGAGCAATGAATTACATGAGGAGGACAGGAAGGCTTTACCCTTTACTCTGCAGCCGGGGAGCTGTTTACTTATTTTACTAGACAGGAATGTGTTTTCGAGGAGGCTGAGCTGGCTACGCTGATAACTTGAAGGCAAAATACTGTTTTTGGCAGGCAGAGCAGGCCGAGCCGGGCACCGCTCGCTTGGCAGGAAGTAAGGCAGAGGTCAGGGATGCATCCCATCTCCACGTTGCAGCTTTCGGAGACAGAGACGGAAAAATAGTTCAATGGCAGGAATCAGGGCCTAACTCGGCAGAGCCAGGAAAACGTGAAAGTGCACCATGTAAAGACGGTGGCACGGCATACTTAGGAACTGAATTATCAATCCATTCATGGTGGATCTGAAAGAGAACATGTTAACGTTGGACGCAAATGTATTTGCGTCTTTAAATTCGGTTGCGGAGAGAAGTTACATGCACTTTAACTCGTACATGGAGACGATGGGGTACTCGTTAGGGGACATAACTGACCATAAAAATTCCAATTACCTCATTCCCTCCTTGTCCCCTACGGACCCATTAGGATATATCTATTTTCATGAGACCATCTATTTGTTCGTATAACATCATTTGTTCTTCTTTCTTTAATCGGGAGTGGGAACGTGCACTTGAGCGGGGAATACAAGATGTGGCGCACAAGCCGCAAATCGCTGGCCCACATTGAAGACATAAACAGCAACTGAATACAATGGCCAATATAATCCCTAGGAATGACAATAGCTTCCATCCCCAGGCTGTTATTACACCCCAGAGCCAACCGGACCAAGTCCAGGAGCCTGGGTTCTGGTGTATCTGATGGGCAATTTCGTGAAGTCTGGTGATGGCCTTATAGACCGAAGGCGCGTTATTAGGAATAAACACGCAACAACTGGATCCGATGACTCTACAAGCTCCGCCCCTATCGGCCAGGATGACGTCAAGGACAAGGCGGTTCTGAAGAACAACAAGTCTCATAGCAGACTGCTCCTCTGTTAAGTTGCCCAAAGCTGAAGTAGTCTCATTCACTACTGCTTCGAGAGTTCGGGTTAATTTGCGTATCAATTTACTATTGGACACTGTGCCTAAATAGGGAAAGAATCCTTTATTGAAATCTGTATATTGTTCCCATGCGGTTTCAGTATAATCAACTAATGGAAGGTCTCTTTTGTGCCTAACTAGATTGAGGCGAGAATTTCTGTGATGATCAGGAGGGGCTAGAAAAACAGGTGGCAGTAAGAATGCAATGTAACAGGTACCATCCCAGTCTAGGTGTAAACGTATATAGGCTGTATGGCCACAAATGAAATAGGAATGTCGGGAAGCTTTGAATGTAGACTTGCCTTTATCACTGAATTCGATCACAGTAGTACATTCACTATGACCTAGGTGTACTGAACCATTCTTTCTGACACATAATTCACCTTTGACTGGTAATACTGACATAGATGGCAAGTCTGGACTAGTTACTGACTGAACATTTAGGATCATGAGGTCGAGTGTAAAATTGCCTAATCCATACACTTCGTTTTCTAGGTCGGTCCCTGTCCTTTGGGGGAGACCCTCCTTGTCTGGAAAACATGCCTTATTCAGAACTGAGTTCAGATTTCCCCATACCCAATTTCCCTGGAAAACTACGGAATCAGCATCTACAGAATTAATTAAACTAAACCATGCACCACAGGAACAATTGTGTGTAAACGGATACGGAAAGAGGGGCAGAACTCCCTGATATTTCTGATAGGGTGGGAGTCGGCCACATATCCAACAATTGGTAGCATTGCTGGTCTGATGGGAATGGTGTAACATACTGATGAATGAGTTGTTGCGCAGCGCAAGTCGATAAGATAGTTCGTGTGGAGGTAGCTCACTAAACGTGTGTTCTGCAGTGTCATTAGAAAAAGAATGTGCAATCGGAAAATACATGTACAACATCAAGCTGATGCCAATTAACGTAAGACTCAGAAAAAACATAATAATCAGGGTGCAGATGCACCTACTACGGAGATTTTTACAGTAACGATTTCTTTTCATGATCTCCTGTCTATCTCTCTCTCTATTTGGATCTAGCTTGTACATTGTCAGAAACTGCCTAACCGCTTCACCCGAGGGGGACTTAAACAATTAAACTGTCTGACTTACTAGACCTCAGTATTTGTCTGTACTCCTCTTGGGGAGTTTTCTCTCGAAAAGGGAGTTTAGTGTCTGTCTTTGGTACGTGAGAGTTCTGAGAGTCCTGGGAGTCAGGGCTTGGCGAAAGTCCATGAAACTTTTTCACGTGACTGGAGTGTACCCAGCCCTTCCTCCCCTCTAGCTTTACTGCAGTCCGGGTTGTTAACAAAACAATCTTCGGCTCCTTCCAGCGGGGCTCCAAGGGGCTCGTCCTATCGAAGTTCCGAACAACAACAGTGTCTCCCGGGACCAGTGCATGTGGCTTCACCTCGGAGTTGTCTGGGAAGGCTGCAGCAACCTGTGAACGACAAGATTGTAGTGCAGACATCAAGGAAGCAAGGTAATCTGTCAGCATAGTACTTTCGACATCGGTTATTTTTCTCGGCAGAGGCGTCCCCCACATATTAGGAGGTCTACTGAAGACCACCTCATACGGAGATAGCCCTGTTCTAGAATGGGCTACCATCCTCATATAAAACAGTGCAACTGGTAATGCTACTATCCAATCTACGCCTTTCTCTTTACACACTTTAGCAAGGCGAGTTTTCAGAGTCTGATTGTGGCGCTCCACGAGACCTGCTGCCTCTGGATGCCGGACACAGTGAAACTTCCACTGGTACCCCAGTAGAAGTGAGATCTGCTTCATCAGTTCAGACGAGAATGGCTGACCGTTGTCTGAATACACGACACGGGGCAAACCGTATCGAGGGAAAAACTCACGAACCAGCTGCCTGGCAGTGGTCGGGGCAGTGTAATCTGGGACGGGATACGCTTCTGTCCATCGGGATAGGGCACATACAACTACGAGGACATACTTGAAACCTCGGCATCTGTCCATCTGGATATAATCCATCTGGAGGACTTCAAAAGGATAGTCAGGAGGATGAAATCCACCTTGCTCTACGGGAATCCCTTTTCCTGGATTGAACTGACAACAGATCATGCAGGTACGCACTTTCTGTTTTGCTGCTGCTCGTAAATGCTTGTTGAACCATAGATTCTGTAAACTGTCTAACATGGCTTTTTCTCCTAAATGTGCTGGGCTACGTGCAGTGTTGATGATAACTTGAACCATAGAGTCGGGGAGGAACCATGTGGTTTTTCCCCTCGTCATCAAACCTTGATCTGTCTGGACCCCTCCTTGTTCAGCCCATTTCTTGATTTCATCTGGAGTAGCATGTGTCTGTATGTCAATGACATCTAATGCGGGGTCCCTGACTGTCATGCTGTGTGTCAGTGATGATACATCAGTCTTTGTCATATCAGTCGTCTGTGTATGAGTCTGTGCTGTATATTTCGCTGTCTGATCTGCAAAGTCGTTACCCTGGGAAATCTTGTCTGTTACTTTCGTATGTGCCTTGCACTTCATGATGGCTATGGCTGTAGGCAAATGTATTGCTTCTAACAGTGCTTGAATGAGGAGACCGTGCTGGATTTTGGCTCCGTGAGAGGTCAGAAAACCTCTCTCTTGCCAGAGGACACCGAAGTCGTGAACGACTCCGAATGCATAACGTGAATCTGTGTATACATTTACTTTCTTGTTTTTGGCTAGTATACAGGCTTGTGTCAGAGCAATGAGCTCTGCTGCTTGGGCTGACAGGGTGTCAATACGATGTGTTTCTATGACTTCAGTTTCAGTGGTCACTGCATATGCGGCCACTAGCTCTCCTGTACTTGTTCTCATACATGAACCATCCACATAGAGTGTCAGGTCTGGATCGGGTAATGCGACATCTGTCAAGTCTTGTCTGGGTTTCGTAACTGTGTCGACTACATCTACGCAGTCATGTGGGGTAGGATCTGTCGTGCTCGAAGGTAAAAGTGTAGCAGGATTCAGTGTATTACAACGTCTGATTTCTATGTGTGGTTGGAATAATGTCAGTTCATAACCTGTCAGTCGTGCTATAGTCAAGTGCTGGGTCTGTGTTCTGTTTAGGAGCACTTCCACAGAGTGTGGAACCTGTACTGTCATTTGGTGTCCCAATACAATGGAATCACTTTGTCTGATTGCTAGAGCTGTTGCTGCAACTGATTTTAAGCATGCAGGCAAGGCCTGGGCTACTGGGTCGAATGTGCTCGAAAAATAAGCACACGGTCTGTGTTTGTCTGCTTGAAGCTGAGTGAGAACCGACAACGCTGTGCCATCGCGTTCTGTGACAAAAAGCGTAAAAGGTTTGTTGTAACATGGTGTCGCTAAAACAGGTGCTTGACATAAGGCTTTCTTTAATTCATCAAAAGCTTGTGTATGTTCCTGAGTCCATGGGAGGACAGCCGAAGACGCTGCCTCCTGTGTTGTCAACTGTATGAGTGGTTTAGCTAGATATGCATACTGAGGAATCCATTGTCTGCAATAGGAAGTGAGTCCAATAAAGGCTCGTACTTCTTTCTATGTCTTGGGTTGTGGAAGATGTGCAATTAACTGTATACGATCTGGTGTCAGCTGTCTCCCCTCTTTGGACAGCAAGTGCCCAAGGTACACAACTTGCTGGGCACAGAATTGCAGCTTCAAAGGAGACACCTTGTGTCCCTTGTCCGCCAAGAAAAACAAAACTGTCAGTGATGCTTGTTCACATTCTGGTTCACTTCGGGCGGTGATCAGTAGATCATCGACGTACTGTAATAGGGCAGTATTGGGGGGCATGTGAATATCGTCAAGTTGTCGTTTCAGTGCTTGGCTGTAGATACTGGGGCTTTCTGTGAATCCTTGAGGTGCGCGTGCAAATTTGAAGCTTCGGCCATTTAAACAGAATCCGAAAAGATACTGGCTTTCCGGATCAATGGGGACACTAAAGAAGGCGTTCTTCAGATCGATTACAGTAAAGAACGTCGCCTCTGAATCAATAGCTGTCAATAAGGAAGAGATATCCGGGACCACAGGATACTGTGGTACCACACATTTATTCAATTCGCGTAAATCAATAATCAGTCGATAGACTGGGGGTGCATTTGGGTCAGTACGTTTAAGAATCGGGATGATAGGAGAATTACAAACATTGGAGTCGGTTTCTACAACCACTCCTTGTGCTTTGAGCTCGTCAATGATTTTCAGTAAAGCCACTACAGCATCTGGTGGTAACTTGTATTGTCGGATACGTGGTAGTATAACTCCTGGCTTGAGTGTAACGCGGTATAGTGTAATGTGCATACAACCTACATCAGTAGGGCCTTTCGCCCATAAATGTGCAGGAACATTCTGTAACCTGGGATCAAAATCCCTCAACACATAATGGCCCTTGAAGTCACGAAGGAACAGCCTGACTCCTTCCGGAGAACAACAAATTACAGCTCCTAGAGCTTTCAGTGTTTTTATACCAAGCAAGTTTTCTGGACATGATTTCGTGAGCAATAAATCTGTAGTTCGGGACAATGGACCAACTGCAAGGGGTACTGGTTTTGATACTTCATTAACAATAGGCTTTCCTGAAAATCCAAGGGAAACATTCTGTGAGCCTGAGAGGGGTGCCCCTGGAACCTCTTCATGACTGATGGTTGTTCTGCTTGCCCCTGTGTCAATCAAAAACTTTCTATCTTTCCCTAATACCTGGCTATGTACATAAGGACCCTCTTGATCTACAGGAACCTCAATAAGGGGCAAGCCAACCTCCCTCTCTAGGCTGTTTCATGTGTATTGCTGATAATCGGGGTAATCAGATTGGGCATACTGGTACATCTGCTGTGTGACATGCTGAGTCGCGGCAATGGGCTGAGGCTGTGGTACCGCTACGGCCTGCTGTGGAACATGCATAGGTTGTACATTTTGTGGAACATGCTGCTGGACCTGATCCTGTCTGGGCGGACGTGGTCTCTCTTTGGTTTTACCTGTGGCGATATTGTGCTTCAGAACTGCGCAATCGTTTACATAGTGACCTGGCTGTTTACAATAGTTGCATGTCCCTTTAATGGGAGCCGCTGAATTATTTGAATGTGTCGCGCCCTTTTTCTGACCATCTGCTGCAACTGACTGAGCAACTAACATTTTCATTTTCGTGTCTTTCATACGTCTCTGTTCGTGATCATGTTCCTCTCTAATTCTGTTCTGGTGATATTGTAACATTTGTAACATTTGGGATGGCGTATTGGCTTGCCATGTGCTCTCAACTTTCAGTACACGGTTCTTAACCTGGGGCAATGAATTTTCGACTAATTTGGATACAAAAAGGTGTGGATATGACTCGCTACTTGTTTTCAGGCCACTATTAATAGTAAAACATTTCTCAAATCGGGAATAAAAATCACTAGTGTCTTCATCGGGCTTCTGTTTGCAGGCTGAGATCGCATCCCAGTCCTCCTTTTTAGTTGCTAACAATCTTGGCAAAACCTGTACTAACAATCCTGGTAATGCTTTAGTTTTATCCTCAAGACCTAGACCTGGGGTTCGAGTCGTTTCTTCGTTTTCTAATGCCGCCCAATCAATCTTTTTGTCTCCCACCTCCCATTCTTTTTCTTTGAGTTTCTCGTAAGTACCGGCAGGCAATAACACTTTCAATATTTTCATAATGTCGGGGTAGGTGTAATCACCCATGAGTAACATGTCTTTTAATTCACGGTGAAAACCTGCGGGGTCTTTATCATGACTGGGCACTATTTTCTTCATTTCTAATAATTCCATCTTAGTTATAGGCGTGTATACGTACACACGTGCAAAGGTATCATCAGGATTCCGGATTGGGTGTACTTCTCGTAAAGGATTCTGTTTGTCAAAGTCATATGATTGCCTGACTGGGGGTGGAATGGAAACAAGATGTGGAGTCAAGAAGGTTCTATATTTGTGACGTTGCTCTAAAATTGTTTCAATTAGATCGGTACCTAGACCTCTCCATCGTCTCAGGAGTAAGTCTTGCAATAAACTGTATAACGGACCTGGATCGGATGCTTGGTTTTCATACTGTATAATAAGGTGTTGTGTCATGTATATACCAGCTAGTCGCTGTTCTTCTGGAGTAAGACTTAAAAATGTTTGCACTACTGAATCGTCTTTATATATACTGTCATCCCCGGCCCACTGTACTGCGGACCGGGCTAGTTCCTGATCACGTAGGGTATTGAGTTCTTGATAACCTATCCTTTCTTTTAGTACTTTGTCAGTCATCTGGAATACATGCTCAAGGGTACATCGCTCTGGTATCGGACAAAGGTAACGTTTCTTGTTTTCGAACGTTTCTTGTTTACGAATGGGTCTATCGAAGGGCCTATCAAAAGGATACGGTCTAGGGAGTTTCTCTCTACCTACATATGCCACCATTTTTCTATTTGCCTGTTGCGAGGTTTCTGCTGGATTCTCTCGTTCATCCTCCTCCTGCGAGGAGTCCTGATCGTCTGATTCAGGTGGCTCTTCAGATTCTCGACGGGCATGTATTGCTATTATTTCTTTACGGATCTTTCTAACCATAGCATGTACACATTTCTCTTTATCATGTTTTCCCTCAGATATATTCTGGCTCCATCTGGTCAATCTATTCATTTCATCTTGTGGAAAGCCTGCCTGATCTTGTTCCCTTATTAAACAATTAACCAAAAAACGCATGATTAAACCTTTGTTCTCAACTTTCTGACGTGACATGGCGTCACCAACACACTCCGGTCTTTCTCCCGTTCTAATAAAATGATACATATTGTCTAGATGTTCTGGCATTTCTGGCAGTAAAACTAAATAATCGGTAACACGTCTTAAACGTAGAGATGCTAACAACATGGGTCCTGTTCTACCAGGCACTGGATCATATCTGCAATCAGTAAGCTGTTCTTGAAGTTTTTCGGCTGGAGGTCCTTTAGGTGTTCGTGACATTGCGAGATCTCTCATTGTTATACGTTGTAACTGTGGCGGGGTACGGAAACCTCCTCTAGCACCTCCTGAGGCGGAGGCTTGAGCATAACCTGATTGTAGGGTCGGTATTTGTGGCGGGATTGGACCCTGGAAAAAAGGATTAAGTGGATTAATACCATTAGGGAGAACTACCGGGGAAGTGACAACAGGTGCAGGAGGTGGTGCGGGGACAGGTGGAGGATGTGGAGCAGGATGTGGTGCGGGTGGAGTTTGCTGTTGCGGACCTGGGGGTAGATGATCGTGGGGTAGGTTAACGTCAGCAGGTGGTACGGGTACATGGGCAGGTGCATTAGTATATGCGGGAGCTACATTGTCTAAATAGGAAGAAAGAAAAATGTCTGCTGCGGTCTTATGACGTAATTTAGTCGGAACCAATGGAGGGGGCAGATCCTTCGGTATTTCCGGCGTCGCCTTGGGCAGGCCCTCGGCCAGAACTGGGTACAGTCCTGTCATAATGGCATTACTCTGTCTGTCGTGTTGTTCCATTCTAACTCGTTCTCCTTCTTCTATTAGTTCCTTTTCTTTGTCTTTTTCGGAATCTTCTCTACTTTTCTCTGCTTTTCTGAGTGCTTTCTCTGTCCGTCTATGTGATTCTTTACGCCATAATTCAATGGCATCTTTCTGTGATTGTCTAGCTTTCTTTTTCCATAACGCTTCTTCTACTCTCATGATGCACTCGGCATCCCATGTCCCTGTAACGGGCCATCTCTGATTCTCTGCTAAGTCTTTCGTGTAATCCACCCACAAATCTAGATATAATATGGCATCTAAGCCGTGTTTGTGGTACATAAAATGACCAGGAGTGTCCCTGGGTGGGATGGGAACAGCTTCCTCAAGTATCCCTTTTCTAGTTCCTATCTGTCGTAATTTCGAGAATAAAGGCATTGCTGCCTCTAAAATGGACACGAAAACAATGAACACAATATAATATGCAAACAGTCACTCATACCACGACATTAAACACATTGAAACATTTCGAACATAAATTGACAACCCACTACTTCTATAATGAGAACAAAATCGAACCGTTGCATACAGGAATTACTTGATATACTGCTAAACAGTACAGATACACTGCTAAAACAGTGCAGACCAGGTCTGTGTACCCAAACCCGTCTTGACCGGATACAAATTAATGCACCCGTCTTGATGCGTCCCCAGCAACGGTACTCACCGGGAAGCACGGAACGGAAGGCCTCGGAAACTCGACTGGACTGGACTGACTGGACTGACGTCACCGCTTCTGCTGCGCACTACGCATGCGCCTCGGCACTACAGGTGGGCCTCTCGACACCTCGGACGCTGCTCTCTCGGCTGGGCTCTGGTCGGGATCCTCCGCACTCCTCACCGCCTCGTCTGGATGTCGATCGCAGTCTCCGTCACCTCCGTGGGCCTGAGGGAGATACAGGAAATCCTACGGATGCGCTTGGGGTCCGTCACGGCCGTGGCAGGGGACTAGGCCTGCGACGCATCTCCGGCGCGTGGGGTGGGGGAGGGGATCCTGTTCGGGCACCAAATTATGTGGTAAATATTTTACCGTATCATTTTTTCCATATAATTACAAGTACAAGAATAGCTCAATCAAATGAAAGGCAGAGTCCGGGGTGTCTGAGTCTTAAAGGGCTTTAATTCAGAAATGACTCGAGTCAATGGAGATCTGTTCCATCAATATAAGGGTTCGGGCATGCAAGGGAAGATGTCAGGAAAGATGTCCACGATTTATTCACAGTACATGGCATATATAGTAAAATGACACAATAGCATTGCATTACAGTAGGCGTGACTAGTGAAATGTATATGATAAGAACATATGTGCGTAGCAAAAGGCGTGAACATGGGTGTGCACAGAGGCGTGAACTATAAACGTCACAGAAAAGTGTCATAAGTGGGTGGATGCTTAGTGAATTCTTGCAGAGTCAGCTGAAACCTATGGCCTGGATGCGCGCGCAGCTAATATGACGTGTGATTGACGTGCGTCTGGAGGGAGCTAAGAGTCTGACTTTTAACACTAGTAGAGGAGACATAAGACTGGTATGTCAGATCGACCTGTTCCTTAAACATATCTGATATCTTGTGTTTGGAGGATGTTTATACTGGAGGAAAAGGTCTTTCGGGCAGGGGCTATGCTACACTGAATGTATGCGTGTCTAGGTGCAGATGCGCGGAGCCAGGGCCTACCATGGTAACGGGAGCAATGAATTACATGAGGAGGACAGGAAGGCTTTACCCTTTACTCTGCAGCCGGGGAGCTGTTTACTTATTTTACTAGACAGGAATGTGTTTTCGAGGAGGCTGAGCTGGCTACGCTGATAACTTGAAGGCAAAATACTGTTTTTGGCAGGCAGAGCAGGCCGAGCCGGGCACCGCTCGCTTGGCAGGAAGTAAGGCAGAGGTCAGGGATGCATCCCATCTCCACGTTGCAGCTTTCGGAGACAGAGACGGAAAAATAGTTCAATGGCAGGAATCAGGGCCTAACTCGGCAGAGCCAGGAAAACGTGAAAGTGCACCATGTAAAGACGGTGGCACGGCATACTTAGGAACTGAATTATCAATCCATTCATGGTGGATCTGAAAGAGAACATGTTAATGTTGGACGCAAATGTATTTGCGTCTTTAAATTCGGTTGCGGAGGGAAGTTACATGCACTTTAACTCGTACATGGAGACGATGGGGTACTCGTTAGGGGACATAACTGACCATAAAAATTCCAATTACCTCAGTCACAACATTTTCAAGGTAAAATGTGACCATAATCCACTTCAGCCACTGATCAGTTATTCAGCTGTTCGCAGTTTACCTCTGCCCACCACAGCAAAGGGCAAAGTGTTAGCCACTGATCAGTAATTGTGCAACCCACGTTGTGTTTGCACCCACCACAGATGGGCCCGCTCTTTTTTTTGCTGTGCTGCCAAGAGTGGAAGGGAGGACAGAAAGGTGAGACGCAACACCAATCAATCAATCAATAATAAAACTTTGTTTCGGATGTATTCTAACAGCCATAAAAGTATACACAATGAAACAGCATGAAAGTACTGCAACATATTAAAAGACGATGCACATGGTTTTAAAACAAAAGAGACCTATGTGCATGAACAGCATGTTTTAAAAATGAACTTACATACAAAACGGCTTCCTCATGTAAAAGAGACAATAAAAATCTTAAGGCAGGTCTACATTGAGTAATATTAAAACAATGTGTTTTTAAAGTGGAATCAGATACAATCTAGTATAATTAATTTCAAATTTACAACAACAAAAAATAAAATGGAGCAATGATTGGCCAGAAGATTTCTCGCAGGAACAAGGCTTGGAATCAAGATTATATACATAACCTAAGGGGAAGCAAAGCAGGTATTTCACAGTTTCTGATCTAAAACGGAACAGCAAAGACAGTAGGCAACACTAGTAAAAATAAATTACTGGAAAATTTTCCCTTTCCGGGGAGGATGTGGGGGGGAATTAACCAGTCCCTTTAGGAAGTGAAATCATTAATTTGTAAGTGGCCAGTGGGGGGTGTTTACTCATGTCTGCGGGGCTGATTTCCCCCTCTAAAAAAAAAAATGATCCCTGGTGTCTAGCGGTACTCATGCTTATGGTACGCCGTCATCCACGAGCAGGATTGTGTTTGAAAGAGTCATTAAAGGAGAGACACTCCCCTATCCAGCGAAGCCTCTCTCACGTTTTCTGCTGCTCAGTGGGAACCAGAAAGGCCCCGGGCAGCAGATGTAAAACATAACTAGCATTTGCAATGCAATAGGTCTTGCATTTGCAAAATGTTATGCTATTGGCAGTGTAAATGACAGTGCCTTTTATTTATCTGTTTTCAAAACCAACACAGAGATAAAAGGTTTGTCATTTGCAGGGGGCGTGGCTACGGCGCCACACAAGATGGCCGCATAGCAGTAGAGCTCCGCCGCACCGGACCTGCGTCTTCGTGATTTCTGCGGTCCTGCTGCGTTCTTCGGCTCCCAGCGGACCCATCCTGAGATCGGAATGTAAGCTGCCTCTTTAAGAGCTTCTTCTTCCTGCATGACGCCTACTACCAACCTCGAAGCTTCGAGGTCGGCGGTGGCTGCCATTTGAATCCCGAATTACAGCAACTCCCCAATTGCTGATGCCTCCTCTCTTTTTCTTCACATGAAATTGCAGGATATCGACTATTTGCGGTATTTATGGTTTCTATCTTGGCTGGACACTGTTTTTACTTATCAAGCCTTATGATACCGGCACCATGAAGCTAAATACTTCCCATGTTTTATGCTTTTCCATGCTTTAAACATTTGTATGGCTTTACATTAAGCTTTCAGCAGGTTTTCATGGCCTCACACTAACTTTTTGCCAGCATTTTGGGAAGCTGTGTTTTACTGGCATTTTTAGTTTATTCGCCCTATCTACGCTACTTGGTTTTCGAGGTTACTGCCCTCTTTTCAACTGTTTGAAGCTCTCTACATTGCTTATTTTGCCTCGTTCAGGGCAGTACTTCTTTGCATATGGGAAAATTGCGCAAACCACAATTTGTTTTCACCTCTTCCAAACCTACTCAAGGGTCGTCCACTTCAACCTCTATGAGTGTCTCTGGAGCGGCTGATCAAATGGCTGGTCTAGCTCTGCCTCGTTCCTCCTCCTCAACACAGTCAACATCAACTAAGGCCTCTCCTCCTAATGTTTCTTCTAAGCGCTTGAAACAGGACCCTCCTTCACCAGACAAATCATCCTCCCCAATTTCTATGGAGTTAATTCTTGAGGAAATACACGCCCTCCGCCCTTTTGTTGAAGAGACTAGCAAAGACATGCAACTCTTGAAAGAAAATTGGGCATCCATGGATGCCAGGATCACTTCTGTGGAACAACAGGTTTCGGTGGTACAGTCCAATTCTCAATGCATCTCTTCTCTTGGAGAAGTCGTTCCTCGCTCTCCAGCAACACACTGAGGATTTAGAAAATAGGAATAGACGGAACAATCTCCGCATTTATGGTTTGCCGGAATCTTTGGAAGGTGATGATCCTGTGTCGTTTTTTACTTCCTTTATTCCAAAATTGCTAGATATGCCGCCTTCCACTTCCATTAGCATCCAGAGAGCCCATAGACTTGGTCCGCGTTCATCTGATTCCCCGAAAGCAAGAGGTGTTATTATTCTCTTTTTGAAATTTACCGATCTCTTTTCAGTTCTTTCTGCGGCTAGATCCAAACGTCAAGTTTCCTGGTTGGGCCAGAGAGTGTTCCTATCTCAGGATGTTTCCAACGCCACAGCGTCCAGAAGGAAGGAGTTCCTGAATCTTCGTGCACCTCTACGATCTCTCAGTGCGAGATACGGCTTGTTTCATTCTTGTATCTTCAGAGTTACTTACCAAAATAAAACTTGTTTCTTTCAAGACCCCGGAGAACTTAAGAACTTTATTCACCTCCAGTCAGGTGGCGCCATGGATACCTCGACTTCTTCTTCTAGTGGCTGATTGTTTCACCGTTCAGTTGAGCTTGTGCTCGTGATTGTTCTTTTCGTCATGGAATTTTTGATGTTGTTCCTCTTCAAGTTTATCTTTTAATTTCCTTCTCTTGTTCCCATTTTTTTTACTTAACTAGCTCACTGTCCTGTTGCATTCCTCGCTTTGAACACTCCTTGTGTTGTTACTTCCCAATTGTTATTTGTTATTTCTCTTTTCTCTCCTCACACAGGTTCCTGATGAACTTCCCTGAGTCCGCATATGTCAATCTGTCAATTTTCCAATTTGTTTTTTGTCCTGGTGCGGTTGGATTCCCTCCCTTTGCAAGGTTTGTCTTGTAGAGTGTCGCCATTTCCCCATTATCCTTATGTTTATCTTTTTCAGGTACGTTATTTTCAGTCATCCTTTGGATATGTACTGTCTCTTCTTCTGCTTTCTTCTTTCCCTCCTTTCTCTCAATTCCTTTCCCCTTCCTCCTTTTCATTGGATCCTATTCTCCCTTATTTGGCTTCTTGCTTTTTGCTTTTTTCGGCTTTATGATGATTTCATACTTTTTTGCAATTTTAATGTTATTATATTTATATTGTTTATACATTTAGTGTTACCTTGTGGAATGTAAAAGGTTTTATTAACCCCATTAAACGGCAGAGAGTACTTTCTCATTTATCTTCCTACACCCCTGATATTGTTCTTCTATAAGAGACTCACCTTAATGATCTTGAATCTCTTAAATTAAAAAGAAACTGGGTTGGTACAGTTTTATTTTCCCCATCTTCCCCCCCAAAAAATTTGAGTTGCTATTCTAATTCATAAAAAATTGAAATGTAAGGTGTTATTAGAGGAAAAAGGTTCTGATGGGAGATGGATTTTGGTTAAACTACTAATCAATTTAATTTCTTTAACTGATTTTAATATCTATGGACCTACTCAACCTGATTGTTCTTTTTGGCCTTTAATTACAAGCAAATGTATCCAACACAAAGAAGAATTTTTTTCTTTTAGGAGGAGATTGTAATCAGATTATAGATCCATTCCTTGATCGCAAATCCACAGTTCATTTTATCCCCCACAAACCTCACAAGCAGTTTTTGAACACCATACTACAAGCATATCCCTCTGACTCTTGGAGACTCACGCACCCAGACACTTTGGATTATTCCTTTTTCTCACATCCTCACGCTTCTTTCTCTAGACTAGACTATATCTTTCTCTCTCAGTCTCTAACTCAAAATCTACTATCCTCTTCTATTGAACCCATTGTTATTTCAGATCATGCCCCCGTTATAACGGATATTGATTTACTTCCACCTCATCCCAAACCTTCTCATTGGCGCTTTAATTTTACACTCCTCACTGATCCTAATTTCTCTTCTTCTTTTCGATCTTTCACTAATGACTTCTTTCAAGTTAACTCCGATCATAATACTCCTCCTTATATCCTCTGGGATTCCTTTAAGGCTACTGCGAGAGGGTTTATTATTGACTTTGCCTCTAGGAAAAAGAAGCAATTTCTTCAAAAACATAATTCTTCTCTCGCATATAATAAAAAATTAGAACATCAATTCTACACCTCTTCCGATAAATGTATGTCACCAGAACTTTTGCGTGCGAAAATGTCTTTCAACAAGTTCACCACTGATAACGCTTCTTCAATCCTTCTTCGTAGTACTGCGCGTTATTATGGTGGTCGTAACAAGTCTGGAAAACTCTTAGCTAATTACCTTAAATCTCGTAAGGAGCGTACTTCCATTGAATCCATCTTTTCTTCTGACAATATTCTTCTCCACACAGATAAAGACATTCTTGACCAATTCCAACTTTTCTATCAACAATTGTATACTCCAGAATTTCCTCCTACTTCTTCTATGAATCATTCTTACTTTGAAAAATGACCTACACCCTCTACATCTCACCTTAATTTTCCAGTCCTTGACCTTGACCTTTCCTTGCATGAACTTTCTACAGCCCTGTCTTCCCTCACTAAGGGTAAAACTCCTGGTCCTGATGGTTTCCCGGTTGAGTTTTACTTGCATTTTTCTGACCTTTTATTACCCAAACTTTTATTGCTGTTTCAATTCTTTAATTCCTCTGGCAAAGCTGAAGGTACTTTTCAGAATGCCACCATCTGTCTCACCCCGAAAGATGGTTGTGGCCCCAAATTTTATAAAAATTATCGCCCCATCTAGCTAGTTAATGTTGATTATAAACTTTTCGCTAAATTAATTGCTTTACGTTTGGACCCATTCATGCCCCATCTTATTGGTAAAGAACAGTGCGGTTTTATTAAAGGGAGACTCACTTCTGACAATTCTCACCTCTTCCTAAATGTCTTGAATAAGGCCCCATCTCTTTCAATACCTTTGGCTGCTATTTCTGTTTATGCCGAAAAAGCCTTTGATAGAGTAGATTGGTCTTTTTTGTTTGCTTCACTAGTTCAAGTTCAACACAACTTTATTTCGATTCATAACAAATCATAAAAAGCACACAGACACAAATACATAATCAGGGGAGTACAGTTACATTGAATAGATGTCACTATTAAAATTGAGCAAT
Organism: Lissotriton vulgaris; assembly: GCF_964263255.1. NCBI lineage: Eukaryota > Metazoa > Chordata > Amphibia > Caudata > Salamandridae > Lissotriton > Lissotriton vulgaris. The sequence continues at coordinate 1,572,059,046 of NC_141693.1, forward strand.
TAAAATATTTACAAATTTTAAAAAGTAAAACAGTTTTTCAATAGTTTCATAAGTTATCGCCAGTGATGTTATGATGTCTGTTTCCGGTACGTTTTTTAAGGCGAAAAGCAGCTACCAAGAAATTTGCGACACTAAACATTATTAGTGGGGAGTCAAGCCTTTTTAAGTAAAGTAAAGCTGGTTTGGCTTGGACAAACCCCTTGTTTTTAAGCAACGGAATAATATATTTTTTCCTAGGCAAGGCATAAATACTGCAAAAAAACATAAAATGTAAAGTGTCCTGCAAAGAATAACTATCACATTTGCAGACGGGTAAATCCTCAGGCTTAGCCCACACCTTAGAGTCATTTAACAGGAGATGAATCTGGTTAAGTCTTAGTTTGGTTAGTAGCCAGCGGTGTAGCGGGATTGACACAACCGTTAAATATGGTTCAATGGCCATGGTTGTCTTAGAAATATAGTGCTCCCTCACAGTGGGTTTCACAAGCTCGCTGCTCTCCCGCTCTATTTCTTTCAGTTTGATAAAAGTCGTTTTGAACCATTCCAGATCATCTTTAACAATACATTCCGGTTTGCAGAATAAATCAGGGCGGCCCAGGGAGCTTAGGGTATTTTTAATGTATGCAAGCCACGGGATATTTTTCATATTGTCCATGCGTAAGCAGTCCCTTAAGATTGTATGGTTCAGGGTTAAGTTAGAGTTCAACCACGTTCTTAACCACATCAGAATTGGGGACTGTTTGATAATGTCACTTATGTATCCCTGGCCTAATTCCGTATGAACGGAGAAGGTAGCCGTGGATTGTGGCAAACCTAAAAGCATACGTAGAAATCTGTTTTCTTCTACCTGGATCGCTTCTGCGTTGTTGGTGTAGCCCCAAATGGACGTCCCGTACCTTGCTACTGCAACAGATTTAGCTCTATAAAGTGCTAGCATTGCTTCCGTAGGTTTGCCGCCCAGTCGTTTCGCAAAACCGGCGATAGCAGCTGCAGATCTTTTCATGGCGTTAACTTTAACCGTTATTTGGGGTACCCAGGTGCCATTGTCGTCGTAAACCACCCCCAAATAGGTAAAAGCTTTTACACTGGAAATTGGTGTATTGGCACAGAAAGAGGACTTCAGGTTCTTGTTCTTTCTCCCGCCCACTGACATAACGTGTGACTTGTCTGTATTGATTTTTAGATCAAGGGAGGTCATAAAGGCGTCAAAGGCCGCCAATAACCTTTGTAGCCCAAGGGGAGTACGTGCCACAAGCACGGCGTCATCCGCGTAAAGGAGGACCGGGGTGGACAGTCCTCCAAAACGCGGGACGTCTAATGTCGCCAGATCCAGTGTGGATTCAAGATGGTTTATATTTAGTGTGAATAACACTGGGGCGAGGATGCACCCCTGTCGCACCCCTCTAGTGGACTTGAAACCGGAAGTGCAAGCTCCCTCCTGTGACATCCTAATAGAGGCTTCCAGGTCCCTGTGTGCTTCAGCCAGAAAATAAACCAAAGAATGGTCCATCCCCAGGTCCAAAAGAATTTCCCACAGCCTGGACCTGTTCACCAGGTCGAAGGCTGTGGACAAATCCATGAACCCTAAGTAGATTGATCCACTGGATGCCACTGTATATTTACCTAGGATCAGGTGTAGGTTGAGGCACTGATCCTCAGTCCCTCTTCCCCTTCGAAACCCATATTGGGCGTTGGATAAAATATTGTTGTTAGCAGCCCACTCATCAATCCTTGCCAATATCACTTTCCCCAGAATTTTAAAGGAAGAGTCGATGAGTGAAATGGGGCGGTAACACCTCGGGTCTCCCCGTTGTCCTTTCTTGAAAATGGGTATAATGGTAGCGTGTGACCAGGAAACAGGCAAACTGTGATTGGTGGCAGCGTTAAAAACATTAGTCAAGATATTGGCCCAGAAGGAGGTGTTGGCCTTGTACATGTCAGCTGGGACGCCATCCGGGCCTGGCGCTTTTTTCCCTTCGGTATTAATTATGGCCTTCTCCGCGGTGAAGGAGAGTGCTGACTTGGGGAAGGTAGTTGTGAGAAGAGTGGGAGTTTCACATACGTGATCGCTCCCATGGATGATTTTGAAATGTGCTAACCAGTCTTCCTCACTAATATTGGCCTCCAAGTTATCATTAGCCTCACCGGAAAAAAGAGGATTATTTATTATAGCCCAGAAGCTAGCACTGTCTCTTAAAGTTGCCTTTTCCATTAGAGTAGCCCAAGCATCCTTTTTAAGTGCATCTTTGCGTGCATGGATAGTGTTATTGTATTCTTTTCTTAATCTGGCCACTTCCCCCCTATCCCTTGGTGATTTTTTCAGTTCTTCCAGGAGGCAACTGTGTGCTTTTGAACAGGCTCTGTCAAACCAGCCCTTATGTGGTTGTGCATTCTTTCTGGATTTGACAGTTAGTTCTTCAGAAACTAAAGTACACATGGTGGCAAAAGCGGTAATCACTTCCTCCCCCTGTTTAGAGTTATCTTGACAGATATCGATTTCTTTGCGGGCTTTACATGTTATATTATTAAAAAATTCTACAGGAACTACTTTAGACCACTTCACCCTTCTACCTTGGTCCGTGGACCGCACAGCCGGCACTATCGTTTTATTAATTCCTTCCTTGAGCAGACCAACAGAGTTAGCGAGCTCAAGGATAACTGGGTTATGATCACTAAACGCAGCCACAACTGCGTTATAAAAGAAAACCTTACTTAATAAACCAGGGGAAACAAAAATGTAATCTATTATGGATTCAGAGTTTCTAGCGCTGTATGTCATGACACGATCGCTAGTATCATTAAACCCAGGTTCATAAAGATCAACACTAGATAGAAGATTTTCTAAGGCATAACCTTTTGGGCTGTATTCAAAATGTTGGTAGTGGGCTGAAGTCGGACAATCAGTATCTTCAATATGATAAGAAAGCCCACAGAGATGAGTATTAAAATCCCCCATGATTATAGTGTGCGTAAAGGTAGTTTGGCGTTCTTTGTGATTAATCAGAAAAAGCTGTAAAGAGCAGAGATGCTCAGTTGAATCTCCGTCTAATACGGAATTATAAAAATTAATGAGAATGAGTTTGGAGCCATTAGCTAAACTAATCTCTAAGCATAAAAAATTGGGAAAGCCGGTGGTTATTTGTTTGGCGGATCCCGCCAGATGAACAGTGGTCAGGATCATAAGGCCCCCTTTGTCCCTGCCACTGGGGGATGTAGTAGCTGGGACAAAATAGGATGTGTACCCAGGAACCCAGAAATTGCTGTTGCAGTCCCAGGTTTCTTGCAAGGCTATGATATCATATTGGTTTAAAAGATTCAGCCATGCACTATCCTCCCTTTTTAATCGAAGGCCGGCTATGTTCCAACTTATGATTTTAGGCCTTCTGCTAAGATTTCCTCAAAGGGGATTGTCCGCTATGGGTGGTGTGGGCAAAGGATCGTTATTAGCTGGGCATCAGTTATGCTCAGCTGCCCAAACCAGAGGCGTGAATCTATTGTGCAAGGGTATGGGTCTGTTTGAGGTCGATGGTGTATGTGTACCAAGGTTGAGGTTAGTCGGCCTATTAATCATGGTCCAGCTATAATCAGGTTCCTGGCAAGTGTAGGCAGGTTGAATAGGCAGGGTAGGTGTCCTATCGTGTCCCTTGCCTTGGGCGTGACCCTTATTCAAATTTAAGTAAGTTTTAGTGGTAGGGTAGAAAAAGCCCAAAGGTACAGCACGGGCCCCAGCATCTAATCCCTCTAGAGGCGAAGCGTCCCATAATAATCTGCGAGCCTCCCCGGGATTATTGAAATTTATTATCACACAATCACCCTCTGCTGATTTAGTTGTTCGCCCTATCCAGCCCACCAGCCGGGCTGAAAGAATCGCACTAGAAATGTCATTGTCTCCCGAACAAGTCGTGTTTGACCATGACTTGGCCCTGGCTAGCAGTTGAGACGATTGTTCATACTCTCCTGGCTTAAGTGGGGGAACATTTACCAGAATGGCTACAAAAGGCGCAGCCTCGGGGGGTAAATTAATTATGGGTTGACGTACAGGTTTAGGCGAGTTGGATGGCTTCTGTTGTCCTGGAGTCACATGTTTAGAAGACCTATTAATCCCTCCTGTTGATTTGGGGGCATCTACCAGGGTGGTTGCTGGGCCAGAGGACGAAATGGCTACCGCACTCTTAGCTACTGGGGATTCATCCCTAGGTCTTTTACAACCACTAGTTGGTTGAGTGCATAAAGAACCTGATACCACCGGCGTGTTCCCTTTAAAAACAAAAGTAGCAGGTTCAGCAGTTTTTAGGCATACATTCAAGCGCTCACAATTCCTTAAGATACCATCAACACACTGATGTAAAACGTCAATGATGTCTGAGGCTATTTTTGTTAGTGTGGACTCTATCTTTTCAGTGATTGCTTTTTCCACCATGTCTCTAATAGCGTTTTCCAGTGAGCCCACTGTGCCCTTTCCTCCCTTAGGTTTATTCGTGTTCTTTTTCTTGTACTGTCTTTTCGCTTGCTTTGAGCGTGTGACTATGTTTACTCCGACTGTACTAGAAAGGTTGGGAGTCACCCCAAGGGACTCAGCGATGGCAAGGGTGGGGGGTATCACTATCTCCTTTGGCGGGGCAATAACAATCCTTGGTTCAAGAGGGATAGTAGTAATACCAATTTGCGGTTGACTTGTGCCCTCCTTGCTGGTCAGCGATGGTTCTAATCCCAGTTTGCGTTCTGTTCTAGCAATTTCTGTAGTCAATTTCCCCACCTCCGTAGTAAGAAAGGAGAGAATGCTGTTAGATTTCCTAGGTGCCTTAACCTTGGGTGTCCCACCAACAGTAGGAGAGGGTAACTTTCTCTTACCCATTTTGATCTTGTGTCCTGGATCCTGGGCGTAAGGGGGGTGGCCCGTCCCGGCCCTCGTCGTCCCCGGACGGCCACAGACGGCCCGCCCTCTGCCCGGGCTCCGCCCGGCGCCGCCCGCGCGCGTCCGCGACGTGGAGGAAGCTGTTTCCTTTTGTTCGCCTCCTGGCGCTGTGTGCAGGAAGTGGGCGGTGTTGGAGCCACGCAGGCTGGGAGTTGTGGTCCGCCCCGCTCTGCGGCCGTGCGATGGTGCTGCTCGGCGGCGGTGGCGACCACAACGTCAGGAACCCAGCGGCGCTGTGAGAGCTTGCAGGTTACGGCGTGCTGTGAAGCGCTGCGACCCCTCCTGGAGCCGGTAATCGTTTAGCAATGTCCCCCCTTGTTTGCTTCACTAAAGTGGCATGGCTTTGGTTCCAAATTTATTTCTCTTATTTCTTTATTATATTCTTCACCCAAAGCTTCTGTCCTCATGAATGGTCAACTCTCTTCATCCTTCACCCTTCAAAGAGGAGTATGTCAAGGCTGCCCTCTCTCCCCACTACTTTTTGTTTTAGCCCTTGAACCTTTTTTGTCCTCCATTCGGCATAACACTTCCATTTCCAGTTTCCCCTATGGTGATCATCAATTAAAACTTTCTGAATATGCCGATGACATCCTCTTGTTTACCTCAGACCCGGAACTATCTATCTCTCCTTTATTGTCTGAATTCAAAGCATTCTCCCTTGTCTCTGGATATAAGATCAATTTTTATAAAACAGAAATTCTCCCTCTGACTAAGTTTTGTCTCCCTCACCTTTTTTCTTCCACTGGCTTCGCCTGGAATAGAACAAAGATTAGATATCTTGGTATTTGGTTTTCCAATTCTATTTCCTCTTCCATTAAATTAAATATGTCTGCAGCTCTGTCTCGAATTGATCAGTTGTTTTCTTCCTGGAACCCTCTTTTTCTCTCTTGGTGGGGTCGCCTTGATTCTATTAAAATGATGATTACCCCTATTCTTATTTAAATTTTTTCTATATTGCCCGTGCATATTCCTGCCCTGTATTTTAAACGTATTGATTCCTCTCTCTCAAAATTCCTCTGGAAAAATAAAGTCTAGAATTTCTTGTCTAACTCTTCGCTGACCTAAATCGAATGGTGGTGTTAATTTTCCAAACTTCAGTCTCTATCACAAATCCTTTTCTCTCCGTCAAGCATCACATTGGCTCTCGTCGGAATCTTCCCCCATCTCTCCTCTTTGGCTCCATATTGAGCAATCCTTTTTATCACCCTTTTCTTTTGAGGAGATAGTGCTATTCTCCTCCAAATCCCCTTATGATTATGTTCCCTTGTTTAAACATACTTCCTCTCTTCTTAAACCTTTGCTCTCTCCGTTGGGTATTTCGCGTGAATCCTTTCTATATTCACCCATCTGGTATAATTCACTTATTCTTTTAAACAATAGACCTATTTGTTCGGCCTCTTGGAGACTAAAAGGTATTATATGGGTCAGCCATCTTTTTGATGGTGTATCGCCTCGCTCTTTTCCCCATTTTCAACTACAATTTCACTGTCCTCACTCTTTTCTACAGAAATATACTCTTCTTATGGAAATCATTCTGATCGTTATTATTCTCTTCCTTCTTCAACGTCCCTCAATACCCCTCCTCATCTTCTTGTAGTACTTTCTACTCTCCCTAAAGCGTCTCTTATTTATAGATTCTTTTCTTCTCCTAATCCTGACCGTGTGAAGTCCAAATTGGAACTTTCCTGGGAAACAGATCTGGAATGCACTTGGCCCATTACCCTTGGGACAAACTCTAGTCCACAACTTTGAAAGTCTCTCGATCTGCATCTCTTACTCAATCTTTATTTTTTCTATGTCACAGACTTTACCTTTCTCCTCTTTCTCTATCTCGTTTCACACCTTCCTCTAATTCTAGCTGTTGGACTTGTAGAACCCCTAATGCTGATCTTCTTCATATGTCCTTTTTCTGTCCTACGGTTTCTACTTTTTGGAAACAAGTTTGGTCTTACATCTCCCACGTTTTCACACTTTCCACCCCATACTCACTCCCCCTTCTTTTTCTTGGTAGTCTCTCAGATTCTCTAACTCTTCCCCCACACTCACAGGGTCTTTTTGATCTCATGCTTGTACTCGCATTTCAACATATATCTTCTAACTGGAAATCTCTTACAATATTTCCATACAAAAGTGGTGGAATACTTTATGTCATTTTCATAGACTTGATGTCTCCTTTGCTTCCTCCTGTAAACCACCTCGTAATGTAGACCTGTATTGGTTACCCTTTACCACAAACCTAGATCAATTAGCTCTGAAGAAACCTGATCTTATCAATTCCGAAAATGTTAAACCCCCTTGAACGATTTTACTCTCTCCTTCTTGTGTATTTCAATGTTTACAGCTTTTCTTTATTGCAATGTTTCACATATACTATACAATTTTGATCATTGCTTGTGCCATTTCTTCCTTTGCCGTTACCTTCTATAGCATTGTTTTGTCATAACATATATTTTTTCATCCCCTCCCCTTTCCCCCTTCCCCTTCCCTTGAAAATCCCATAAAATGCTTTTATTACCTAGTTTGACATTAGCAATGTTATGACTTAAATTTGACTTGCCATATCTGTATTCTTCTCTTGCTGATGTCAATTTTACTGTTATTATTATTATTCTTCAATAAAGCTTTTCAAACTAAAAAAAGGTTTGTCATTTACAATGCCAGTAGTTGAAAGTCTTGCAAATGCAAGACCTATTGCATTGCAAATGCTTGTTATAGACTACCACTTCTATAAAGAGTCATTTCTGTAAAGGAGAGACACCCCGCTTTCCAGCGAAGCCTCGCTCACGTTTTCTGCTGCCCAGTGGGAACCAGAATGGCCCCGGGCAGCAGATGTAAAATATAACAAGCATTTGCAATGCAATAGGTCTTGCATTTGCAAAATTTTATGCTATTGGCAATGTAAATGTGAATGCCTTTTATTTATCTGTTTTCAAAACCAACACATAGATAAAAGGTTTGTCATTTACAATGCCAGTAGTCGAAAGTCTCGCAAATGCAAGACCTATTGCATTGCAAATGCTTGTTATAGACTACCACTTCTATAAAGTGCAGTGATATAATCAAATGAACTAAAACAAAGTGGTTCTCTGTGTTAAAGACACAGGGGCATTTTCTCAAGGAGCTATCGCCGAGTTAACGGCACTTTATCGCAGCCAAAGGCGAGATAAATTCATCACCCCACTCACAAGCTGGTGCTAATAGCCCATAGCACCAGTTTACCTGCGATAGAAGCCTCAAAAATCATCGCCACAGACGACCCCGGCAACTATAACTAATGAGATGTAGAGTAAGCGTCCCGGTGCAAAATAGCAGCAACAACACCACTCCGCAACAATCACAGCGACCAGCCAGATCGGCGATAAGTCCCCAAAACATGCGGTAAGGCACGTTTGCAGCAGGAAACTAACACCTGCTCTTACCTGGTGTAAATTCGGATTACAGTCTGCACCACAAAAGGGAGCCCAGCCCAGAGCCACACCTGGAGAACAAAAGATGCCATGGAGCCACTGATCATGGTGCCTGGACACCCAAGAGGGCCACAACACTCACCACCACCCCCCCGCCCCCAGCCCCCACCGCCCAACCCCCCCAGACCAACACTGAGGCAGCACAGACAAACACAGAGACCCTCCGAAAATGCACCAACCTCACAGACCCAACACCAGAGAATATCATTGCCCACCACAGGCGCAAAAGGACAACCATCCTCCGCATCCTGACCACCATTGTACACAGGCTGATGGTACCAACACAGCAGACAACAAACATCCCACCTCAGACCAAGCTGCTGGCCGTGATGCACCTGTTGGCCTCTGGTACCTTCCAACCAACATCTGCACGAGCCGGAGGAGTCACACAGCCAGCCCAATACAAGTCCCTCACAACGGTCATGGATGACACCATCAGCTTGGTACCCCACTATCTATACTTCCCACACACTGCGCAAGAAAAACCGGAGACAAAGCAAGCGTCTACACCACAGCTGGATTCCTCCATGTGTCAGGGGGCAATTGACTGCACACATGTCCTACTTGTGCCCCCTGCAAACACTGCACACAATAAGCGCAACAGAAAGCGCAAGTATCCCACCAATGTCCAGGCACTATTGCACCACCGAGGAATCCCCGCCAACGTCGCCGCCAATCCCCCAGGCAGTGTGCATGAGCTCTACAACTTCCGACAGTCCATCATCAACCTGCACTACCACGATGGCACCCACGGAAATGCACTGCTCGTTGGCCAATACCAAATGAACACACCACACACCTCAACTCCACACTCATGCAATTCACAACACAGGAAATGCACACGTCACAAGCTCACATCAACTTACACACCCACCAGACAGGACTGAACAACTTACTGTGGCAACCTGGGCCAGCCATGCACACAAGCCATCCACGGCATGGCAAATAAGCCACACAATAGCAGGATGTGGGAAGAGGTGGGGCCCAGGCATGTGAGAAGGAGGCAAGTGACCCATGAATGAGAATGTACACAATGCCAAGTGTGGCGTGGATGTGCTGGACAGACTACAGTATGGAGACCACACACATATCCATGTCGACACACACCGCTGGTGTTAAGAGTGTAGTGGACAGTGGACACAACTTCGTCACCCCAGCCAGTGGGGAAGAATGTGGAAATGTAGCTAGTTACGTCCCCCCATAACCGTGATCGGAGTGGGCTGGCCCGGCGTACGCCAGGCCAACTTAGGGTTGTGAATAAAAGGCACGTAACTTTGGGCAGAGTCCCCTTCCGGAATGCCCAACGTCTCTGCCAGGGCGGCGCCTCTCACTTCACCACGAGGACGATGCCGTGAGCGGAGTTGCCAGCGATCCTGTGTGCCTGCTGCACCCCGGGACGCTGGTCCCCGAACCAGTCCTGCCAGCCCCTGCTCACCCAGGCCTTAGTGCCCACCTGCCGACACTGGCGTGTGTCGAAGAGGGCCCACCACATTGCGGTGCAATCTCCAAGCCAGAGGCCTGTGACATTGGCAGCCATGTCAGACCATCACTGCCTCTGCGACATAGGCCGCAGTACTCCTTTCTCGTTGATGTACTCAACCAGCAGACACAGCGGACAAGTCGGTCACACATTTGGAACTGAGTCTTGATCACACTATGGTTGAGGAATATGTTTATGGCTAAGCTGAAGTTACTATACTCCCTTCGTTGTGGTGTCACAAAGTCTGTGCATAGCATTACAACCACACGTATCTGTGAGCCCATGCGGACTGGTGCTCCCGGGCCACACTAAGTTCGAGTAGGTCACACATTTGGAACTGAGTCTTGATCATGCAATGGCCGGGTACACATGGTAATGCAGACTTTAAATCACTATACTCTCTTTGATGTGGTGAATCTAAGTCTATGTATAGCATCATAATAACACGTTTCTGTGGCCTCTTGCTGGAAACACCTACCGCCTACACTGCGGTCGAGTTGGTCGCACTATTGGAACTGAACATCGATTTTTCAATGGCAGAGTACATATTGCATGCAAGGAGAGGTGTAAGAGGATGACGCGTTGCAGTCAGGAGCTAAAAATGATCATCGTTAAGGAAGTGATCGAACACTACCGACAACTGCCCTGGTGTCACTAAATCTGCGCATCGCGAGCCAACGACATGTGGCTGTGGGCCACTGCTGACCACTGCCTCCGGCCTACACTGTGATCCAGTAGGTCAGAGTCTTGATTTAGCAATTGCGGAGTTCATATCAGTGTACCTGCATCATCGCAGACTGCAACCCCTCTCAGCCCCGGTGCCACTAAGTCTGGTCCCCAACATTCATGGGCACTCACTGGTCGTACATTCATGGCATCTGAGTCTATGGACTAGGGGGTAGTTTTCATCCTCATGTAGCTGATACCGAATTGGTTCTGGCAACGAGGCTGTCGCTTTCCACTCCACCATTTGCTGCTTCTGGATAAAATCAGATCTTTCGCATCATGCCCTGGAGGACACCTTCCACTGTCCCCCGCAACCCTCAGCCACATTCACCTTCGACATCAAGGAGGACCCACCCAGTCCGTGTGGCCCTACCTCAGTGCAACGCAAGTCAGTGTCCTGTGACAGGGTGCCTGTGCCGGCTACTATGCATCCGGGGCCACTAACTCTGTGCTGGTCAGGTCGGGGACCCCTTCTTCTGAGATACTGGATGGCCTCTGAGGCGATGGCTTTGGGGTCATCATTGCCATGTGTCTGTGGCCCTGCGCTGTCTGCTGCCTCCGGTCTCAACTGCGGCCCACCAGGGCTCACACATCAAATCGAGTCCTGACCCGCCCTGACGTCGCATCACCACAGGAGGCAAAAGCCACCACCACCAGGACCAACTCCAACCGCCAACTGCCAGTGTCCAAACGGTTGTACTGGCAGACTGATGGAGTTGCTCGCACCTGTCGTGGATGCCATCTTCTGCCTGATCCCCCACTCAGCACTCCAGATGACACTGACTCATTGCACCGCAAGCCATGGACACTTCTGTTTGCATGTTGGGTGACCTCTGTACTTGTTCCGGCTCCCTTAATGTTGCTCAGCAGTTGACTCTGTTATGCAGGTATTTTCAGTTTTCATTGCACTGGTGTCCACTCTTCAAGTTGTTGCCAGCACCAAGCACTCTGTGCGGGCTGGCAAACTCTCACTCCACCCACATCCAGCACAGGCGTCACTGTACATGTGGCCCTGCCAATAAAGGGGCCAGGTGCACGTGCCCGTAGCCAGTTCAACATAATATCTGCATTTGTCCCTATGTTCTTGGTGTATGCATGAGGGCCCTGTGCCCTACAAAATTCCATTGTACTGTGTACAGCGGGCGCAGACATGTCACCTCAGGCAGCAGGTTGGAGCTTGGACATGTAGCTTTTTGTCACCCACTCAATTTGTAAGGGGAGTGGCCTGGGCCGTCGTACGCAACGCCAATGTGGGTGTGTGACTGCTATTTGCATTTCGCTGGGCGTGGTTCTGTACTGTGACTGTGCATCTGCATGTGTCTCTATGGCAATGTGGGTCTTCTTTGTGGGTTATAGGTGATCCATGAAGGATAATAGACACCAACGTATGTGATCTAGTTCGCCTTCCATGGGTTCGGATACCACCCACACCTGTTCGGCCACTTCCTTTTGGCGTGCTGAAACCTGGCATTGGGGTGTCATGTGTGGGTGGGTGAGTGTCGTGAGCCAGCTGTGCTTGCGGGTGCTTCCTGCTGTGTGGTCTGTTGCAGGGTCTGTGTTCTCCTCCTGTGTTCTCCTACAAGTAGCTTGGCTGCCTGGGTCCTGGTGGTGGGTTGCTTGGGATGTCTATGGGTCGTTGTAGGGCATAGGTGTTGAATGTGTGGTGGTCCTCTCCGGCATCACAGATGTGTTGTCTTTAGTGCTCTGCTGGAGGTGTTGTGTGTCCCTCTGCAATGTGAAGGGGAGATGCATGTTGACATTGTGTTGACATGTATGTTGGCGCATTGTTCTTGTTTACATGCAGACTGTATGACAATGTACATTGTGACTGTTTGGGAGCTGCTGAATATTGCTGCGGGACAGTGTACATTTGGACTACATGACGGATGTGAGGTTGTACATGTACATTTCCATTTCACAGTTTCCAGCTCTGTCAGATGTAGTAGGCATGTTTCTGTACGTGTGCGGAGCCAGTTGTGTCCTCTGTTCTGGAGTGTTGGCTTTGCGCATTGTACCACGTTGTCATCAATGTGGGTGTGCTGTTCTTGCTATGTGTGTGTGCTGCAGTGTGCCACAGAGATCAGGGACATGATCCAGGGTCATTGTGAGTGTGCAGTGTGCTACACATAGTTGTGCATGTGTGCCATTGTGCCCATCTTCCCCCGTCTCCCAAGTCCCAGGTCGTTACTCACCCTGTTGATGTTGTGTCAGGTCCTCTCGAGCTTTGTCCGTACTCCCTACTCCTTGAATCGTCTCCACACTGATGACTGTGGCCTCGGTTTCCTCCAGCTCCTCCTGTGGCGCAGGACATCCACCTCCTGTCGCCATTGCAGCCTTCCTGTTGGCAGCGGGTTTGTGCCTGGTTTACGTTGTCACATCATGCCAGCTCCTCTTGGCCTCCTCGATTGGTCTCCTCAGAACACCGACTGCATTCCAGGTGATCTACTTGTGGTTCAGTTGATGGTAGTGTTCTGTCACCCCCGTAACGCTGATCTGGTTTTGCTGTGGCCTGCACCCCATCTTCCTCTCCTTCTTCTCCTTGGCCGTCTACGTCCCCGTTGTTCCTTGCTGGTGGTCTGTGAGGGTTGTGGGGTTCGCGCTGGCCTCTGCACTCGGTCAGGGTGCATCCATGTTGCTACGTGCTTTGGATTGTTACTGGTGTGTTGTTTCTGTTGTTTTTATGGTGCATTTTCCTGTCAGACGCGTGGGATTTGCAGGCCTGTTGCTGGTATTCACTGCGTTTTGTACCGCGATTGGCCTCATCGCAAGATTGTTTGCATTCGCGTTTCTCATTTTTGCGGGGTGGCGTTGATTTTAACGCGAACATTTGCTGCGTTATTTGGAGACTATCGCATGGTACCGCCGTGTTGAGAATGCTTGGTTAACACAGCGTATTTTCCCGTGATAGACTGTGATGTTGGAAGTTGCGTTAAGTTACTTTTCAGACTGCCTCTTTCTTGATATAAGATTGAAAATAGGTGATGTAATACATTGCTCAGAAATGATTGACTCTTTACTGTCAAAGATTAATTTTGCAGGTTGCTCACTTCAGCAAAAATCCCAAAGGCGATAGAAAAAGCTCTGACTGATTGGCTTAAACATGTGCAAAGAAAGGGTTCGTAAAGAACATTAGTACCAAACTGGAGACCTGAGGGGGAAGGAAAGGCTCCACAATTCCACGACTTAGCCTTAGCCCCCTTTCTTTAAACATAGCTCTTAGAGTGTACACATACTGTGAGGGGGTCTTACAAACACAGAGTGGCGCGCAGCACTCTAAAAAATGAGGGACTTATTTACAAGCCCCTTGCAAGCCAGTGCGTCACTTTTTATGTGGGGCACCGGCGGCACATGGGGCGCATGCTCGCCCATATAAAGAAGAGTTTGATCGATTTGCGCCACTTCTCGGAAAGGATGTGCTCACCCCGACCACATTATTTCCCCAAGGGCGGACGGGAGAGGAAGTAGATGCATCAGTCCTAGGAAGGGGATTTTTTCGTGATTACTTTGGTAAGTCTGTGCACCAGCCATGCCTGACGCACCTCTGACGTGTGGCCGCAACCGGGACAACTGACACGAGGGCCCGGGTACGCGGTCTCCATGGCAGCCTAGTCCGAGCGTGCCATCTATGGGCCAGACAGAGTGTGCTGCTTGTAACAGAAAGAGCTCGACCACCTGCGGATGTCCGCGGTGCTCCGGTGCCCGGGGCCTTCCAGTCCACCGCAATGTTACAGGGCACCTTTCCCGCCTAGCCCCTGCTGCTCGTTATTTATTCTCTGTAATCTATGCGCCTTGTGTAAAGCTACAGTGCTACTATAAAGCGCTTTAGCATCTTTGGATAATGCCCACTCTATATATAAGTTCAGAAATAACTAAATACAGCAATAACACGCCCACTGTTGTCCTTCTGTCTGTACCACCCTCACAGGCAGTGCCTAGCCCGTGACCTCTGGCCTTGTGCTCGGTGGTTGTGTGCCTGTATTGGTCCCCGGCGCAGTCTGGGGCGGTTAAAGTACACGTCGTCCCCCGTGGCACCGACCCTCTGTGGGGCATTACTTGCTGCATGTGACTTTTGCCCGTGACGGCGATCTGCGTCTCTGCCCGTGGCCTCATGGGTATGCGGGATATTAAATTGAACCCGCCTGCATTCTCGGTTTCACTCTCTTTCCCGTGGCCAATAACTTTGTAACTGGTCATTATTCAAACCTGTTTGGGATTACCGTGCTCCGATTTCAGTCTGCAGCCTGTGGTCGTGAACCCTGTCCTCGGTTACAGACTCTCTCCTGAAGCCACTAACCCCGCTCGGTCCTTCTGTACCGGTTCCGACCCCCAGCCTGTGGTCACTTTCTATGCACAGAGCCTGTGTCTGGAACCACCTACTCTGTCTGTGTCGGGTTCGGTCTCCATCCTGTGGTCATTCGCGCTGCACCTAGTCATTAAGAGTCAGTGTGTGGTGTGGCTGGCATCAGACACTGTGCGGCACCCCTCCCGCTGTACCCCCCGCTGCTGGGGCTACACATCACAGGCCCGACAGGAAGAGGGAAGTGGCTCACAGGAGCCCTGCTGAGAGCAGCCATGTGGCAGGCAGATGTGGGCAGCGTCTGCAGTCCAAGACAGGAAACCCATGGGGGGAAACGGCGCAGAGGAGGGGTGCGAGGAGGGTGCATGGGCAGTGACAGGGGAGGGGTGATTGGAAACCTGTGATTGGAGTAAAATAGTGACGGGACAAACCTACGTGCTACACACACAATGATAAAACCTTATACGTAAACATAACCGTAGGGATAAACACTATCACAGCACCCCACACACGAATGCACCCTTCTAGACAAGCGTACACACATACAAACGGAGACACCCCCGCCCCCGTTGCTTTCCGTGGACTAGCACGCACCAAGCACGGGAAGATGAGCGCCAGGCACTAGCCCCCTTCGCACTACAGGAGGTGAAGCTGGCCCAGGGCATCCCGGCCCTTCTGGTAGTGATCCTGCCCCACAGTCCCAGATGGGTTTGTGCAGAGCAGGGCCCAAGTCGGGGTACATGGTGTCCACCCACTATTTTCACAGGGTGGGCTCCACTGAAAAATATGCTGAATTTCCAAACACCAGGACACATTCTGCAACGCCTGCACATTCTCTACTTTCCTTCTGCAACAAGCAACAATGTGCAGGAGGGGACGGGGACTGAGCTTTCTTATTTCAGACTCCTGTTGACCCCATAACAAAGGCCAAATCTGAGGAGTCATCAGTCCTCCTTTGTTCGAGTCTTCTGGCTGGGAGCAGTCAGGAGGAGCCTCACATCTGGAAGCAAATGCAGCAGAGGGGGAAACAAAGGCTCACACCTTGTTAGCACTTTAAGAGAGGCAGCTTTTCACTTTGGTCAGGCTCTGTTTAGGAGATATGCATGCACTGTAAGAACATCAGATGTGTAGGTCTTTCCCAGTATTTACACAAAATTAATAGCATTTTATAGTGCTTACTAGCCCTGAGGAGGTGTTGTTATAATTTAAATATCACTATTTTTTCTTGTAATGGGTAGAGGAAGTTTACGCTGACAAAAGGCAACATTGTTTTATGTGTACTGTACAAAAGTGTGAATCTTCAGGAGGGTTTCCCTGTATACTGGAAATGTGCTCCAATGTGCTCATGATAGGCATGTTAAACATATATGTGAGGGCTTAAGATCTGATGTCACTTCCTGGGATGTTACGCGCCGTGATGTCACACGCCGTGATGTCACTTGCATACTGATTAACTATATTAGTCCCTCTTCTTTTTTTAGAACTTGTGCCCTTGTGCTGATCCTGTCAATAGCAGGCAGTGTAGTGATCCTTTTCTTGTTTGTTCAGTGAGCACTGCCGGGAGGTTATGCTTAAACAGTATTGCTGTTTCCGTGTGAATAAAGGCAAATGTGTGAAGTAGTAAAGAAAAACATATACGTCCCAAATGCTAGACCACCGTGCATGTACCGTAAATACTTTATTAATGGATTAATTAAAAACATTTCAGTTTAAAATATCTCATCAAAAATGTATGATTGCAAGTTGCTTTGACGTTACTAAAATAAAAAAACAAGTTATCAGTGTGTGAAAAGCCAAACTGAAAGTGCATTGTACATATCAATTTGTGAGTCCAATATTAAAATTAAAATTGCCCTGGCATATGCCTTACATCAGACGGGCAACCAGAGCCAAATTTCGTTGGGGGCTGAAAAATATTTCAGGGGGGGGGGGGCTATTCTTTCCGAACTTAGACAGAGTGGCTGTAAGAAGAGGTGAACACACAACAAAAGCCTCATTTACAACTAAAAGCCTCATTTACAATTAAATGGTATTTTAAAGACCTGTTAAGTACTCGGTGCGGCTGCAATTAGATGCTCGCCAGCCCGCGAAGCTGTCTTCGCCCGGGCTGACAAACACGACGGGGGGTGGGGGGGCTGAAGCCCCGTGAGCCCAATGGGTGTTGCACACCTACCTAACATATAATAAGCAATAAATCCAGGGCCGGACTGGGAACCACAACCGGCCCTGGCAAAGTGCTCGAAACCCCCCCACCTCCCCACTCAGGGGGAGGGGGGGTTGGAGGTGCCGCCGAGCTCTTTGCCGGGGCCGGTTTTGGAACAGGGACGATTTTGCAGCTATGCTGCAAAAACGACCTTGTAACAAAAACGGAACCCAGGGGCCCAAAACCGGCCCACACCCGTGCGGCACACCGGGAGATTGCCCGGAGCCCACTATGGCAAGTCCGGAGCTGAATAAATCCTGCAGAACTAGGTTCATGATGAAGTTGATTAAAGAGCAGGAGTGCTCAAACGATCTCTAGCAGTCTTTAGCGTTTAGTTTTTAAGATGGTATAGTGATGTGGCCCTTATTAGAGGGGTCACTTTTTGCACCAGGCACAGATCTTTGGTCCCCTGGATTCTCCACTGAGCCAACAGATGACAGCTTGCCTGCAGGTGCGCCCTTGCTGTTGTAAAACAAGCATTGGCATAGCCAATAGGTCTCGCCTTTGGGACCTTAAAAGTGTTTAGCCATGCAACAGTTGATGCTGTTGCTCCAAGGATATTCTGCTGCATAACTAAATACTTATAAGGTCCCAAAAGGGAGACCTATTGGCTATTCCAATGCTTGTTTCATTCTTTCATATGCTAAATTGCATATTTAGCGAAGTGGTTAGAAAAAAAAAGTGGTAGCATCAGGGAAATCAACAATAAAAACCGTCCCACCTGGCCATAACATTGCCCACAACTGCTAAAAAACTGACCCACACTCTGATCTGTCAGACCAGTCCATCGGACACTGCCTGATTGCCCTATAGGCCACTACGACCTTGCAGACTGGCACTGAGGCGAATCCTTTGCCCAGATAGTGTTAACATGTTAAAATAAAAAAATGATGAGGTAACACTATTAAAAAAAATGTGCCCCATAATTTGGCTTTTCTTCCCACATAATTTAATAACCCCTGCTGCGTAACCTGGTCCTCCCCTGCCGCATCATTCCAGTAGCCCTGGCTATAAAAATGACCCACATTTCTCAGTTGCAGACTGGTGTGCCATGTCCGTGAAAATGACTCCTTCTATGTGTCTTGCTCCCCACAAGTGGTGCTCAGGCCTTCTTGGAGGTGACTGCTCTGTCTGTCAAGCACAGGTCGCGGCTGCTTCATTCCAGGGAGGGAGTGTTTGTAGCAGACCCATGCCTACAGCCAAGCTGCCGTCTCCCCTCCTCACAAGAACAGGGCCAGCAAAGCACTCGGTAGGATGAGGGGCAGGTAAATCAGGGAGGGCCTTCGACTGCCGCTGCATGTCCGGTCTAACACCAGAGACGGCCACCAGCCTTACCATTCCAATTTATATGAAATGTATTGGATGGTGTGGAATATAATCTTGGGTTGGCAATGGGACATACCAATACGGGTGCCTTAGAATTAGTCATGCGGTTACAGAATGCTCGCTGCAGCAGGCGCGGTATCCTACTAAGCCATTAACGTAAAATCTAACCAGTTTGGCTTAAAAATGTGACATTGATGCATTTATTCTCGACATTACGGGCCATATGCATCAACACATTTTCCCATAGACACAGAATGGGCAAAACCCTTTGATGCATCTGGCCCTACATTACTAGGATTGGAACCCGCTACCCATCTCAGCTAGTTAACGCTCTCTACTGACATCTGTGGTCTACAGGTCCGCGTTTGAATCCTAAAGCCCACACTGCCCACCATCTTTCCGAGGTCAGTTCCGAGGTCAGTAAATTCAGCACCATTAAATTCAGTGATAGTATCATCAGTTATCTGTAGTGCTAACAAGCTGATGTGGTGATATACAAGCGCTATATAAACCTATTGTTATATTTCCTGCGGGTGAATAGCCAATGCATTTGTCTGACTCCAGCTTGAAAGCTGCACACATCTTCGGAACAGGAGCTTTAACCGGGAAGGTGGCCCACAGGTCTACCCTTCCACCTGCTTGCGATTCTCGGCGCCTTGTGCTAGTGCTATTAACCTACTGAGCGCTCTCGCGCCAGTCTAGGAACCAACAACAACCTCTCTTGAGCTTAGATCGGAAACGCGTAGAAAAGACGGTGAAATGGGAAAAAGGGGAATAAAATGGAAGGAACAGGTGGAACAAAGTTGAAAAGAACCAATCAAATATAGAGAAAACCGAGGAGATGTAGAAGCAAATTAGAGATGCAAGTGCATAGCTTCCATTGATGCGGCAGGTGCAGTGGCACCGGGGCAATACATTATTGCTGTATTTTGTCATTGAACCATTATCTGGGGGGCTTTTCCTTCCTTTCGCTAGGGCCCATAAGAACACACTGGCCACGTTACTAGAGACGCACAGTAACATCTGAGGTTGAAGGGGTTTAGGTGGTGTGAATAAATGAGGAAGAAGAAGACCAGGCAGTCACGTTCTGTTGGTACAGTTGGATAAATGCTTAAAATAGAACACGTGAAGTAGATAAAGCAGGAGTAGATGAAACGTAGGGAGCCACAATGGGCACACAAGCGTTAACTGGATCTTTTTGTAGTGCTGGACTTCATCTTGTGAATTCAAGTGCTGTAAACAATGCGCCTTGGAGCTACAAAAACCGTGACATTAAAACACCAAAGACGGGGGACAGAAAGAGTGTTTGTGTGTGTGTTGGAGTGGAGTTTCTGTCATCAGCACTTCGCCTACCTTTTTCCACAAGAGCAGTTCAAACATGAATGGCAAAATATCCTAGTTTGCAAATGTTTTCCACATAATTACGGCTCTGCCATATTTGCCACCTAATACATCAGACAACCATACCCGCCACAGCGCTACCGGCCCTGTCATATTGAGCTATTACGCTCTGTTTTGGATCCAGACTACTTTTACTCTGGACGCGGCTACACCGATATAACTTCCAGCCACTTTCAACCGCCTCAAGACCCGGCGACCCCGTCTATAACTGTGCGCTAATGCGATAAAAGGCATAGTACAAATAATGAGAGTATAAGACAACAATGATGACATTTCTTGTCCTGATGATGATGCCCCTTATGTAACTAAGGCATCGAAACGTCATCGACCAAAAAAACCCTTATGCAATATAACATTGAAATATTGTGAAATGCAAAGGTGTGGTTATAAGAATTCGTGCCTGTAACACTGACTGCAAGTACGCAGACAGATTTTTGCTTTGCCCTTTTGGCCACTCTTTTAGTTGTTTTGTCTTGAATGTTGTGGGTCACGGCTGTGCCCACTTGTTATTAACTTGTTCATACTTCTTGTTTTACCAACTAGAATGTTAAAATAAATTCCTTGTCCGGCTGGACAAAAGACATAACACTTATCAGGTGTATGATTATTGGTTCTGCACACTATTTTGTCCACAAGTAGGGACCACTGTCTTGTACAATATGATACTGCCCAAGGTCCCTATGGCATACCTTTTGGGTTCCCTTGTTTTTTTGTAAACACCTAATACATCATCTGCTGCATAATCTGACGATGTTAACTAATGAATTGTTTATAGCTCAAATGGATCAAAAGTTACAAAAAAATGTGACTTGTGCTGCTGTGAAGTGGAGGGACGTTTGCAAAAGTTGACTGGTCACCTTTCTCACTGCTGCAGTTGTATGTTCCACTGGTACTAATAAGGAAACATCTTGGCAGAGACTGTTAGCGTGTTTAAAAATGTCAAAATAATAAAGTATCAGA
Source organism: Lissotriton vulgaris (assembly GCF_964263255.1). Taxonomy (NCBI): domain Eukaryota; kingdom Metazoa; phylum Chordata; class Amphibia; order Caudata; family Salamandridae; genus Lissotriton; species Lissotriton vulgaris. The sequence continues at coordinate 1,572,079,821 of NC_141693.1, forward strand.
AAATTTACAGCACCACTAATACCAGTGTAGGGAGTCAGAGCACTTAACATCACACATATTACACAGAGACAATCAATCATGCGTGTGTAAATCACTGTGTAGGAAATGTTACATATGAAAAAGGACTACAAGGTGTAGGAGTCGAGTCACATGACAACCATACTAGTAGGCAGCATAGTTTAATAGTGATTGGTCTGTAGAAACACAAACTCAGAATTTAAAACGTAATATCATGGTTGGGGGTTATCTTTAATAATCAGAATTGAATTCTATCCAATTTAAACCTTTTTGCAACATTAGGATAATCAAAGACTGGGGAAAAACCATAACGCTCTAATTTATACCTTGCAGTTTGTATGCAGCTCTTACATGACAGTTAATAGCTCACTGTGCTATGTTAGTATTTTTACTTATTAACTGCAAGTAACAATAGTGTCCCTCTGACAAAATCAGTAACCCACTGACCTATTTACATTATGTGCACTTTGTGATCTGCATGGCACATGTTCTTAGCAGCAGTCACATTAACCCTCTGTTCTTCCTTTCCATAAGTCAAAACTTCCATCAGACAAAAACTCCATCTGTCTCTACTAATAACATTAATCACTGGAGTTATCATGACATTTTTATTGTTGCCAAAAAGTGTTGGAGGCCAGGAAGGAGGCAGCAAGTGCTTTAAAAAACATATTATACTTGCAAACACGACGCCCCCACATGAAGTCAGAAGCTGGTGCAGTCGCACTGCCCTAGAGCCACCCTGCTCAATGGTCCTGAGACCTCAGTGACAGAGTCACTGTCACGCCATTGTGTGCTGCCATTGTGTGGAGTCAAGGCCCAACTGGGCTCTAGACGTAGGAGTTGAGTGAACCACGCAAAAGTCGTAGCCCATGCACTTTATTTGCACCCTCGTTCTTAAAGAGACAGTTATACGGCCAATGACAACTGGTGGGCCACACTAAACTCACCATTCGGCCGAATGGGTGAAGTTTTTGTAAGTTTGCTTCCCGGTTTTTAATCAAGTAGCCAATGAATGATGACAAATAAGCACTTAACTGGGTGTATATTTCACTCCTTCTCCTCTGTAGTTCGCGAAACAATATCGCTGAGATCGACTACGACTTTTGCGTGGTTCACTCAACTCCTACGTCTAAAGCCCAGTTGGGCCTTGACTCCATGGTAATTATTATTAATTCATTACTGTCTAATGAGATGGCTGTAATGTACTGTTACACCTTAGATATCTGACCCCCCCTTTTTAACTTTTCAGATAGGATTGCCCCACCTCACCTCCTTCCTGTATATGTCCTGATGAAGACCCCACCAAAGGACTTAACGTAGCCTGCAGATAGGGGTCGAAACGTCGACGGCTTTCTCTTTGGACTTCCGGCACATGCCCTTAACAGTTCTAATCTTACTATGTGGCCGTTGAATGTCATTAGCTAACAGTTTATCAATGGATGCCTTGATTTTCGGCTTGTGTATCTGAATTGTTATGATTTTGTTTGGAGTATTTGTACCTTTCACATGATTTTTTGACTGTGCCTATCCTCTCTTACCTTACACTCTTTCGAGCACTACCCCTTCCCCTCCTCCTTTCCATTCCCTGTTTGGGGCTATTATTGAATGTGAAGTAATCCTGTAGTGGGTAATACTTGGTGTTGAAAATAAATGACAATACCTTTAAATCCTTTGCATCCCTGTTTGTTAGTTTAAAGTATTGTTAGTGTGTGTTGCATACAACACGCCTCCCTTGCGGGGACCCTCTTCTTACATGTACAACTTGTGACCAAGACGGGGACCTACATACCTTGCCTTCAGGAAATTAGGGGGGGGGGTTAGATCATCTAATATGAGATTCTTGACAGAACACTTGCCCTAGAAACTAAGTTAGGGAACCATATTTATTTTTCTTTTTTATTCTATTTAGAGAGTTTTATATAGCGCTGGCAGGACCCGAGGGTATCAGAGCGCTTTACAACAAGTTCACAGGAAATAAGAAAACAGACACATATCAAATGGTATATCAAAATGGAGATGGTGGCTAACGGTGTGTAAAGCCAAAAGGTTAAAGGTGCCGAGCGAGGAGTAGATCCTTGAGTTTGTTTTGTAAAGGTCACGAATGAGAGGTTAGTTCTGAGATCTGCTGGAAGGGAGTTCCAGATTTTGGTGGCATAGCCCGAAAAGGAGCAGACCATGGCTATTTCTTTGCGCCTCTTTCGGGTAATGAGAAGTAGGTTGTTGGTGCTCCTCCGGTTTCTTGCCTGGCCTACCTTGGTGAGCTTGGCTGCCAGGTAAATTGGTTTACCAGTGTGAAGGAGTTTGTGGGTGAGACAGGCAGTTTTGAACTGGCATCATGGTTCAATAGGGAGCCATTTGAGTTCTTTCAGGGAGGGGGAGATATGATTGTGACTTTTAGCTCCAGTGACCATCCTTACTGCTGCGTTTATGGTGGTTTGCATGGGGGTAAGGTGAAATTTTGCTGAGCCTGTGAGGGTAGCCTTCCCGTAATCTAGTCTAGATATAACCAGGGCTTGCGTTGCAGTCTTGAGATCATTAGACGGGAGGAAGGGCTTAATTTTGATGAGGAGTTTTAATTTGTAATGGGCACTCCTTGCGGGAGCCTTAATGTGTGAGCTCATGTTCAGGTTAGGGTCCAGTAAGACACCCAATGACTTGGCGTGTGGTACTGAAATTCCGGACCCTGCTGTTCTACCGGTACCGAGGTCCAACACTCGCGTCACAAAATATCGTCGTACCATGACGAATTTGGTATCGACAGACCGGTAATGATTAGGACATTATCCCTATGCATTTGCGTCATGATTGAGTGATGCTAACACCCTTAAATCGTGGTTTCCGTTCCGAACCCTCGGACTCCATTTTGTGAACGGCATCCATCTTATGACTTGCCCTCATATAAGTCAATTGATTAAGGCCAAGCTTGATCTAAAAGGACATGTCCACCTTAGCTGACTTCCCCATGACCTGGCAGAGCTGACTCCACTGCCTTCAGCCAAACCTGTTTGGGCAGCTCCTCGCCCAGTGGCCGAGTAAGATAGCATCAAGGCACAACATGCCATAAACCATTCACCACCTACAGACCATGTTTTCTACACACACACACCTGTCCATGTTTCTTGTTTATGGCCAGTTTTACGATGAGGAGGTGCCCGACCTTATTGGCGTTCCATCGATATCTGATGGGAGTTCTGGGCCTGGCTGGGTAATCCATCACGAACTAGACATCTAAAATATGGGTTGGCCAGCATGACTTCGCTCTTTGTATTATTGTAGAAATATGTGTATAACCATATCATAAACTGAAACTGAAGAATTCTTGCCTACAGCTGTTATTTCGGTATAAAAGGAGAAGGCAGGTTCTGTAAAAACGAACAGTCTCCTGAGAACTTATGACCCGTGCTGTTGTAATTCTAGGACACCTGTTACTTGGTTGCAGCCAATAAAACTCGATCTCTGACTTCAACTAGAAGACTCTGTGTTTCTGTGGTCCGGAACAGGGAGAACTCAGAGGTCTTCGGGTGTTATCCCCTGGCACCACCGGGTTCTAAAAACCCAGCACCTCAGGCGGAGCAGGCTGAGGTTAGGTCGAAGTTAAGGGAGTCCATAAGCTCAATCCATTTTTGGGCCTGGTGGGTTTGTCCGTTGTTTGAGAGGTGAAGGTTTTCCGTCTTGTCTTGGTTGAATTTTAAGTGGTTGTGTGATAGCCAGTTTTGGATTTTTTTTAGAGTATCATTAAGACGGCGTATGTCATTTGGGGAGGAGACTTCCAGGTAGATGTCATCTGCATAGAGGTGGTTGGTGACGTTGGCTTGATTTATTATGGTAGTGAGGGGCTCCATGTAGATAATTGAATAGAGTAGGTGAGAGGACTGAGCCATGAGGGACACCTCAGGTTATACTGGAGGTATCGGAAGTTGCATTGTTTATTTTGATTTATTGAGAACGGTTGTGAAAGAAAGAAGTGAACAATTTCAGCACTAAGCCTTCTGCTCCGATCAGCTGTTTAAGGGCGTTGAGAAGAAGTTTATGGTCCACCGTGTCGAAGGCCGCAGACAGGTCCAGGAGGATGAGCAGGCAGCAGCGACCTGCATACATACATTTATAGATGTCATCTGCTATATTTATTAAGGCTGTTTCTGTGCTGCAGCCCTTTCTAAAGCCTGATTGGTGAGAGTCCAAGAGATTGTTGGTGTCAATGTGCTGGCTGAGTTGGGGAAAGACACATTTTTTTAGGATTTTGGCCAAGAAGGGCAGGTTCTATGTTGTACATAGCTTTTTCCCTATCTGTTTCATTCCCTGCTCGCCCTTGCATCAACCTTCTAGACTGTTTGTATGATTCTTCCCATGACACTATCTCGAGTTCCAATCTGGTCAGTTACTGCTTGGCCAGATGGGCGACGGTCCTGTTTCTTTCTCTACTGCTGTAATAAACCACTTACCTGCCACCTTACTGGATTTGGAGTCATCCTTTTGTTTACAACATTTTGGCGACTTGGTGAAGGGAGCGTCTGGCCATTTCCGCTTGCAGCAAAAGAAAGACTAATTGAAAACAGCGATCCGTTTCCCAACGAACCCACTGGATAAAGCGTTTCCTCTTGCCGATTTCCTGTTGTCTCTGGTATCGTTTGGCCTGGAGAAATACCGACTGAAAGCTGAGTTTTCTTCATTTCTCCGCCTTCTTTGCCTGACTTCAGTTGATGACGTCGTTGATCGCGTGAAGCTCCCTGCGTTACCCAGCAACAGAACAACAAGGTGCGTAAGCCACACGACATCCCTTGTTGCCATGTAAACTTGTCTCCCTGACGACGCGAGGAGTTGAAGACGCGAAGGCTGCTACGCGCTGAAGACGCGAAGGGTGCTGCGCGCTCACTGGATTGTTCACGAGCTGAACGCCGCGCATCACGTACGTGAGGTTAACTGCGTAACCTCTATGACTCATAACGCAAGCAGCCATTTTAAAAACATTTCTTCGTGTGTTTACAATATCGGCAAACAAACGCTAGTGAATTTAACACGCTAGTGTGTTTACAGTGCATAAATGGTTCGTTAATCCTAAGAAAGGATTCAAGACTTCTTTCCACAAGTAAGCATACTTTAAAATTGGTTTTTGGTGGCGCTTCTTCATTCTGGTGATATTTATTTAAGCGCAAAACATTTATTTACGTGACTTTGTGGCATCAATCTTTTATTTAGACTACTGGCGCTTGGGCATATATATTAACACTTTAGTGATTTACCTTTTCTTTAAGTAACCCAGCTTTTCAAAGACCTTAATATAGTGTGTTTTGTCATGGCACATTCTATAAATGTTGCTCTTCCTCCACAATTTTTGAGTGAGCCAGGCAATCCATCCACTCCCTGGGAGGACTGGATTATAATGTTTAATAACTACATCGAGGCTCTTGACGGAGAAGACTTCTCACCTAAAAGAAAAAAAGCGCTCTTGATGACCACATTAGGGAAGGAAGGACAACGTCTTTTTAAATATTTACCTCAGGTTCTCTCTTCCACTTCACAACCTTTGGATGAGTTTAAAGAAGCTATTGCTAGACTGGAGAATAGGTTTGGAAGAGAAGAAAATCTAGTTCTTCAACGATACAGATTCTACAAGAACAAACAGCTTGAGGGTGAAAGCATAGATGACTTTGTTGCCCGCCTACGTGAACTATCTGTTAAATGTAATTTTGGCCAAATGGCTGATGAACACATTAGGGACCAATTAATTGTACAAGCTAATAATAGGAAGATTCAAGAACGTTTGTGGGCGGCTAAAAACCCTACTCTTAAAGTAGCAATTGAATTAGCTAAGGTTGTGGAAGAGAGTGAAAAGTGCATTAAGGAGTTGCAAAAGAGTAGTATAGACTCAAAGGTTTCTGAAATATCTCATAAAGTTGTCAATAGTGACATTAGTGATGATGAAGCAACTGCTGTCGCAATTGTTAGAAAGAAAGGTTATGTCTTACAAAAAAAAACATATGCCCCAACAGTCTTTCAATAGACCCCAATTACAACCTAGTAACAAATTCATGTCTAAGATGTGTTCGAGGTGTGGGAGTTATTCACACATGTCTGATGCAAAATTCTGTTTTGCTAACAACAAGGAATGTTTACGTTGTGGTAAGATGGGTCACTTCGCAAAAATGTGCAAGAACAGGTCCAACCCGAGAGTTACTGTTGTAAGTGAATATGGTGACCTGAAGCGAGATGTCAACAAAATTCTGGTGTTATATGATTCTGTGTGTTCATGTGTTGAAAAGAGAGAAAGAATCCCTAAAGCTGATTTCATAATTGATGACAAATGTATCAACTTAATGGTGGACACTGGTTCTAAGTGGACTATTATTCCTTCTTCTATGTTTAAGGAAGTATGGGGAAACAAATGTCTGGATGTGTGTGACATTTTTCCTTCCGGCTACCAGGGTGAGAAAATTGACCTTCTTGGTTATTTTGAAGGGAGTATTGTTTTTAAAAACAGATCCACTTGGGGTAAGATTTATGTGTCCGTGGATGGTCCCGCCATTCTGGGACGTTCCCACCAGTATGACTTGCATATTATTGTTAACCCCAGAGCTGATGAACCTGTGTTAGTTATTGATGATTGTTCTATTGATGACATTCTTACAAATCACAGCCTTGTTTTCAGAGAAAAATTAGGCGAGCTACAAGGTTACTCTCACAGAATATTATTGAAAGATGGCAGTATTCCAGTACAGCACAAAGCTAGGAGAGTTCCTTTTGCCTTGCGTGGTGAGGTTAAAGCTGTCTTAGAAGAGATGCTTCAAGGTGGCATCATCGAGCCAGTAGAAGCTTCTCCATGGGTTTCCCCCGTGGTCATTTCGCAGAAACCCGACAACAAAATTAGGTTCTGTGTAGACCTACGCTCCTTGAATAAATGTGTAGTGGCTGATATATTTCCTTTACCCAATATAGGTGAATTGGTGTCTACTCTCAAGGGAGCAAGATTCTTCAGCAAATTAGACCTTAAACACGCATATCATCAGATTCGTTTAGACGAGAGTTCAAAGCATCTTACAGCTTTCATTACAGGGGAAGGAACTTTTCAATTTACTAGGTTACCGTTTGGACTCATTTCTGCTGCTAGTGTGTTTCAGCGAATGGTTACCGAGGTCTTCAAGGGATTAGACAAGGTAATTTTCTTCCAAGATGACATTCTCGTCTTCGGGGATACCTTGGAGGAACATAACAATGTCTTACAAAATGTTCTTCGTAGAATTGTTGATGCCGGTCTCACGCTACGCCGTGAGAAATGTGCATTTTTGGTCAAAGAGGTTGAATATTTAGGTTTCTGTATCTCTGCTGATGGTATAAGGCCTAAAAAAAATCTATTGGAAGCTATCGAGTTAGCCCCCTCCCCAGCTGATAAAAACTAGGCCAGTTTGTTTTTTAAAGTGGAGAGACTTGACCTAGTTTTAGGCAGTCTGGCATGACCCCAACGCTTAGCGAGTTGTTTATAATCATTGTCCAGATGGGTGAAATTACGTGACTACGATGTTTTGCCAAGGAGGCCAGCAGGGGGTCTAGGAAGTGAGAGCAGGGTTTTGTATTCACAATTAATTTGGTGAGGTACATCTCTGAGAGTGGGTGGAATGCTGTCCAGCAATTTTGGTAAGCAGGGATCTTAAGGTTAGGATTCCCACCTTAAACTCAGGAAGGGGGATCCCTGCTCCGGAGTCAGGGGAGAAAAAGGGGGGATTTTTTGTATCTGTGGGGTGGAGGGAGAAGGAGTACACTATACCCAGTACATATATGGCAGCGTATATAGACTGTTTTTGTACAATGGTATAATTGTTCATTCTCTTCACTTTCCTTATGTAGCTAATCACTATTATCTGTTTTGGTCTATTAATTATTGCAGCACATATATTTTATACAAGAATCACAATAGTTCAATAAATATTGAAAACTCCCCTTTGTGTATTTCTTGCATTTCTCTATGAGAGAGCATGAGTGACTGAGTGAAAAAGTTCTAGATCTGTTACCACGATTCCTGGAGGCATCAGGCTTGTCATGTTATGAGGTTGACCAAACCATTTGTTACTTTACTATGGTTAGGGGTACATATGGTGGCACCATGAACTAGCTGGTCCATAGGCCAACACATCCTGAGAGGGTGTATGGAATCAGTTTAGCACCATCCCGTTTATGTTGTCCAACAAATGAACAGTTCCTATTGAAAAGTGGAAACCATATGATAGAGGATAACTAACCACATGCTAACAACCTCTGTGAACCCTGTCTCCCTTCTAGGTTACACTCAGGGTTGTGATGTCTTCTGCTGGTGAATTTCATGCATCTAAAAAAACGAAATACTGGACAGCACATGGATGTGTCAATCTTGGAAGATAGTCATGCATGCAAACCAGCCAGTATTTCTAGATTTTCACTGAGAGGAAACAGCCCTTGAGCACAGCATGTGGGTGCAGAGAAACTGGAGCAAATACATCGAATGGTTTCCTTTGAGCAGTTAATTGTAGCTCATAGAGGCTACATACACAAACCATTTTACTGCTTGACACACTTACACTCATATAACATGGCTATGGATCATGTCCATCGCTCTAGGGTGTAACAGTTCACAGCAATGAAGCCACCCATCACCAACTGAACAGGTAGGAAATAACTGAAGAGATCCGCCACATGTCGCTGGCTAATGGAGGATTTACATATAGTCCTCCACTGCAGATCCAAACAAGCTACATACTACGATCGCTTTTTAACATCTCACAATGACAATCAGATATGGAATGATATTTACAAAGTCCATCCCGGCAGATCTTGCTAACAATTCTCTCTCCAACCTATGCCTGCTGAGGAGCATACACTTTAAACTAAATTTCTCAAAATGGGCACCATTGTGCTGTAAGCAGCTATGATCATAAGAAATGGCATGAAGGGACTTTTAGAGCTGCTCGCTTATTAAAAACCATAAACTGTGCACCTCTCTGTCACACTTCTTCATCCGTCACACTGCTAAGCACTGCATCCTGTAACACGATAACCGTACCTTGGTGAACATCATGCACATCATGGAGACACTTCCCACATAGGATCAATAGAAAGAAACTCATCCGGCTACACACTTGACAAGTGTAGAGTGCTATCCATGTAGGCAAGTGTTTCAGCTCCCCACATGTGGTATTAAGCGCTATATAAATGCTGCAATACATTACAAACACTGTTAAGAGATACATTCAGACCATTCAGGCACGCACATATACACACATGGGTATCCTCACACACAATAAGCAGCACAATCCAACATACTCTGGAAACAAAATAAGCATTGGCAAACCAATAGATCTTGCCTTGTACAACTTTTCGATGTTTTTTGCTAATTTCGTGCAGCATCAGCAAAAAAAAAAAAAGTGCACAATGATGCAGCCGCTGTTGACAATCGTGCTGTTCTGGAAGCCACATATGCACACGTCTACAAAATGATGTGTCGCCATTTTCTTTTTCTAATTGAGCAGTTTAAGTGGCGGATGACAACTACAAAGGTAAATTTAAAAAAAAAAAAACATTTTAAGTGTTCACAAACGCTTTTCTTTTACTAGAGTACCCAGCAGGAAATGACAGATTCCGGGCCTTCACAAAAAAATGTAACAAAAAAAATGTAAATCCCCATGTGGTATGGGGCAGCCACTGAGGAGCGGGTGGGGTGAAACAATGAGAACAAGGAGGAATAAAATAAAAATGAAGTTGGCTGGGGGAACAGGGGTACAGCAACACATAAACGAGAAAAAAACACTGAGCATGGGGGGGCCTTTGGCAGGCGGAGAAGCACGAGGGAGAGAGAGCTAGAAAATACATGCCTTTTTTCATGGAGTGCAGAAAGAAAAGCAAACAAGCATTGGCAAAACCAATAGGTTTCACCTTTGGAACCTAATGACTTTGCCAATGCCTACTGTGCTCTGCAGTGTTGGACTTCTTCCAGATTCTGCAGCATTGTGAAAAAGAAAAAAAGGCGCAATTATACGACTGTCGCTTGTGTCTCGTTATTCCACTACTGGCAGTCAAGTCATTCTACTGGCGCATGCATGCGTGTACATCACGGTCGCTCCCCCTGCTCTCTGCTCTCACGACGGAAGGCTCTCCTTGCTGCCTGCTTTGCCTGACCTGACTCCTACAGCCTGCCACCCCGCTACAGCGCACCACTCAGCGCCTGGTATCGTTATTAGACCACATTTATTTAATCTTACTTGCACACGGCCACGAACTGCATAGCGGCTAAGAGATTATATTTAGAAGCATTTTCGGACATCTTTGGTAACATTGTATCGAGTTGAACTCCGGCTGTGCCCCAGTTTCGGTTTATTACCGGGCGGCCATTTCAGAGTGTGTTTACCTCCACCCGTGTCTCCTCCCCGACCCCGCCTCCCAGCTGACCCTCCCACGCTCCGCCCCCTCCACTATCCATTTATAGCCAATGTCCCCACGCGCAGCGTCCACGCGCTACGGACACGCCGAAGGAGCGCCAAAGGTAAGCCCGTCTACGCCCGTCCGCGCCTGGACCGCGCCCAGCGCCAGACCCCCTGCCCCTCGCGCTGCCCAGCCCTCCCGCACTACCTACGATGCCGCCACCCTCCTAGCCCTTAACCCCGGCCGCTCCCCCAACTGCGTCCAAGCCGCTCCTGGACACACCCATGGACCTTTCTCTTGCTACTCCTGCAAATTCAGCGGCACCAACAACAACTCCGCCTCGACCACACCACAGACTCCCGACCCCAACCACCTACAATGCATCCTTCTCAACACCCGCTCGGTCCACAGACACGCCATTGACCTCTGGACTCTACTAGACACCATCTCTCCAGACGTCGCCTTCCTAACAGAAACATGGATGAACGCCTCCTCCGCCCCAGACATCACCATTGCCATCCCTGAAGACTATAAGATCACTCGCAAGGACCGTACCGGCACAGGAGGAGGAATCGCTATCGTCCATAAGAAATCAATCCGCATCTCGACCAGCTCTGACGCCAACCTCACCAACTCCGAACACCTTCACTTCCAGATCCACATCGACCCCAAGACCACACTCAGAGGCACCCTCCTCTACAGACCACCAGGACCCCGCGCAAAATTTAGTGAAGACATCACGGACTTCATCACTCCCCACGCGCTCCCCTCCAAAGAATACATCCTTCTGGGAGACCTCAACTTTCACCTTGAAAAGCTCAACGACCGCAACACCACCACCCTCCTGGACAACCTCGCCAACCTCGGACTTAAACAACTGGTCACTTCCCCCACCCACATCGCAGGTCACACACTCGACCCCATCTTCACCTCCAGCAATCATGTCTCCTTCAGCCACACTTCTGATCTCCTCTGGACGGACCACAGCTGCGTTCACTTCACCTACAACAAGCCTAAACCCATCAACCACCTCCAACCAACTCTGCAAAGAAACTGGAACAAAATCACCATCGACCAGATCTCCTCATCGCTCCTTCAAAACACCCCAGCCCACTCTTCTAACCCAGACCAAGCCGCCGCCAACTTCACCCTATGGTTATCCAACACCGCCGACACCTTAGCTCCACTGAAAAAACGTCAAAACAAACCTGGCAACTGACGTAAATAATTAATTTACTCTCTTAATTTCTATGCAGGTAAGTACTTAATCAATAATAACTCAAGTCGGAAAGAAAGAACCAGAGTCCGTGGTGTTAGAGTTCTTAGGGGTTTTATTCCTCAAAAAGGAATGGTCAGGACCATAATATCATGTTCTTCCCACCGCAGGGGTGGAAGAAGGGATAGAGCGCTCCATTTTATTGACAGTACATAGCTTATATACTTAATTCATGTCATAGGAAACAGTTATAGTAGGCGTAACAGCTGAGAGAAGACAAGATAACAGTAGCCACGTGTTACTAGTACGTAATCAGAAGGCGTGGACTAGGCGTGTGCTGGAAACGTCACAGATAGGTGTCACAAAAGGGGTGGCACTAAACAGAAATGTTGCAATGTCAGCAGAAATCGGAAGCTTGGATGCGCGCGCAGCTGCATGACGTGTGATGGACGTGAAACTGGAGGGTGCAGGGGGCTTGACATTTACACCGACGGAAAGAGACAGAAGTCTGGCATGTCAGATCAACTTGTGCTTCTATCATATCTGATATCTGGTGTTTAGGAACTGAGCTATCTGGGCAGAAAAGTCTCTAGGGCAGAAGCTATTCTATACTGACTGTGAGTGCGTGTATAAGCGCCTGAGTGTCTGTATGAGAAGCGTGGGCGCATGGGCCTTCCATGGGAGCATGGCAACAGAAGCTATGAATTACTTGCACGGAGCCAGGTCGGCCCTTTGGCCCTGTAGCTGAGGAAGATGTTTACTGAAGCTAGCAGGCAGGAATGTATTTTCGAGGAGCGGAACAGATAACTCGAAGGTTATAGTCAATCTTGGCAGGCAGCAGGCTGAGCTGAACGCGCTGGGCCGCGCTAGAAGTAAGGCAGAGTTCACGGGTACGGGGGCAGCCTGGGCAGCCTGGCCTGAGGCTCCCAGAGTCAGAAAGGAGAAAAGGCTCGATGGCAGATATTCTGGGCCTACTTTGCCAGAGCTGAAAAACATGTAGAGTACACTACAAAAAGACGTTGGCATAGTATACTTAGGAACGGGCTATCCAACCCATTCAGGGTGGGTCTGAAAGAGGACATGTTGATGTTGGACGCAAATGTATTTGCGTCTTCAAAGCTGGTACAGGAGGGAGGTTACATGCACTTTAACTCGTACATGGAGACGGTGGGGTACACGCTAGGGAACACAACTTGACCAGAATTTATATTTCCTCATTCCCTCCTTGTTCCCTACGGACCCTTCATGATATATCAATCATCATAAATTGATCAGTTTGTTCTTGTAACATAATTTGTTCGTCTCTCTTCCGTTGTCTATTTGAGAGAAAACTGGAATGTTCAATGCACGATGTGGCACACAGTCCACATATCGCCGGCCCACACTGTAGGCACAGGCAGCAGCTGAATACTATGACAAGGCCAAAACCTAGGAAGAATAGGATCTTCCATCCCCAAGCAGTTAACGTTGTCCAGAACCAACCGGACCAAGTCCAGGTGCCTGGATTCTGATGTATCTGATTTGCAATTTTATGCAGACGGGTAATAGCTTGATATACAGATGGCGCGTTTTGTGGTATGAAAACACAGCAACTTGACCCGATGACCTTACAAGCTCCACCTCTATCTGCCAAGATGACGTCAATAACAAGACGATTTTGAAGGACAACAACCCGCATAGCAGATTGCTCCTCTGTTAGGTTACCTAAGGCGGAGGCAGTTTCATGTACTACAGCTTCAAGTGTTCTAGTTAATCTACGTATTAATTTACTGTTTTGGACGGGGCCTAAAAAGAAAAAGAATCCCTTATTAAAATCGGTGTACTGTTCCCATGCCGTTTCTGTATAGTCGACAAGCGGGAGATCTCTTCGGAGTCTATTCTTTACTAGATTTGTGTTTCTGTGGTAATCAGGAGGGGCTAGAAAAACGGGTGGCAGAAGGAATGCAATATAACAAGTACCATCCCAATCTGGAGGCAGACGTATGTATGCGGTATGACCACAAACAAAATAAGAGTGACTGATAGCTTTGAAGGACGATTTACCATGATCACTGAATTCGACCACAGTAGTGCATTTACTATGACCTAAGTGTACTGAACCTTTCTTTTTGACACATAATTCACCAGTGACTGGCAATACTAGCATAGCGGGCAGGACTGGTGGAGCTTCGGATTCAACAGTAAGGATCATGAGGCTAATTGTGTAATTACCTAATCCATATACTTCATTTTCTAGATCAGTTCCTATTCGAGTGGGGAGTCCCTCCTTATCAGGGTAACAGACGTCGAGCAGGACTAAGTTCAAGTTTCCCCAAACCCAGCCCCCATCGAAAACAGCAATATCAGGATCTAAGGAATTAATTATTTTAAACCATGCACCACAGGAGCCATTGTGAGTGAACGGGTACGGAAAGAGGGGAAGGGCTCCCTTGTAATTCTGGTAGGGAGGGAGTCGGCCACATATCCAGCAGTCTGTAGCATTGTTAGTCTGATGGGAGTGGTGTAACATACTAATGAATGTGTTGTTGCGCAGCGCAAGTCTGTAGGAGAGTTCGTGTGGAGGTAACTTGCTAAAAGAGTGTTCAGCAGAAACATTGTAAGCAGATTGTCCATTCTTGAAAATAGGGCAATAGATAGGGAGAAGAACGCTGGCAACAATTATCAGAATACTTAGAAAAAACATGATTAATAATGTCACTATACAGTGACTACGCAGTGATTTGCAGTATGTACGTTTCTTGAACTCTCTTTCTCTCTCTCTATTTCGATCTAGGGGATACATGTCAGAAACTATTTAACCGATTCACCTAGGGGAGGACTTAAACAATTAAACTGTCTGACTTGCTAGATCGAAGTTTCGACCGGTACTCCTCTTGGGGAGTTTTTTCTCGTTCGGTAACTGTAAAGTCTTTTGGCTCAACACAGTCTTTGGTGGGGGTGGACGAGTCTCGGTCTGGTTTCAGTTCATGGAATTTTTTCACATGACTCGTATGGACCCACCCCTTTCTCCCTTCGATCTTCACGGCGGTCCTCGTGGTGAGAAGGACGGTCTTCGGTGATTTCCAGCGGGGCTCCAGCGGACTCTTCCTATCGAAATTTCGCACCAAGACTAGGTCCCCAGGACGGACATCGTGCGGCTTTACATCAGTGTTGTCAGGGAAAGCTGCGGCAACCTGTGAACGACATGATTGGAGTGCAGACATCAAGGAGGCAAGGTAATCTGTCAACATATTACAATCAACATCAGTGATCTTTTTAGGAATGGGCGTCCCCCACATATTCGGTGGTCTGCCAAAAACAACTTCGTACGGGGATAGCCCTGATCTCGAGTGGGCGACCATTCTCATGTAGAACAGTGCCACGGGAAGGGCGACTATCCAGTCGACCCCTTTCTCCTGACATATCTTTGCAAGGCGGATCTTTAGTGTCTGGTTATGCCTTTCTACAAGGCCTGCGGCTTCAGGATGTCGGACACAATGAAATTTCCACTGATATCCTAGCAGCAAGGAAACCTGCTTCATTAATTCGGATGAGAATGGCTGACCGTTATCTGAGTACACGACACGAGGCAAACCGTATCGTGGGAAGAATTCACGAACCAGCTGCTTGGCAGTGGTCGGAGCAGTATAGTCTGAGACTGGGTATGCTTCGGTCCAGCGGGACAGAGCACAAACAACTACAAGGACATACTTGAATCCTCGACAACTGTTCATCTGGATATAATCCATCTGGAGGACTTCAAAAGGGTGATCGGGAGGATGAAATCCACCTTGCTCTACAGGGACGCTTTTACCTGGATTGAACTGACAACAGATCATGCAAGTGCGCACTTTCTGTTTTGCTGCTGCTCGTAAGTGTTTATTGCTCCAGAGATTCTGTAAACTGTCTAACATTGCTTTTTCTCCTAGATGTGCTGGGCTATGTGCTGTATTGATTATGACTTGAACCATAGAGTCAGGGAGAAACCATGTAGATTTTCCCTTCGTCATCCAACCTTGATCTGTCTGGATCCCTCCTAGTTCAATCCATTTCTTTATTTCATCTGGGGTAGCATGTGTCTGAATATCGATAACATCTAGTGCGGGATCCCTAACTGTCATGCAATTTGTCGGTCCTATTGTCTTTGTCATGTCAGTTGTCTGAGTGTGAGTCAATGCTGTATGTTTCGCTGTCTGATCTGCCAGGTCATTACCCTGGGAGACAGAATCTGTGACCTTAGTATGTGCTTTACACTTCATGACGGATATGCCTGAGGGCAGATGTATTGCTTCTAACAGTGCTTGAATGAGGGGACCGTGTTGTATCTTGGCACCATGAGAGGTCAGGAAACCTCGTTCTTGCCATAACATTCCGAAGTCGTGTACGACTCCGAACGCATAACGGGAATCAGTGTATATGTTAACATTTCTGTTCTTGGCTAGTATACAAGCTCGGGTCAGAGCGATGAGCTCTGCTGCTTGAGCAGACAGTGTGTCAATACGATGTGTTTCTTTAACTTCAGTTTCAGTGGTCACTGCATATGCGGCCACTAATTCTCCTGTACTTGTTCTCATGCATGAACCGTCCACATAAAGTGTCAGGTCTGGATTTGTCAGTGGGACATCTGTTAAGTCTCGTCGTGGCTTTGTTACTGCATTAATGATTTCTATACAATCATGCGGGGCCGGATCTGTCATAATTGTAGGTAACAGTGTTGCGGGGTTCAGAATGCTGCAGCGTCTGATTTCTATGTGTGGCTGGAATAACGTTAACTCGTAACCTGTCAGTCGTGCTATAGTCAAGTGTTGAGTCTGGGTTCTGTTTAAAAGAACTTCCACAGAATGTGGAACTTGTACGGTTAACTGATGTCCTAAAACAATTGAGTCGCTCTGTCTGATTGCTAGTGCTGTTGCTGCTACTGACTTTAAGCACGCAGGGAGTGCCTGGGCTACTGAATCCAATGTACTTGAAAAATAAGCGCAAGGCTTATGTGAACCTGCTTGATCTTGGGTGAGGACAGACAACGCTGTACCATCACGTTCTGTAACTAAAAGTGTAAACGGTTTGCTGTAACATGGTGTCGCTAAAACTGGTGCTTGGCATAATGCTTTCTTTAATTCCTCAAAGGCTTGTGTATGCTCCTGAGTCCAAGGAAGGACAGTCGAGGTTGCTGCCTCCTGCGTTGTTAACTGAATGAGTGGTTTAGCTAGAAATGCATATTGAGGAATCCATTGTCTGCAGTACGAGGTGAGGCCTATGAAGGCCCGCACTTCTTTTTGTGTCTGTGGTTGTGGCATATTTGCAATTAACTGAATGCGATCGGGAGTGAGCTGTCTCCCCACTTTGGACAGCAAGTGACCCAAGTACACAACTTGCTGAACACAGAATTGTAGCTTCGAAGGAGACACCTTGTGTCCCTTGTCGGCCAGAAAATGTAAAACTGTCAGTGATGCTTGTTCACATTCGGGCTCACTTCGTGCGGTGATCAGCAGATCATCGACGTATTTCAGTAATGCGGTGTTAACTGGCATTGTGATACAATCAAGTTGTCTCTTCAGTGCTTGGCTATAGATGCTGGGGCTTTCTGTGAATCCTTGAGGTGCGCGTGAAAATTTGAAACTGCGTCCATTTAAACTGAATCCGAAGAGATATTGGCTCTCTGGATCAATAGGCACGCTGAAGAAGGCGTTCTTGAGGTCAATTACAGTAAAGAACGTTGCTTCTGAGTCAATAGCAGTCAATAGGGATGAGATGTCGGGAACCACAGGGTACTGTGGAATAATGCATTTATTCAGTTCTCGAAGATCAATCACCAGCCGATATACTGGCGGTGCATTGGGATCAGTACGTTTAAGAATCGGAATAATGGGTGAATTACAGATATTGGAGTCGGTCTCTACGACCACTCCTTGTGCTATAAGCTCTTCAATGATTTCCAGTAAAGCCACTACAGCATCAGGTGGTAACTTGTATTGTCTGATTCGTGGTAGTACGACTCCTGTCTTGAGTGTAACACGGTATGGTGTGATATGCATACAACCTACATCAGTTGGGCCTTTTGCCCACAAGTGATCTGGTAAATTTTTCAATCTGACATCGAATTCTCGCAAAACATAATGACCCTTGAAATCCCGTAGAAAGAGTCTAACTCCCTCCGGGGAACAGCAGATTATAGCTCCTAGAGCCTTCAATGTTTTAATTCCTAACAGATTTTCTGGACATGATTTTGTAAGTAACAAGTCTGTAACACGTGATAATGGACCCACAGCCAGGGGGACTGGTTCTGATACTTCATTTACAATGGGCTGTCCTGAAAAGCCAAGGGAAACATTCTGTGAGCCTGAGAGGGGTGCCCCTGGGACTTCATTATGACTTATTGTGGTGCGGCTTGCCCCTGTGTCAATTAAAAACTTTCTGTCTTTTCCCAATACTTGACTGTGTACATAAGGACCTTCTTGATCTACAGGAATTTCAATAAGAGGCAAGCCAAATTCCCTCTCTAGGCTGTTTCATGTATATCGTTGATAATCAGGGTAAGCGGACTGGGCATACTGGTACATCTGTTGTGAAACTTGCTGGGACGCGGCAATGGGCTGTGGCTGTGATACCGCTACTGTCTGTGCTGGAGGTGAAGAAGCATGCATAGGCTGTGTATTCTGTGTATTCTGTGAAGACTGATGCTGGTTATGGTCTTGTCTAGGCGGATGCGGTCTTTCTTTAGTTTTACCTGTTGCTATGTTATGTTTCAGGACTGGGCATTCATGTACGTAATGACCTGGCTGCTTACAGTAATTGCATGTCCCTTTAACGGGAGCTGTAGTGTGACTTGTCTGGGTCCCACCCTTTCTCTGACCGTCCGCTGGGACCGTCTGAGCTACTAACATTTTCATCTTCGTGTCTTTCATACGTTTTTGTTCCTGATCTTGTTCTTCTCTAATTCTGTTCTGATGATATTGGAGCATCTGTAACATCTGGGATGGCGTATTTGCCTGCCAAGTACTTTCAACTTTGTACACTCGGTTTTTAACTAATGGTAGGGAGTTCTCGACTAATTTTGATACAAAAAGATGCGGATATGACTCGCTACTTGGTTTGAGGCCACTATTAATAATGAAACATTTCTCGAATCTTGAATAGAAGTCACTAGTATCTTCATCATGTTTCTGTTTACAGGACGAGATCGCGTCCCAATCTTCCTTTCTAGTTGTCAATAATCTGGGCAGAACCTGTACTATTAAACCTGGTAATGCTTTAGTTTTGTCCCCAAGGCCTACCCCTGGGACACGTTTATTTTCTTCGTCTTCTATTTCTGCCCATGCAATCTTTGTGTCCCCCACCTCCCATTCTTTTTCTTTTAATTTCTCGTAGATGCCCGTGGGCAACAGTACCTTCAACATTTTCATGATATCCTCATACGTGTAATCCCCCATTAGTAACATGTCTTTAAGCTCTCTGTGAAAACCTGCAGGGTCTTTATCATGACACGGGACTAGTTTCTTCATTTCTAACAGTTCTAACTTAGTCAGTGGCGTGTGTACATATACACGTTTCAAGAGGTGATCCGCACCCATAACTGGGTGTACTTCTCGTAAGGGGTTCTGGCTTTCAATGCCACTCCCGCATTGCATGTGGTACATTTTCCTTTCTGGAGGCGGGGCGGGAACATATTCAGAGCTTACGAAAGTGTTATATTTATGTCGTTGTTCTAGAATTATTTGTATTAACTTGGTACTGAAACCTCTCCATCTATCCATAAGTAGTGCTTCTAATGTTTCGTGTAAGGGACCTGGATCAGAATGTTGGTTTCTATATTTCGTGAGGAGGTGCTGAATCATGTATACACCTGCTAATTTCTGTTCGTCTGGAGAAAGGTTCAGAAACGTCTGTGCTAAGGTATCATCATTATATATGTCTGCATTTTCGGCCCATAATATGGCTGACCGGGCTAGTTCTTGTTCATCCATAGAATTGAGTACATGGTACCCCATTCTTTCTCGTAGTCTTTTATCAGTCTCCTGGAACTGATGTTCAGAAGAATTCGGATTTGTTAAAGCAGAGAGAAAAACTCTCTTGTTTTCCGGACGGATACCCTTCCTAAGGTAAGTTCCCTTACCTACATATGCTATAGTATCTGTAGTCTTTACTGGTTCTTCCTGTTCTTCTTCCTCCTCGGAGGAAGCTTTTTCTTTCTCTTTTTGGTGTACTGCTATCACTGCTTTTCTTATTTTTCTATACATACTGGCTATGCAAGTCCCCTTGTCATGTTTTCCTTCAGCTATATTTTGACCCCACTCGTTCAGTGCATCTAATTCACTCTGATCTGTTCCAGGCCTGTCTCGTTCTCTTATTAGGCAATTTATAAAAAAACGTAGTATCTGTGCTTGAACGTCAACTTTCTGTTTCTCCATGGCCTCCTTAATACTGTCAGGGTCTTTCCCTGTCTGAACAAACTCATATATTCTATCTAGACGGTCCTTCATTCCTACATAGCATAGCAAGATATCAGTAGCAGATCTTAACCGTAGTGATGCCAATATCATTAGATCGTCTTTTCCGGGTACTGGATCGTATCTGCAAACTGAAAGGTTTTCTTTTAATGCGTCAAGGCGGGGTGACCTGAACGTGAGAGGACTCTGCATATCCCTGAGATTGAATCTGGGTGTTAATGGCGGGGTCCGAAGACCCGCGGTCGCACCTCCTGAAGCGGAGGCTTGTGCATTATCTCCCTGTGGAGTCTGTATCTGAACTTGAATTTGTCGTTTAGTAGGATCAGGTAGACGTTGTTTCGGTAGGTCAATTTTGGGTGCGGGAAGTGGCGGGGCTGGCGGAACGGGGGAGGTCTGTCGCGGTACCGGCGGAACATGATCTGGGGGCGGGGTGCCACCCCCGTCCCTGTCAGTAGGCAAGGCACGAACAGGCAGATTGGTGTAAGCCGGTGCTACATCCTCTAGATAAGAATTTAGGAATATGTCTTTAGTAGTCTTATGCATTACTTTAGTTGGAACTAATGGTGGCGGTAAGTTTTTCGGTATTTCTGATAGGGCCTCAGGTGTACCCTCGGCCGCGAGATACATACCGTTTACGAGATTGTTTCGTGCACGGTCTATTTGTTCTGTTTTTACTCGGATCCCTTCAGTGACTAATTCGTTTTCTTGGGCTTTTTCTGATTCTTTAAGTCTGTCTTCTCTACGGAGTGCTTTCTCAGCACGCTTATGTGCTTCCTTACGCCAAAATTCTATGGCGTCTTTCTGAGATTGTCTAGCTTTCTTTTTCCATAATGCTTCTTCTACCTTCATGATGCACTCGGCATCCCATGTTCCGGTAGCGGGCCATCTGTGTCTTTCGTCTAGGTGTTTAGTATAGTCGGCCCATAAGTCTAGATACAATATGGCATCTATGCCATGTTTGTGGTACATAAAGTTACCTGGAGTGTCCCTAGGGGGGATAGGAATTTCTTCCTCCAGTATCCCTTTCCTAGTTCCTATCTGCTTCAATTTGTTGAAAAACGGCATTTTGCTTACTTAGTACTGAATGCTCAATCCTTGGTTTACTTAATACTGGGTACAGCTAATTATACAAGAAACACAATAATGCACATTAAAAACGGTCACATTCATACCACGACATTAATCACATGAAAAGACATTTGAGACATAGATGACTACCCCCTATACTGGATGTACTGCTAAACAGTACAGATACACTGCTGTAACAGTGCAGAAATTCAGAAATTCAGAATACTAGATATACTGCTAAACAGTACAGATACACTGTCTAAAACAGTGCAGACCGGACTTGTGTACCCAAACCCGTCTAGATACGTCCCAGCAATGGTACTCACCGGGAAGCACGGAAACAGAAGGCCTCGGAAAACTCGACTGGACTCGACACTTCGGAAAATTTCGGAAAACTTCGGAAAACCTCGGAAAACTGGTGGGCCTCTTGACACCTCGGACCTTGCTTCTTTCGGCTGGGCTCTGGTCGGGATCCTCCGCACTCCTCACCGCCTCGTCTGGGTACTGATCGTAATCTTCGTCACCTCCGTGGGCCAGAGGGAGATACAGGAAATCCTGCCAGTACGCGTAGTTTCCTTCTAGCTGATGGCAGGGGACAGAGTTTACAACGCACCAACCGGCGCGTGAGGTGGGGGAGGGGTCCCTATTCGGGCGCCAAAATGACGTAAATAATTAATTTACTCTCTTAATTTCTATGCAGGTAAGTACTTAATCAATAATAACTCAAGTCGGAAAGAAAGAACCAGAGTCCGTGGTGTTAGAGTTCTTAGGGGTTTTATTCCTCAAAAAGGAATGGTCAGGACCATAATATCATGTTCTTCCCACCGCAGGGGTGGAAGAAGGGATAGAGCGCTCCATTTTATTGACAGTACATAGCTTATATACTTAATTCATGTCATAGGAAACAGTTATAGTAGGCGTAACAGCTGAGAGAAGACAAGATAACAGTAGCCACGTGTTACTAGTACGTAATCAGAAGGCGTGGACTAGGCGTGTGCTGGAAACGTCACAGATAGGTGTCACAAAAGGGGTGGCACTAAACAGAAATGTTGCAATGTCAGCAGAAATCGGAAGCTTGGATGCGCGCGCAGCTGCATGACGTGTGATGGACGTGAAACTGGAGGGTGCAGGGGGCTTGACATTTACACCGACGGAAAGAGACAGAAGTCTGGCATGTCAGATCAACTTGTGCTTCTATCATATCTGATATCTGGTGTTTAGGAACTGAGCTATCTGGGCAGAAAAGTCTCTAGGGCAGAAGCTATTCTATACTGACTGTGAGTGCGTGTATAAGCGCCTGAGTGTCTGTATGAGAAGCGTGGGCGCATGGGCCTTCCATGGGAGCATGGCAACAGAAGCTATGAATTACTTGCACGGAGCCAGGTCGGCCCTTTGGCCCTGTAGCTGAGGAAGATGTTTACTGAAGCTAGCAGGCAGGAATGTATTTTCGAGGAGTGGAACAGATAACTCGAAGGTTATAGTCAATCTTGGCAGGCAGCAGGCTGAGCTGAACGCGCTGGGCCGCGCTAGAAGTAAGGCAGAGTTCACGGGTACGGGGGCAGCCTGGGCAGCCTGGCCTGAGGCTCCCAGAGTCAGAAAGGAGAAAAGGCTCGATGGCAGATATTCTGGGCCTACTTTGCCAGAGCTGAAAAACATGTAGAGTACACTACAAAAAGACGTTGGCATAGCATACTTAGGAACGGGCTATCCAACCCATTCAGGGTGGGTCTGAAAGAGGACATGTTGATGTTGGACGCAAATGTATTTGCGTCTTCATAGCTGGTACAGGAGGGAGGTTACATGCACTTTAACTCGTACATGGAGACGGTGGGGTACACGCTAGGGAACACAACTTGACCAGAATTTATATTTCCTCACAACAAGAAGGCCTCATGGTTCAACGATGATCTTAAGAAGTCCAAGAAACTCTGCCGCTCCCTTGAAAAGGCCTGGAAAAAAGACCCAACCACTAGCACCAAAGACGCCTTCAAAAACGCTACCCGCACTCACCACCAACTAATCCGAAAGGCCAAGAAAACAGCATTCAAGGATCGACTTGACAACAACGCCCACAACAGCAAGGAACTTTTCAACATCGTCAAGGAATTTTCCAATCCCACGGCCAACTCCAACGACATCACCCCCTCTCAAGCCCTCTGCGACTCCCTAGCCTCATTCTTCCACAACAAGATTGCTGACATCCACAACAGCTTCGACAACCAACCCGAAGACCAACCCACCCAACCATATGCTGAACACTCTCCCCCCGCGAACACCCTTAACGACTGGAACCCAATCTCCACTGAGGACACCATCCGCCTGATGAACTCCATCCACTCAGGATCCCCCACAGACCCTTGTCCTCACCACATCTTCAACAAAGCAGACTCCGTCATAGCACCGCACCTCCGAGACGTCATCAACTGCTCCTTTAACTCCGCCACCTTCCCGGAAAACTGGAAACACGCTGAACTCACCGCCCTTCTGAAAAAACCCACAGCGGACCCCACCGAACTAAAAAATTACCGCCCCATTTCGCTCCTTCCATTCCCGGCCAAAGTAATCGAGAAAGCTGTCAACAACCAGCTCGCCGCTTTCCTCGAAGCCAACAAATCCCTCGACTCCTCACAATCTGGCTTCCGAGCAAAACACAGCACTGAGACCGCCCTCATCGCAGCAACAGACGACATTCGAACTCTACTGGACAAGGGAGACACAGTCGCACTCATCCTCCTCGACCTCTCTGCAGCCTTCGACACAGTATGCCACAGCACCCTTTTACAACGCCTCAGAAACATCGGAATACAAGGAAAAGCACTTGAATGGATCACCTCGTTCCTCACCGGAAGAACCCA
Source organism: Lissotriton vulgaris (assembly GCF_964263255.1). NCBI lineage: Eukaryota > Metazoa > Chordata > Amphibia > Caudata > Salamandridae > Lissotriton > Lissotriton vulgaris. The sequence continues at coordinate 1,572,103,787 of NC_141693.1, forward strand.
GAGAGTCCGCCTTCCACCATTCAAATCCGAGGCCACTGAAGTAATCTGCGGCGTACCCCAAGGGTCCTCACTCAGCCCCACCCTCTTCAACGTATACATGAGCCCCCTCGCGGCCATCGCACGCCAATACAACCTCAACATCATCTCCTACGCAGACGACACTCAACTAATCCTTTCCCTCACCAATGACCCCAGCACAGCCAAAACTAACCTACACGAAGGAATGAAAGAAGTTGCCGAATGGATGAAACAAAGCCGTCTGAAACTGAACTCAGACAAAACAGAAGTCCTCATCTTAGGCACATCCCCCTCTGCATGGGACGACTCTTGGTGGCCGGAAGCCCTTGGAAAAGCACCCATCCCGACAGACCACGCACGGAACCTAGGCGTCATCCTGGATTCTTCACTCTCAATGAACAGACAAGTCAGCGCCGTATCCTCATCCTGCTTCAACATTCTCCGCATGCTCAAAAAAACTTTTCGCTGGATCCCCACCGAAACAAGGAAAACAGTCACCCATGCTCTGGTCACGAGCCGACTGGACTACGGAAACACCCTCTACGCAGGTACTACCGCTAAACTCCAGAAGAAACTCCAACGAATCCAAAACGCCTCAGCCAGGATCATATTAGACATACCGCGCAACGAACACATCTCCGGTCACCTGAAAGACCTCCACTGGCTACCCGTCAATAAGAGAATCACTTTCCGACTGCTAACCCACGCACACAAATCACTCTACGACATCGGACCAGAATGCCTTAACTCACGACTGTCCTTCTACACCCCCTCCCGCCAACTACGTTCTTCCAGCCAAGCCCTCGCTACTGTACCTCGCATCAACAAGACCACCGTGGGAGGCAGATCCTACTCATACCTAGCTGCTAAAACATGGAACTCACTCCCCGCTTACCTTCGCCTTACCCAGAACCACCTAGCATTCAGAAAACAACTTAAAACGTGGATATTTGACAAGTAATCCTCCTCCCCTTTCTAAGCGCCTTGAGACCCTCTGGGTATGTAGTGCGCTATATAAATTATCTGACTTGACTTGACTTGACTGTACTAAAGGAGTTCTTAACCAGAGAGATGATAACGAGGCAATGCTCCAAGCTGGCACAAGGAAAGCTATCAAATAAGAAGTGAGAAAATGACAGTGACAATAAAGTCAACCTAAGGTAAAACGGGGCAGGCAGTAAGCCACTGTAAGTTCACAGTAAGCCCACAATAGGTATATTGCAATCAGACAGCTTGCACTGTCTGATAGGCTCAACCTAAAAAGCACTTCCCTAAATGTGAGTTGTGGAAGAGTACAAGTCATCCAATCGAAAGGATGGTAAAGAGTCTATGCTCTGGTGAGGGAAAAACACAAGATAGACATGGAAAACCATTGAATAAAACAAAAAGCAAATGCGTCTGACAACAAAGGCAACCAATGGTAAGCAATGGATTGGGTTTTTAGTTGATTGCTTGATTATAATTTCATAAAGCATACTGCTACTACTCAAGACTGGATGTATGTCTTGGCTCTGAACTGAAAGAAAGAAACACTGATACAGCCTTCCTAAAAAAATTGTGTGAGATCAGAAAAGCTTCAAGATATTTCTTAAAAGTCAGATATGAAAGGGAAGACTGAAGTTACAAGGGATGGTTATTTCCAGAGAGCACTGGTCACCAATTGAAAAATATGACCACCCTTTAGGGCCTTATTCACTCAGGTTTTTTATTTAGTAATCTTGCAGAAGACTATCTGAGGGGATGTAAAAGAGCATAGCTGGGAAACCTGTTTCAACATATTTCGAGCCTTGCTGAAAAGAGGCCTTAGAGCAAAAACAGATAGCTTTAAAAAAAATTATTTTATTCCTTGGGAGCCAGAAAAGGGCTCTGAGATGATATGAAATAGGTCACATTTTTAAACTCTCAGTAAAGGGCGGGCAACCACATTTTAAACAACTGCAATCTAGGGGGGCGTGTCACACGCTGTGACAAGATGGCGGCTTTGGGTTGAGCTCCGCTCGGACGCGGAGCTCTTTTCATTATTACAGCCCTTCTCACCTGTGTCGGAGGGACGAAACCTCTGTTTCCTGATGATTGGAGCAGCATTTGGAGCTGTTCTGCCTTCTTCTACGCTTCTTATGTGACCCGTGGCAGCGGTGGTGAATTTCTCCACACAATCACGAGCGGCTGTCATTTTGAGCCTGCCGCTCGCGTCTACTGACCTCCTGCTGAGGTAAAACCAGCGTTTTGTTCGCACAACAACGCCCGGCAATGATTTATTGTTCCGCTTCTTTCTATTTTTATGGTGACTGCTGCTATTCTCGCAAAATGAGTGTCAGCAATGCCTGCTTTCACTGGCGCATTTTGCTTTGACTGAGCTCCTGCTTTCTTCTTTCATATATTGCTCATGCGGGTGTCTCACATCATTTGTTTGCCTTTATTCTCTTTGCTTAATTTACCTGCGCACACTTTCTGAGCAGCTATTTTGTTCAGAAGAAGAGTGTGTTTTCATAGCATATGGGCAGGTTGAGACCTCCATTAAAAGTGATTTATCATCCTTCTCGACGTTCCAAGATGGCGAGTGACGTTTCATCCCCTGTCAGAGCTTCATCCTCTGGTACAAAACCCAAGAGAGCTAAACATGACCCCCCTCACCCATTTTGTCATCTCATAACCCTGCCCTTGATACTATTCTTGATGAGGTGAGGGGTTTGAATTCTTTTATGTCCTCTACTAAGGAGAAGCTTTAACAAATTGAAGATAGGTGGATTACTATAGAGGCAAAGGTGTTTGGTATGGAGCAGCGTGTCAGTGATTTGCATGATGTTTCTACTAAGATTCCTATACTGGAACAGGAAATTCAGCGTCTTAAGCTTGACACGTAAGATCTTGAAAATCGTAATAGACATAATAATCTTCGTCTTTATGGCTTGCCAGAAAATTTAGAGGGTCCAGACCTCTTCTTTTTCTTAAGAGGTTCCTGCCTGAGCTTCTTGACTGTCCTCTAGAGCCTTCACTAAATATCCAGTGTGCACATTGCCTTGCTCATATTCAACTGAACTCTATTAGACCTAGAGGAATTATAATGTTATTTCTGGAGTTTACGGATCTCATACGTGTGCTTCAAGCAGCAACAGTAAATTGTCGCCTTGTATGGTCTGGTCACACAGTTTATCTCCAATGTGACTAATGCCAGAAGAAAGGAATTTCTAGCCCTTCACCCTCAGATGACCGTGTCGAGCAAGCCGGCCTGGCAGGCCCCGCTCTGGAATGGATTAAATCCTTTCGCTGACCGCACTCAGGCGGTCAGGCTGGGATAGTTTTCTGCCCCCAAACTTTCCTCCACATGCGGAGTCCGACAGGGCTTCTCGTTGTCCCCACTGCTTTTCAATCTCTACATAAGACCTTTGATTCATTCACTAAAAAACAGAAACATCACTGTATTCAACTATGCCGATGATCTTCAGATTATCTTCTCCCTCAGCTCTCCTAACGCCGTAAGCGAGTTTCAATCTACCATGCTTCATATCCAGCGTTGGATGGATATGACCCCATCTGAAACTCAACCCTGGCAAAACAGAGCTGGTTCTACCTGGGAACAGCAAGAACAGTTGGAACCTGAAATTTTGGCCGCTCGAACTTGGTCCCCCCCACCCCTTCTTCCTCCGTGAAAAGCCTGGGTGTCACTATCAATGCTGACCTCTAACTTTGCGGACAGGTTGGCTCTGTGATCTCTTCTACTAGCCATCAAATGCGAAAAATAAGGAAAATAGCTCACCTGTTAACCCATTCTGCTCTAATTCAGGTGGTGATTGCACTTATTCTCTCACGGCTTGATTTCTCCAATTCAATCTATCTCGGCCTACCCCTTGGTTTCCAAAAAAGGCTTCAATTGGTTCAAAACCAGGCAGCCAGATTGATATACAAACAGCCTAAGTGGTCACCAGTCAGACCTCACCTGGCACAACTTCACTGGCTTCTGATAGCTCATCGAGTATCCTTTAAGACGGGTTGCCTAGCATTTAAAGCCTTTCACGGAAACAGCCCTAGATTCATTAGTCGCATACTTACCAAATATACCCCCGGGCGTAGCCTCCGTTCAGCCCACCATCTTCTGCTTAACACCCCGTCTTTCAGACTGAAACGTCAGGGAGGGTGTACTTTCTCTCATCTTGCTCCAAGATGTTGGAACTCCCTTCCTCTAGCTTTGAGAAATTGCAACGATCTCCTCTGCTTTAGGAAATCTTTAAAGACATGGCTATTTGAGCAAGCGTACGCCGAGTATCCTGACCGCATCTGACTTCAGTAATCAGGGCCATGAAACCCTCGGGTGTACGCGTGCTTAATAAATTCCTACTAACATAACATAACATATTCGTTATGGCATTTTGCACTCTTGCCTGTGTAAAATTACTCATGATGGTTCTACTCGCTCATTTGAGGATCCTGCTAAATTGATGTCTTTTCTCCAAAGTCTCTCACCGAAATCTGTGGATAGTTCTATTCAACGTCTCTAACTCTTTTTTCTTCCGTCTTTATACCAGATTCCATATGGCTATTAATTTTCCTATTTCTTAATATTTCCTCCTCTGCCGTTCTGTCTGTTTTCGGTGCTGTTGTGTCACATGCTCACTACGTTCTCTCTTTCTCTTAGATCTGGATTTCTTTACTTGATCTATCTATTTTTCTTTCTATTTTCTTTCCTTTATTTATTCTTCATTGTTTGTCCTTTTTTTCTCTCATTATTCTGTATGATGCATGTGCTTATTGTCGTTTCTTGTTGTTGGGCATATTGTTTTCTGTATTTATCTAATAAGGGGTGTTTTTCTGTCTCCAGCTCTTTTCCTGCAGTGTATCATCTCCATCTATGTATTACCTACCCCTCCTCCCAATATGTGTAATGTTGTTACGTGGAACGTTTGTGGTCTTGGACACCCTGTTAAAAGACAAAAGGTACTCTCTCACTTGTCTAGACTGAATTCTCATGTATCGCTTATACAATAAACTCATTGTAATGATACAGAATCTCTTAAATTAAAGAGACAGTGGGTGGGCCAAGATGTTTATTCTCCAACCTCCAATCGTAAGAGTGGTGTTGCTATTCTATTTCATAAGTCATTAGATTTTCTAATTTTATCTACACAATGTGATACTGATGGACGTAGGGTAATGGCCAAGGTTGTAATTCACAATAAAGAACTTGTTTTATTGTATATTTATGGACCAGTCAAACCAGATCCTGACTTTTGGAATAATATTAAGATCTTACTTTCCTCCATTGACAATCTGAACATTATTGTTTCTGGTGATTTCAATCAATGGTTAGACCCATTATCTGATAGACAGTCCAAATGTAAATGTAATCCCAATAAATCCCATAGATCAATTCAATCTGCCATTGCCTCGCATCCACTATTTGATGTTTGGAAAACTTGTAATCCTGATTCCTTTGAATTTACATGTTTTTCTAATGTCCATCCTACTCGTTCTAGAATTGATTATGTTTCGGTTAGTAAACCCTTACTCCCAACTATTCAAACCTTTGAGATTGGATCTATTTTTATTTCTGACCATGCTCTTGTCCTTTCCGCACTTGACGTCTCCCTGAGTACACCAACATTTGGTTTTTGGATACTAGGAGAAGGGAAATTGTATTTTTTTATCAGTTGGTCCTTCATAATTCTGTTATTTCCTTCTCTCAATTGCAGTCACAGTATAACTGGCCTAACTCATTTCTTCATGAGCACCTCTTAATATCAGCTGCTTTACTGTCCTATTTAACAACTAATAATTTTCCTTTAGCCTCTCCCTCACCTAAACCTACCACACCAATACACGGTATTTCTCATGACCTTAGACCTAAGGCTGCTTCTATTTATAATATGTTGTTATTGCCTGTTATTGAACATTCTAAATCACATACCGAATTACTCTGGGAAGCGGACTTATCTTTATCGCTTTATCCTTCATGGGATAAATTCTGGCTCAAGTTATTCAAAATGTCTCGTGCCGCCCGCATTATTCAGTCCTTATCATTTATTTATAGTAAAGCTCTTATTACTCCTGCATGTATATCCAAGTTTTCCCTTACCTTCTCACCCCACTGTTGGTCCTGTTCTACGTCCACTGGGACTTTAATCCATCAATTATATGAATGTTCTAATGTACTGAAGTTTTGGCAATCTATTTGGTCTAAATGTAAGAAAATATTTCAATGTAATATCCCATTATCTATCCAAAATGTTTTTCGGGGATCCGCCTCACTTGCTTTTGATGTTTCTTCTCCTATTTCTTTGTTGTTTGATCTTTTTATTCCTCTTGCATTCAAAGTGATTTTGTCCTGCTGGAAAGATAACTCTAAATTATCATCATTAATTTGTTGGAATTATATTTGTGATGAACACAGAATTGCTAATGTCTCTTTTCTTTCCTTATCTCAGAAAATTAAATCTGATCTATTGTGGTTACCCTTTCTTTCTTATATTTCTACATATGCACATGTGTCTTAGTTTTTATCTTATTTTTATTTCTTTCTCTTGCATATATTCATTTGATATTTTATACTTTTCTTTTCTTTTCTTCTTTTCCTTTCTTTTCTCTAATTTTCTCTTTCCTCTCAAATTTTTCACCCATGTTCTCTTCCTATACATCCTTTACAACGCAACTTTTACTACGCAGTGCCTTTACGATGCAACTATTACAACGCAAACCATTACAACGCATTGCGCTGGGGGGCGCTCTAGGATAGGGAATAGATTTAATTTACTATCCAACACCTTCCCTAGTGTCCACGGGGACTGGAGTTGGAATAGTAAATTAAACTATTCACTATCCAGCACCCCAAAGCGCTATGCGTTGTAAAGGTTTGCGTTGTAATACTTACGTTGTAAAAGCATGCGTGGTAAAAGCATGCGTTGTAATGTCATACATCCTTTGTTGTTGTATCATATTTGCAATGTGTTTATTTGCTTGATAATTTTTTTTCTCTTTCTCTGAAAATGTAATAAAAAATTATTAAACAAAAAAAAACAACTGCAACGCAGTAATTAGTTTTTGCAGAAGAAATAAAAAGACTGTGTTATCATAAATTAGCCTAGTTAAAATAGAGGCTGGAACATACACAAAGAAATTAGCTTCGAAATATGTTCATAGAAAGAAAGATTAATGTAAAATATGATCCCAATTGTTTATGCAGACATGGAGAATGGAAAAACTGGGCAAAGTAGAGGCGGCCACCAATTTGTGTCCCATATCGAGACATCTGCAAAAGCGAGAACTTCAGTTTTAGCTGAGTTGAAGGTTAAAGAATTACCCTCCATCCATTCTGAAATTTTTAACATGAATTCCTTGAACGCTATTTTTTTCTTTAGTGAAGGGGTGTCTTCCAGTAGCTCTGATGATTAGTTGCATGTCTTATGCATAGGTAAAGTATAGGAAGCTAAATGAGCATATGATAGCTGCCAGAGGTACCACATAGAGATTAAAAAGAGTAGGGCTCAAAACCGAACATGGTGTAACAGCACATGGAAGATTTTTCTGGTTTAAAAAAAGGAATGAGGAAGCCACCAAAGCTTGTGTTGTATTTCACAGAAATAAACAGATACAGTTAAGAGGTTAGCCACGAACTCCAGCTTTTGTATTAAATTACTATGGGACACTGTGCCATAGGTTGTGGACACGTCCAGCAGAATCAGAATTGCAGGATCACCAGCGTCTAAACAGACTCTGATTTCCTTTAGTACAGAAATCAACACTGATACAGTACTGTACCTTTGTCTGAAACTATTTTGATAATAGAATGATTGATTTTTTGTGGAGTCCAAAGTATGCATTCGCCTACCAGACAGCTTGAAGCTGTCTCGTAGGCAAGACCTAAAAACAAAGTCTGTAAAGCTAGATTCAGTAAGATATAATAATATTAAAGCATAGAAATCAAATGAGAACTTAACCAGAGTACATCAGTCTATTTAAGGATTACAATTGTTTTACTACAGGTAGGTAGACATTTTAAATTTGACAAATGGGCCATCAAACTGCAAGGGTAGCATGAGTCCTCCCTTCCCTAACCTTGTGGCTGACCGCTGACAAAAACAAAAAGACAATAACTCTAGCAGAATAGATGTACCTATTTTAGTTTACAATAATACTTGAATTATTATGGGATCAAATCATCATTTATCAACACGTTTATCAAACTTGTTAATCCATCCAGATATTTCCTTAAATTTTGCTTTACATTAATAGTTTATTTGTGAATGCTTGTATTGAATCAAATTACTAAACCCTAACACCATAGATGCACTGTCCACATATATATAACAATTCAATGGACGGCCCAAAACATAATTCCTAGTTGGGCCATCATGAGGTAGTCCACTTTCTTTGCACCTTTTGCCCAATATTCACAAACTGAACTTCCAATGTAATCAGGCCAGTAATCCTTGCATCAGTCTTCCATTTCTATTCTTGATGTGTGCTCCTCTTCAGTAATACTCGATGCGTTTCAGCCAATCAATTTCCAGAGCATGCTCTTCTTGAGTGCAGATGAAGAGCTTATATAGTCTGCCAATTAGTTTTTCGACTGCCCTAAAAAAAAGACAAAGTCCATGGAAAATAGTTGCTTCTTTATAACACCATGAGCAATCAAGAATATTGAATGACTTGGATTCCGACAGCAGGATCTGTGTTCAACAACTCATAGTATTCTCTTTGGGGCAGTCTCCTTATTTTTGCACCTAGGGCTACCCCCCACAGATTTTGCCCTAGCTGCTCTGATTCCTTTGGTTTAATTGGCTTTAATTGCCAACCTACTAACTATAAATCTATGGTCAAAATATGTCTGTCAGTACTTTTTCATCCTTTCCAAGTCACCATCCCAATTTCATGACAAGAGATGTTAGTCCATTGAAGATCCTTCTTCTAGTATGCCCCAAGATGGTTCATCAGTTTTTGCCTACGGCGTGGCATATGCATGCTGTTTTCCACCTATATAGGAAAGCATACTGTATCCTATGCATTTGCCCCCTCCCCTGCAGTCTTCACTGATGAGTACCCAGAGTTTGAAGTGGAACCAATTAACTATTTACCAATTTTGTTTAGGGTCAGTTGCAATATTTGGTGGCCTGAAAATATCATGGTAAAGCTGAATGGTCTTGGGAAATGGCTCCTTTTGTTTCATAGCCTCTCATTTTGTTGTTTCATTGCACCATCGGTTTCCTGGCAAGCCTTGTTCTTGGTGGAAATGGAGCATTTTCAGAGGGGAAACTCAGGACTTTATGATGGGTTTCACACTCACTGCACTGCTACATACAGATTTGGGGGTTCACTGGCGAGCTGGAGACCTCTCTTGCTGCCGGATGACTGGTCTCTGACAGTTGGGGAACAGGCAAGCTACTGGTGTCCTGCCTGTCATCAGGACAGTGTGCAGGGCTTCTGGGTTAACTCAATCAAAGGCAGATTTAGGTTGTGGTCTCTTAAGAGTTGTCTGCCTGGCAACCTGGTGTGTTGGGCAGCTTAACCAATTAGTTAAGGTAGTTTGTACCATGGGCTAATTGCCATCCCTTACTTCTTTCTCTTTTTGGTGCCTGACCGTGGCGGTCAATGACCCTCAAAAGTGGAGGGTCATTGAGCAAGTGCCAAACCCAGTGGCAGGCACTGTGATAAATCACAATGCCTTTAGGCTCACATTTCAAAGATCTCAATCATGGCTTGTCAACAGATTTTATAATGGGCCATGGCTGAGAACTCTGGAATTAAGGGTGAAGGCAATGCGAGTTTCTCACAGTGCCTGTCAGTTGGTGAAAAAGGTAAAAATAAATGAAAAACAAGCTTACCTTTTTCGTCTTGATTGTAGTCAGCGTAAATCCTCCTCGAGCCTCAACCAGCTCCCCTTTCCAAATCCTGACGCTGCTTTCATGCTGCAGATGATGAGCACCATGAGAGAAGCACTAGGATTGGCTGGAGAGGGCTTCCTCGACGCTCCAGAAGGCACAGAGGGCCTGTGCCTACTCTCCACCCATCTGTCTAGGACAGCTGGGTGGAGAGGTTTACGCTACACATGTCATGCTGGCCTTCACAAGACAGTCGCCCATAGAGACATGCGCACTGTAAACTGGAATGAGCACCACTTCCCTGCTGCAAGTCAGTAGCAGCCCATCCCAAATACTGCTCGGGCTGGGAGAAGGGAAAAATAAAATGGTAATTCATTGTGTTACCATTTTATTTTTCACTTTTGCTGCACTGGCAGCAGGAGGGCAACACTCCTCTGCCCTAATAGGGGGGCAGCCGCTGATCCCTGAGCTCCCTTGTGGTGGAATTTCATCTGATGAAGCTTTCCTTCTCTGTCACTACAGATAATATGGACTCCTCATGCTGCTCTTCGGTTCTCTGCTTGTTCCTATTCCAGCTTCCTAATTGTTCTCTCTACCCCCATTACTACAGCTACTTAGATCCACAGCGTTACTTCCTTGGGTAAATGTTTTACTAATTTCTATAAGATCTATATATGTTGGATTCCTTAACCAACATTTTCCTACTCTACTGAATTTCAATCATGTTGCCCTCATACGTATTTCACTTCCATAGGAACCATAAACAGACAGTGCTCTGGCACACCTTCCCCCTGAAGACAGAACCAGAATACTCTAACACACTTGTTTTTATCTGTTTCTCTATCCAACCACATTCTCCTCAGTGGGTTAATCTACCTCGCCTGTGCTGTTCCCAGACAGGCCACCTCAACGTTATTGAGCACATGGACGCGTTGCTAAGCAGAAAAAGAGTCCTTATTAATTAGGATAATTCTCAAAGATATTTGAGAGATTCTATGATTTACAACATCTCTGAGATATCCGCTGTTGAAAACATACTTAAAAAATTACTACCAACCAGTGAAGAACATAGTTGGTAGTGGCACTTATTGTTTTTGTCCTGGAAAAGACCCATTTAAAGTTGTGGTGAGGGTCAAAACATTGATGCCTTGTACTTAGCACGCATTAACTTTCTGCAGCATACCCTTCAACCAATATATGTCTGGGCTCTAAAAGCATTTGTTACATTCCAACTGTTCACTTGCACGGCACCTTCACTTTGAGCACTTACTGTCAAACTTGGATGTTGGTTTATACAGTTTTGTCTTCTTTTTAGTACATGCCTATTTAACTACAATATGAATGGCTCATTTATTGACATGAGTGGTTGTGATAGCCTTCACTAAGTCTCCCCAATATATCATTGTATCCAAATGAATCGGAAGAAACACATCTAAGTTTAATATTCATAATTACTCTGGTTCCTATGGATATTGAGTTCTGTCCCTTGGTTGAATTTCTGGTTCCCAGGCATGGAGTTGGGAGGATTGCCATCAGACCTATACCAATCCCTAAGCACCCAACAAAAAAGATGATTACAAGTAATCACAATGCCGAAGGTGCCCGATTATGAGTCTAGGGGTCCACAGACCTCCAGACTCTTGGGGCGCTGTGGTGGCGGTCTCCCAACCTCCCTATTACAATACGGTCAGTCGGACTGCCACAGCCCCACCGCAGCCGCCAGGGAGCCGCCGTTCCCTGGCAGTGTTGTAGTGGTCAGGAGGCCGCAATATGCTTGGTGGGACTGCCACAGTCCTGCCAAGTATATTACGAGTTTCCTCTCCACCTGTGTGTCATGGAGGTTCCACCTCCATGAACACGTTGGCGGAGAGGAAACAAAGGGGGACCCTGTAGGGACCCCTGTGTCTCTTCTGCATGTGGATGAAAAAAGGGGGGCACAACACATGCCTCCCTGTGTGCAAGCACCCCAGTTCCTGCACGGTATGGACTTTTCAGTCCATGTCATGCAGGAACAGTTTTTGGTGTTCCCATTGCGGTGCCCATTTTCATGGTATCACCATGGGATCATAAAAAAAGTCTGCCAGACACGAAGAAACTCCTAATCTGGTGGGCAGTCTGACCATGGCATTGGTGTTGAGATGGCGGGCGGACCTGGCGCCACACCGCCAAAGTCTTAATCGGGTCCAAAGTTGGTGGGAACAAAACTTTCTTGATAACTTCCTCTGGGGAATTTCTTGTACCTTAGGATAAAGATGATATATGAATATCAGAAGCAGGAAGACCAAACCTCACAGATGATAAGTAGGTACAAATCAACAGATGATTTAAAAAAAAAAAAAAAGAATAGCGAGCTAAGGAATCTGTCATCAAAGGAATCCCATTATCCCTACAGGTAGTGTATGGCAGTGCAGAAACAGAACTAAACCCTTATACCTGCTGCTCAGCCAGTGTGACTGGGATTGTGGAATGTTGGTGTGGCGATGCTGTGGAATGTGGGGGTCTGAGAGAGTGAGTTGGAGAATGGGCTGAGCAGCAGGAAGGCTGCTCCTGGTGGGGCTCTTGTTCTTAACATCCATCATAATAAACATCTTACATAATCTACCTTGGACTACTAGACATCCCTTTAATACAACATATTTTGGCGACGATTCAAGAGAAACCTACACGTGTGACTGCTGTAAATAAGAAAATACAGAAGAGGAAAAGAGAAAATTCAACTGGAACTTAAGGAGACTAGAAGTCTCAAACTGAGAAATACATAAAGCCATGCAGCCCCACCAGTGACCTAAAGACCGGTCAGCCAAGCAGGGTGTGCTTCTGTTAATCAAAGGGCTTTGATTGCTTTCAGGTGCTTGATGACAACCTGCGATGTTTAAGGTTCCAGTTGTCAGGATCTGCAGCGTTTAAGGGAGAATTATGTGTACAGCAATCGTGGTGTGTCCAGTCAAACGGCATGATAGTTTGTCTGGGAACTGCTCATGTGGAAGATGTGAGCACCAGCAGAAACTTTGGTTGCAACTGTGGGGTGTTGATTGCCTGCATCAACGCCGTATTTGAACTGGTCGCTTGTCAAAACGGGTGAGTTACACGGTGTTAATTGAAATGACGGGTTTAGCGTCTAATGTCTGTTTAGAGGTGCAACATTTGAATCACCTGCCCCTTACCTTGTCATTGGGGCCGTGCAGACCAGTTCGGAAGCACACACCTATCCTGCAGAGTGACGTTTTTTTTTAGTTTTCTTTGTAGTGGAGTTTTACATAACGCGAACTAGCCCAAAGGTATCAGAGCGTTTTAAATGAGCACCAGTTACGTTACAGGCGGACACATTCATTTTTTGTTGTTAGGCATAGGGAGATTAACAGCCAGATTCATCATTGAAAATTGCGCTCGCAAAGGGCCAGATTCTGAGAATCTGTACCTTTTCGAGCGCAATTTTTGCATTTGGGATTCATCATCCCAAATGGAAAGATCGCTAATGGCAAAATCGCTAAATTGCGAGGAATTGCATTTAAGGAATCTCTATTTGAGATTCCTTAAATGCAATTCATTAACCATTTTTTATTTGCGAATTCGCAATTTTTGGCCGCTATTTACCGCGAAGTCTGACTTCGTGGTAAATAGCGAAAACTTAGAAAAATGCACTTTAGTGCATTTTTCTATGTTACACACATGTCCTTTGGACATGTGTGTGCGCAACATCAGTCTACATTTTCATTTCAGTGGTGCTACAGGGTGTTACTTGGACACCCCTGGCACCCTTGAAATCGCATCCTTATGTACGATTAGCAAATTGCTAATCGCAAATAAGGAATAACTCCCCATTCATTCCTATGGGCGTAAAGCAATCGTAATTAGCAATTTGCTAATCGCAAATAAGGAAGCTGTAGCAATCGCAATTTATTTTGCGATTCCTACATGAATCCCGTTTTGCATGTCCTTAATGGCGATTCCTTAATAATCGCTATTAAGGACTCGCAAAACGGGACAATGATGAATCTGGCTGTAAGTAATTTGCCCAGAATCACAGAATGTTTAGTGTCCCTGCCAAAACTCGAACCCGGTTCCCCAGCTCCGAGGTCGACTGCCCTAGTCGTTAGGCCACATTGTGTAGCGCATACGTGACCGGAGCCACCCAGCACATATTAAGTCTGCATGCTGCCATCTTGTTCCTGGCAGTCAAAGCCAAGGTTGTTTCCTTTCTTCGCTAGTCACTGCTGAAGCTACAATATTTGACTGGGAACAGAGATTGTGAATGGCAAATTATTGTTGGACATTCACGGATCTTGCTCAGTGTTCGGTAACTGGAATATGGAGTTAGCTAGTTAAAGTGTTGCTGTGTGGTATGGCAATGACTTCCGATGGCTATCGGAAAACACAGCTTCAGCCTGACAGGTTCACTATGTGAAGCCGGGTCAATTAGTTCAACGTACATAATCAATTCAGTGAGGCAAGAGTTTCTATGAGGATTTGCAGCATTTCTACTTCTTTATGGCTGTTATGTAGGGGGACTATGCTGGGCTTCGGGAGAAAGGTCGCTTACCAATGTTTTTGTGTTTTTTTGTATCTTTGCCGCATATGCTCATTGTGGTGTGCTTTCAAATGTTTTGCCATATTGACCTTTTTACGTGCATTTATGACTTTGTGATATGCGATGTTTGCCATAGGTTTCTGACACGGTTTTCTATATTAGAGCTTAGTGTGCTGTTATGAATGATGTAAGGCAGTGTTTCCCAAACTGTGGTCCGCGGACCCCCAGGGGCCCGTGACACATTCCAAGGGGGTCCGCAGGCAGCAGTTTTAAAAGCACTGCAAAGTTACTTCTATAATTAGCAGTTTTCAAGCAAAAATAAACGTGTCAAGATAATACCAGTGATTAATGTCCCTGCTGGAGAGAGATGAGTGTTTTGTCCAGTGACAGCTTTGAGTTATCTAATGTGGCACAGAGGGTTACTATGCCTAATGCAAAGAATGTGCACCATGCATTTTAAAAAACAGTATTTTATGTGCATAGGTGAGTGGGTTACTGCTTTTGTCACACATATTCTTTTGTTACTATGCAGTTCATAAGTGACAACCATAATCTAGCTCAGTGACCTGTAAACTATCATCACTAAGTGAAAAAATCAACTCCTCCAGGATACATAAGATCCTGATAGGGGCCTGGTCTCTTTATTAGATGGTACTACTACGAACGGGGAATGCATAAACCTGATCCTTCATCAAGATTTACAAGACCTCAGAGCACCACATGCATCTCACAAAGGAAGAAACTCTTTCCAAACGTCATAGTTGTTTCATTTGAGAAAATGCACAAGTCTGAAGGAAATGTATCTGCCTCTCTAAAACAACACACAGCAGAACTGAAGCAAGAAAACAATTAACGATGCGGAGACTGCATTGCAAATAATTCACCTTTGGAAAACCCCAAAAGAGAAAAAAAGTAAAACTGTTGACTTGGACAAGAGGAACACCAACAGTTTGTATGGTCACAGGAGGAAATGGAATTATCTGCCAATGAAAAGAAAGCTAAGAAGATATGATCATGATAAATTTGTCAAAAAATGTGGAAGAATCCCAAAAAGTGCATGAAGGCCTACTACTACTGCTCCGTAGCAGAAACATATAGGGGAACATGTATAAAACTATTTCGCGATCGCAAGCACTGCGAATTGCAAAAAAACAGTGTTTGCAATCGCCAAATAGACAAACGCGATGTCTGACACATTTTCGCATCGCAAAATGAAATCAAAAATTTTGCGATTTCTTATTTTGCGAGGCCCGAAGTCTGCAAATTTCTCTGTGAATTCGCAGTCTGTGATACGCAGCCTGCAAAAATCGCAAATAGAGAAATCGCAGTTTGAGAATTCGCAAAGCAATTTATGAAAAATTTGCAAATTGCGAATTCTAAAAATGCGCAAATTTGCATATCAATTTTACCACCAAGTCAATGCTGGTGGTAACCACGTGCAAGCTATATAAACAGGCCCACAATGCATCAGGGACTTCCACAATGACAGAGCTATATGTGATAGCCAGGAGGCTGTAAATTTGGGCAACAGCACAGAGGAGGAGGCGTCGGGAACGGATCTTCAGAGTGCGCATCACTCTGTTCCAGCAGACTGAGGAAGAGATCCATGAGAAGTACAGGCTGGATTCAAACACCATTTTAGACCTGATAGCGGAGCTGAAACCCCATCTTGAACACCCAACACACAGGACCAAAACAATTCCAACCCATGTGCAGGTCCTGTGCTCACTACACCTACTGGCCTTCGGGAGTTTTCAAGGGGTGATAGCACTGGCAGGTGGGGTCTCCCAGAGTTGCCTGTCGCGCTTCTTCCATGCATTCCTAGATGCAATGGTACAGAGGCTACAACATCACATACAATTCCCCAGCACACAAAGGCATTACAGCAAACAAAACTGGACTTCTACCAGATTGCACAATTCCCCCACGTAATTGTCTGCATAGAAGGGGTGGGCGGAATTTGCATATTCGTGCTACGCAAAGTGCTGCGAAACGGTAAAAAATCCCCACGAGCGAGAGAGAGTTCCACGAAAACGCGGAATTGCTTGTTCCACCCATTTGAGATGCTTTTTCCTGTTCGCGAACGCTGTTTACGTGCTAGGGGGGAAATATCTTGCAAACACGCATTTTAAAAAGCGAGAACGAGCAAAAAATTCCACGAAGCCACGGATTGTGGAATTTTGGGCAATTCCACGTTCTCTGAGGAACGCGAAATTACCCAAATTCCACGAGCGGAACTGAATTTACCGCCCAGGCCTACTGCATAGATGGGACCCATGAGGCCCTCACACCCCCATCAATCGTAAATCATATAATTTCCTAAACATACAGGTCATCTGCAATGCCAAACATATCAATGATATTGTAGGTAAATACCCAGGTAGTACTCATAACTCTTTCTTCTTTAGACATTGTGGGATATACAGACGTCTCAATGCTGGCGAGTTTGGTGAGGGCTGCCTGCTAGGTAAATGCATGCCAAATATTCCAACATACAGTACATCATTGGGGTGGGGGACATTGACTAACCTCTCATTTCCATTCCTGCAGGTGACAGTGCATATGCAGTGTGGGACTTCATCCTGACACCATACCTAAATCCAGCCAATGCAAGGGAGAGGAGATACAACCGTGCACACAGATCTACGCGCTGTGTAATAGAGCCGACATTTGGGATCCTGAAGAGCCGGTTCCGTTGCTTGCATAAAAGCGGAGGAGCAATCCAATACAGCGCTGATACATGCAGCAAGATTGTGGCTACCTGTGCAATGCTCCACAACATAGCTATGAAAAAAGGCATCCCAATAGAACTGACTGATACTGATACTTCTGATGATGAGGGCCCAAGTCCCCCTGGCAGACCAGCAGTTGTAGTTGGGGCAGCTGCCGGACGTCAGAGACAGGATGAGATCACACAGAACTACTTCTAGGTGAGTAATAATGATATGATGCAAAAGATATTTTGTAGCAGGTCTGTGTTTATTCAAACCCTTAGCTGCAGGATAATATTTCGTCACACAGCCTGACAGACTCAATGAGTGTCGCTATACGTAGCACATGTTAGGTCTGCAGTGCAGGTATGCATGCAAGTCTTGAGTCCTGTTGGAATGGGTTGCCTCACCCATTTGCGTGACTCAGTGTTGCCACTTCATCTCCTCCTCGGACGGACTGCTGCTGCCCGTTCTGGGTGCTGACTGCCCTCCCTTGAGTCCACAGGTGTTGCACCCTGTCTCCCACTGCACCTTCTTGGATAGGGCACTAGTGGGGTGATGCTGCTACTGCTGGACACCTGCTCACTCTCCCCTGAGCCCAGGAGTGCTGTGCAAACTGTGTTTGCTGTCTGCAGTTGTTCCAAAGCAGTGGTGACCTGCCCCAGGCCTTTCATCACATCCTGGCAACAGTGGGACATCTCCACTTGCATGCTGACGGTGCAACGTGTCAGCTGGCTAGTGGAAGTGCACAGGCAGTTCACCGCCTTGGTGTAGCTGTTCAGACGGCTGTCGGCACGTTGGCGCACCCTGCGCCTGGCTGCCTGGTGCTCTTTAATGTGGCACTCAGTTCACAGGATAGCACCTCCCGAGTCCATGATGTCCTCCCCCATGTAACATAGGCTTTTGTTGACTGTGAACAGCTGCTGGTTGATGGAACGCATTGATTTTTGTTGCATGTGCTGTATCTGCAACATGCTGCCCTCCAGTCCAGCAAACACTGTGGCCTCTTCATGTGTGGCAAAGCTGGTGCTCGCCCTTGGCCTGCATCTCACGGCTCTTTGCTAGCTATGTTGAGGTGTGTGCTGTTCCGGCACCTGTGTCACACGCTGGCCTGACTCTGCCTGAGCATCATCCTCCCCTGTGTACTGTGTGTCAACCTCCAGTGGTGGCAGTGGTGCCAGAATGGTGCGCTTTCTCTGTGGGACAGGTGTGGTCCCTGTGGTATTGTCGGAGTCCCCCTGCCCTGCCTGCTCATCCATATGTTCCACCTCCTCAGCTCCTGCACTGTCATCCTGTGTCCTAGGTTGTGCTGTGGAAGGAAATGGAAATGTTGATTTTGTGACATTGTCTGCATTTCTCACTCAATAAAGTTTTCTCAATTTGTATTGGCTAACTGCTGTCTATCGCTTTTTCCCTTTACAGGAATTCACATACTCTTCAACATTGCTGTGTCTTATTGCCCCACTGTTATCATCTGACTACATCTCCAATGATGCATTGTTGTGTGTGCTGGAAAAAGTGGACCTGAGTGGCATGAGTAGTTTGTGTTTGGTGCATTCCTGACTGTGTGAATGGGATGGTGATGAGTGCGGCTGCATTTGGCATGCATCTTACCTCGGCTGGTGGTTACAGGGTCGGAACTGTCTATGTCACCCACACCACTGACACTCTAGGGCAGGAGGGTGGAATCCACCAGCTCCTCCTGGGGTGTTGAGTTGGTTGAAGTTGATGTTCCACCCCCGGTCTTCTTGGCCTCCGCCAGCCTGGCTGCCACCTTCTTCTTGGACCTTTGGCGCATGTTGTACCATCTATTCTTTAGCTCCTCGACCGTGCCCGGGTTCACACTGACGGCCTTTACCTTCTACTGTATATCCAGCCAGATCTTCCTCTTTCTGGACTCAGGTACACAGAGTGCCTTTTTGCTAAATTGTAATTCATGGCTGCACACCATCTCCTCAATCAGCACCTCCTGCGTCTCTCTCGCTGAACTTGTGCTTTCTCTTTCTCCCTGCCCCCCTCCTTGTCCTTCTGTTTGTCCTGTGTAGCTGTTTGGAAATGCTGTTCTCACTTTTCTGCCTCGCCTCACAGCCTCTGACTCTGCCTCAGGCAATCAGGTGTAGCATGTCACTCCCACTTCCTGGGCATGATGTCATCAAGCTGCACCTGAATTGCAGATTCAATAAATTTGTGATTTTTTTATTTGCGAATTTCACAAATAAGGAATCGCAAAAACAGGATTCGCAGTATATTCTGAGAATTTTTAGAAATCACAAAATGTTTGCGACTTTTTACTTACATCGCAATTTGCGATTCTCAAAATGTGATTCACTAAAAATTGCATTTTGAAAATCTCAAATCGCTTTTTTGATACATATGCCCCATAGTCTCTTGAAAACAAGGAAAGTCAATCATCAGGCAATGTCAGCGAGGTCAGCAGGGAACTTGAAGCAGGAATACCCAACATGCCAAAAGTAATGCAGAATTAAGAGCAAACATCTGATTCTAGCAAACAACTCAGACACGTGTTTGACTTTAAAAGTAGTCATGCCAAACTGGAGAGCTGGATATTTAGCCTCTCACAATCTGCTGATTTTCCTAATACTGGAATATACTGAATGATAGGAAATCAAAGCCCTTTTGGACCATGGAATTCAAGTAACCATAACTTAGAAACAGGTGCATCATAAATATGTCGTTCATTTGAGACCCTAAATATGCAGAGGTTATCATGGTAATTTTGAGTTTGTGGGCCAGAAGACATATGGCTGGGTCAGCCATATTAAAATTCCTCATTATGTTTTTGATTTTCACCAGTGTGGCACATGCATCCAAGCCCAGAGCCACTTTGGTGGACAGTGTCAACAGCTACATCATTCCATCATGGACCTTTTGAAACTTTTTTTATTTTCTAAAGAGAGATCCCATAAACAAAGGTTTGCATTAGGAAAAAAAAGAATATCTCTGATGTGTGGGGAGTTTTAATCCAGTATGTGGGGGATATTTTTGTAATTTTTCGTTCCAGGGCTCCTGTGATGCACATGGGGGACCGAGAAAGGTAAAAAAGATGTCTGGCATTGCTCCAGAGAGGCAATACTGAGCCAATAATAGAGGGCGTTTCTCTGAATGGTTTTCCAGATACTCAAATAGTACTGATAGGGGGGTGCACAGCGAAGTAAATTATCGTGTTAAGAAAACAGTTCCAAGTTTAAGGGTGCTCTCAAGAGTGGTGTTGTCCGTCTGAACACCAACAAATATCACTTGAGTTGTGTATGCAGAGAACTGCGGGTACATCAACTGAAGAATCGTATGAAAAATAAACATACCATACCTTTAATGGAGTACTGAATCATATTTGTGATCACCCCTGGTGTGCCTCATAAGGGGATGTACCCGCAGTTCTCTGCATACACAACTCAAGTTTCCAGATACTCAAGCCATCAATGCCTCTGCCGTCTCAACAGACACCATCCGCAGCCTTGTAAATGAGGTCGGTGATGCAAAAAGGTGGGTCAACAGGATATCTGGCAATTTTTGGCATATGTCCCGTTACTGTTCCCTTCATATGTCCTTCAGCTCCGAATACTCAAAAGACAGTACCACTACAATAGAAATTATGTTTGACACGCAGCAGTGAGAGGAATTTAGTCAAAAGTAAGATGACGACACCAGGTAAAGGAAACTGAAGTTTATTACTGACATTCCTTTGGGATAACTGCACTATAGAACTTAATACACAAACAGTGCCACCACAGTCTAAAGAATGATGACAGAATGTGAGCTACCAAGCGCAGCAGCATGTCTAGACACAGAAGATAAATGCACAAAACATGAACAGTACATTATAACAAACCCTTTCCCCGTATAATATATATTTTTTTTAATTGAAAGAGGAAATTATTAAAAATAAAAAAGTTTACAATGATCAATATATTAGTGCAACCTTTCATGAAGTGATATTGGATTTTAACAAGTACTGAATTCTCCAGGAATAAAAATAGTCTTGCAAGTACAAATTTTCCAGGTATAAACATACCCACTAGATCACTCTTATCACCATACAAAATTTTACCATAAGCTGATGTTTCCTGAATTCTCCCTTTCTCCTTTGCCTTCATGCTTGGTAGATAAATATTCTTGTCAAGCCTACATTTTATCCAAGTAGGATACTGAATTGAGTGTTCCTCATCATCCCCATCAACACCCACAGAATACAATCAATCAGCATCCTATTGCCAGGCTTAAGGAGCTAATTCCCTTGTGTATGATGTAACAAAATGATCCTCTGCTGGATACCACATGCTCCCAGATAAGTACCTATGACTTCTGAGGTAAAGAGGACCTCATTATCTAAAATTAGTTGAGAGGGAATGCCTACCTTATTAAATGCATCAGTCATAAAGTCAATGATGCCCTCAATATTAGGTTAAGAAACACACTTCACCTTCATCCATTTAGAAAAGTAACCCATTTCACTACTTCATGGGCTGATGTAGAGCCTGCAAAAAACAAATTGCAGACTGAAACCACAGTCTCTGTGGAACCTCAACCAGGCACAAAGTAGGAGTCCTACTGTTGCAGGAAGTCTGCACATATACAGAACTATGCGCAGGAAACCAGTACCTCGGTGTGTAGTGGTGTACCAGAAAAACCCACCCCTGGGCCAAGAACCCCAATCCGACTAGCTATAGTGTCTCATTCGTTCTCCGTACTACAGATAAGGTACCAATGATTAGATATCCTAGAACATGTCACTCCAACCCTCCCAGGAATCGTGGGAAGAAGAACACTCATACTTATCCACAACATGAGTAAACAGACACGGTATAGTTTAAAATGTTCATTTTATCTAACGTGCTCTATAAAGCAGTACACTAGCCAATACTAGCAGCAAAATGCATAAGAACAATATCACCAACATTGTTACAATTCCATAAAGCACAAAAGGGGATATCATACTATAATTACAGTGGAAACAGGACTATTGCGCCATACCACCCTCCCTTTGCTACGAGCTAGTTTATTATAATGATAGAAGACATCTGGGCTTTGTCAGGGGACCCCGTACCTTCAAGTTTAGATGCAAGGGTTTACATCTCAGGACAAGCACAGCTTTCCTTCGTTGGAATGATTTTCTCCAAGTGCCTTTTCATGCATGTAATGCCATATTAAAAGCACTCGACCAGTAGTGCAGCTGTGTTCTATGTTGTGTCTATGGGCGTGGGACTGACCAAAGTGAATCAACAGCATACATTATTTTTCGACCTTGAACATGCTGTGCAGACAAGGGGTGCAGTGTACATCTAAATGTGTGAAAAGCAGACAGTTCTCATGTGAAAATGCACCAGGAGACTATCCACGAGAATAAAGCCATGTAGTAACGCGTGCAAAAGTGGCAAAAACGGGGGCCAAGCATATACTAACTAATGCTAACTTAGCAATGTCTGCAGTTAATCCCATGACCTTACTACACTACTTCTAAGACTCTTATCATTACAACAACATACCGGGCTTATCCAGACCTTAGTCAACCTCACCACCCATGTCCAGCCACCAATTCGTGTCAACTCAGCTTTTCCTTTGTTGGTATAGAGCCCGAATGACCTATGTCAATCGGCCTACTTCTCAAACTTTGTGGAAGAACAAACTTGTCTCTTTTCATGATGACTTCTCTCACACCAGCTAATTCCTCATTGTTCTACCAAAATGATTGCATACCCTATTCTGAGTTTTGCTGGCTAAACTCTAACTGATGCCTCTCAAACCTTCCAGAGTTTAAAATCACTGTAGAAGGCATATTTATGTTGTTTTTCCATAGCACACACCGAATTTACTTCAGCAACATGTACAGTTACAGTCACATACTCTCAATACTCTCTAAATCACAACAACTATCATCACTTGCCACCAGCACTCATCCAGGAATATACAAAATCCAAAATTGAAATCTGAACATCTGATCCACTGAGTCCCAATTCTTGCCATATGTGTATAACCTGAACTCACCTTAAAAATTTGAATGACCAGATGATGATTTGTCCTCAAACAGAGTCTTCCATCCCAAATGGACAGTCTAAACTTGGTAACCACTCATTTACACAATATCTGGGAAATGTTATGGCCCTCCTGGGCGGTCCCTGTCATGCTCTTGCTTATTATGCTGTTCTCAACTTGGGCAGTAGGGAATATGTGCAAATGGTCCTGGTGACTTGTTGTTGGTATGTCGGATCCCTCGTTGTGCTTTGGAAGGGGAGTAGACAGGCTATGAGTGTTGGCTAGGAAACCTAGTTTAGGATCATGCATTATGGAGGCTGGGGAGAGTAGGGACTTGCCTCTTTTGCTACTGCTCTCTGTCTATGTCACGCCAATGATGTCTTGCTCAGTGTCATCCTACAGCCCCATCTCGTTCACCGTGGCTCCACAGCACTCTTTGTCACTGTCACATCACAGCTGTCTCACATTGTCACATGACTGCTCTCTTTCATTGTTGTTTCAATGTGGTATTCACCATTGTCTTGCTCATTGTCACTTCACTGTACTCTCTCTTTCATTGTTTTCACTCTGCTCCCCTCTCTCTCTCCTTCATTCTGATGCTCTCTCCTCTTTTCATCCCAGTGCTGTCTCTCTCTTCGTCATCCCACTATCCTTCAATACAATTGTCCCACCAATATTCTCATTCTCTTTCTATCTCTTTCAGTGTCACCCCACCTACTGTCTCCTGATTTCTTCTTTTTGGAACTTTTTATTCGTTTTAATTTCCATCCTTCACAACTAACCACAATGTATACACTACAGTTACATTGAGTTTGCATAACTATGTTGGTCCGCACCGTTTTTATCAAAGAGTAACAACATTCGGTGGATTATCACAGGGCCACTGGAATTATGCGATTGTGCGGCCGCAGCGATTTGCGCATAATTATAGATTTGCCATATAATCCATCGTCTCCCTCATAATCTGCAGATTTTAAGAAAACCAATGGTTTCTAGCTCAGACGTTTCAAAAGTTACCACAGATGCAGCGTAGTGCAAGGCCCTTTGCAAAGGCTGACTAGTTACATTTTTGTTGCCTATTGCTTTATTTGGCTGTTAAACTGATAACCAATGATGTGCAGACAATGCCCAGACAATGTTAAGTTTGAAAATTACAAAATAATGATGTAATACTATCACAAAATGTGCCGTAATATACCACATGATTTAACTTTTCTTGCCGCTTAATTTACTTAACTCGGCCGCATAGTTTGGCCTTCCCCTGCCGCATAATTCCAGTGCCCTGAGTATACATTGTTTGCACACTTTGTGGTCCTATTGATATTTTTTACCTACGCAATTCCTTATGTGGTAATAAAACATTTCTATAGTTATAGTCTCTTCACTCTTCAAGGCTGTGGCTCTTTTGGTGGCTGTGGCTCTTTTGGTGGCCCTTTTCCTCCATCAGACATCAATAAATGACAGAAACTGCCTCATCCTCACCTTGATTTTCAAATGAATTCATAACCTCATTCCACAGTCCTGCAATGGGACATCTCCCTACGCCCCGGCCTCCTCACCCTTCGATGCTGTACTTTCTGCCCTCTCCCAGACATCTAACATTCGAAGGGCCTTCCCTTGCTTTCCCTGCACATGTGGCTTGCGCTCTTCTGTCCTATACCAAAGGAAGGTCAAGGAACCTACTGCCCCCTGTGCGCGTTTTGCGCTCCAGTATTTAAATCCCACCAAACAGGCTTCAGGCTTGTACAAACCCGCCCTGCCTATAGCCATTCTGTGTATTCCCTCCCTTGCACACACTCATCTTGGATCGTTGGACATCTCCACACCATAGGGAACACGCATTGGCATAGCCCATAGGTCTCGCCTTTTGACCTTATAAGTGAGCAGCCATGCAGCACATTGCCAGAAATGATTAACCACGAGACTGGACAGGAAACAGCACTGGGTCCATTCTTCTACCTGAAAAACGATTAAAAACTCAAGGTATGATGCAACCAGAGATGCCAATGTTAATAAACCTGCAAAGTGACAGGTTTAACTGAACGTTTTCGGTATAGCCATGTTGGAAACTAGTACACGTGACAAGAATGCCAGAAGGCAACAAATGGGAATTAAGCCTTCGCTCCACAATAACTACTAATGTTTTTGTGATCAACAAGTGGGTACCTTTAATTGCTCGAGCTGCTTGAAAGAGCAGGCATACTTACTAGTAAAAACAGAGGAAATGCAATAATAAACTCCATGGTAACAACTTCGGGGTTATTGTAACATTTTGTAAGAGAGTGTCACAGAACATGTTAAAGCAATCAGTATTTTAAATGTGAGGAAACAATAGGTGCAAAAGTAAAAAGCAGGGCCCAATAAACGTCACCCTACGCAATCTTTCCACAGAACGTTTAACAACAGGAGGCTAAATGGGAGAAGTGTGCATCGAAATCGTGAACGGGATTATGAGAAATGTGGCTGACGAAAAAGAAATACGGACACCGTAACAATCATGCTTTGAACATAGCGACAAGTGTAACTGCAACAAATGATGGGCAGAATGCTGAATGATTCAAACATTCTCCCCCAGTCAAGAGATTTGGGTTAAATCCATTGTTCTTATGCCCACTACGCAACCCCAGTTTGGACCCAGCCATATGCAAATCAGTCTTGACCCTGTGCCTCATCAGACCAGTCCAGACCGAACTGCCAAGCCATGCCCACCCTGAACAGGAAACAAGCATCATTGGACCAGTTTCAGGGTATGTCAACCTTTTTCAGCCAGGCTAGCTTGAAGCCAGTTGCACAGTGATTATGGGACCCACATCTGGGCATACCCGTCCAACTTAGGGCGAAAAGTGTAACATACAAATGATGGGTGGAATGCTGAATGATTCAAACATTCTTCCCCAGTCAAGAGATCTGGGTTAAATTCATTGTTTTTTGCCAACTACGCCACCCCAGTTAATCCATATTTATAATAAATAGAGTTTACCCCAGTTAAAAATTAGGCATATACATCATCAAAGTTAAAAACAAATATCATATATTCCTCTAACTTGTTACACAATAAAAACATAAAGTTGTCAATTAAGCGTTTAGGCGGATAGGACTTGATAAACACCACCTTCTTCAGGACAACATTTTGACAACAGAGGTCTATCTTCAGTCTGTTGTTTCAGATCCACCGCCTCCTTGAAATTGTTCAGGATTGTCTTTAGATGTGTTATTCTCTTAGATCATTTAGAGTTCTTGTTCATCCACTAAATTAAAATTGGATTTGTGCTTCCACTTATTAGTACATGTTAGTTTGATTATCAGTGCCATGCATCTGCAAAGCCGATATAAGGAGTAGCAGGCATACGTTTACCCAGCATTATTGTCTAGAGGCAACAGTGAAAAATGACACAGGGTCAAGTCATCATTCGCCATCTATGTCAATGAGGTGACAGGTCAGAGTCTAGCTCCCATGTTGGAAGTCATGAGAGCTAAAATAGACCCCACATTGTCGTATGGCTTCGAAATTTCCCTAGGTAAACTCAGTACTACACTAAACCAACATGTGACCAAGAGCTATAAAAAGGTCCTTTAGCTGCCAAAAACGGCATCTGCAGCTCAGATTCGATTAGAGCTAGGCCTCCTAAACTACAAAATCCTAAGCGCAGGTACTTATTAAAAAATGTGCTATAGGTTAAGGCAGGCCAGAGCTGGTTCTCTTGAGTCTTGAGTTATGGTTAGATATCAGCTCCAGCAATCCTGACAGATCAAACAGTCGGTTCTTTCACGAATGCGTGCAGCAATTATCAGCAAGTGACCTCTGGAACCTTAACCCAAGTAACACAGCTTTTAAAATAAGTATCAAGAAGAGCACCCACTACTATGAGAAGCACCAACTCACTTCTTCTGATCCCTCCGAAACTGAAAAAGAAAACAACCCAGTGCCGGTCCTTCTCTGGCAACGTACCCAGGATGTGGAACACACTCCCAATTGACCTCAGATGCAACCCCTCCATCTCTTGCTTCAAAAAGGACGTGAAACGCCTTCTCCTCAACCAATACTTTTCCGACCAAGTCAACCATCCTAGACATCAATAACATTTGACCTTCAAGGATGATGGTTATCTGACTGTGTCAACCCCCTGCGCCTCCCTACCCTCACTGGATACATAAGTATTATGTCTTTGCTTACATCTTTATGCATCCTCATGCCCTGCGATGTTATGCAATCTTTCTTTTCCTTTGTGTATGTAAAGCACTCTGATACCTATGGGTCTAGCTAGCGCTATATAAAACTTTATAAATAAATAAATGTCTCTGCCCAGCACTGTTGTCCTTGCCTAGATCAAAACTTGTGAAGGACGGCTCCGGAAGAGACGGCACCAGGGCAGGAGAGGCATGCTGTGCGGCAGAGCAGCTTCTCAGGATTCCATAGTCTGCTCTGCCAATGGACCTAGGTGGCATTGAATGGTAACCCCCAAGGTCCTCTGGAGCACGGTAGCAGCTGGGATGTTGTGGCAGAATGGCGGAGGTAACAAGCGTGGTTTGGGATTAGCCCGGTTTTCTGCCTCGAATTTCTTCACCATCTCATATACCAAAAGCTGGGGAATGGGTCGAGGCACGTAAAGCAACTCCTTGGGTAGCATCAGCTACAGTTCTGACTGTTACG
This sequence comes from Lissotriton vulgaris, assembly GCF_964263255.1. Taxonomy (NCBI): domain Eukaryota; kingdom Metazoa; phylum Chordata; class Amphibia; order Caudata; family Salamandridae; genus Lissotriton; species Lissotriton vulgaris. The sequence continues at coordinate 1,572,131,495 of NC_141693.1, forward strand.
ACAGCGCAGTGGTTGATCCAGGAGTACATCATGCTGCTGGTCAACGACGCCAGGAAATTCTCAGAGGTGCTTCGCTACCTGAAGGAGGCCTTCCTCTCTGAAGAAATACCACTCGGAGATTGAGCAGCTGTCACCCTACATGCACCGGCTCTGATACTCTTCAGAGGAATCCACTGACAACGGCTGGCTATCAAGGGCTCCGCATATTTATCCTCGAGGCAGGCTTGCCCCCCCATGTAAGAAATTTTTAATTGAGGCCCAGTGCAGTAAACATATTGGAGGCTGTCTTATCCCTGCGCCTCCCTGTCTTATGTGGCAAGTGCTGGACCTCCACTACACCTAACTCCTCTTCGTCTGCTCTCTATTTACCATCATTACAAGCTCAATGAAGTCGGTCCAGTAGCGCCTACCACACATTCCCGCTCCAAAGTCCCATCTTGGTCTGCTGACTCATCTCTTCCCCGCCACACCAGTAACGAGGGACTGGGGTTTGACCCTTATGCCTAAGAAGAAGCCGACAACTAAGGTCACAAGCTTCTTCACACCAGCGGATAAGCATTGGACCTCAGACCACGGCATCGAGCCATCCACTATGGCTCTTACCAAAGAAGATCTTATGTCCTCACTTAGGAGATTTTAAACCGAACTACGTAAAATTTGTGTCAAGACATTCAAACTTCCATAGACCAACTAAAGACTGATCTTACCACACAGATGGCGGATATTAAAGGCAACGTGGACTCAGTGGGCAGCAGGGAAATCGACCTTGATACACGTGCTCAAGAAGCAGTTAGGCAATCCTCTGAGTTGCATGACACGGTCCTCACCCTGCCGTCACCCACCCAGCCGGATCTTGGGCAGATTTTTCCCTTGTTCTCGATGTCTTATCTTCCTCCTACCCTTTATTGCTCCATTCACCTTGTCCCCTATGTTCTTTAAATGCTTTCCTTGATACTTATGTAACTTTTAACTGATGTTAATTGTAACATCATTGTTCCTCATGTAAAGCACTCTGATTCCTTTGGGTCTAGCCAGCTCCATATAATAACTCATTAATTAAATATGTTCCCATTTAGTACTCTTTCTTTCTTTGTCCACTTCCCTAGCTCTTATACCTTCTCCCCTGAATCTCTCCCCTTGCCTGCTACTCTTCCGAGCCCCCTGTCCTTTGTGCCCTTTGACTAAGCGCTCCTTCTCCCCTTTTTGGGGAAAGATCCAATATTTATACTCTGGAGTCTCAGCGAACCCGCTGAGAGAGTCCACTGCGCCAAGGGAGCCACTCACAGCTGAGGTATGGTATGGCACCCCTTGCCAAAGCACTCCAGAAGTGGTCTTGCTTGTAGTGGAACTGCACATCGAAGACAGGAGCCAGAAGTCTTGAGTTTGATGTAGTATTTATGAATATACTTGGAAGATAGGTAAAGCAGTGTAAAGGGCTCAGGTTAGCAGGTACAACTGCCACAGAAGCATTCTCTATTCATAGAGCAACATTCTCTACAGAGAAATATAGAATACATGAGCCACTCCAAAAGAACATTCTAACATATCTATTCTCTATAAAAGAAGAGCACTATTTCACAAAGTACAGATACCACATATCTCCATCTTTTTAATAAAATAAGAATACAACCTATTATTGAAAATATCTGCTGGGAATTTTCTTTACTCTAACACTTTTTCTAACATTACTAAACTCAAGTAAACTCTTATCATGGGAATCACCAATATTTTGCAAACTCTTGTCATTAGAATTGTAATCCATTTTTAACTTTGCTATGCGACCCATGTTCCACCATTGGCCATTGTCTAACTTAACAGCATTACCTCTGATATTCACAATACTAGCTGGATCTCTGAATTTAGATTTCCCTTTTTGCAAAAGTAAAGGATCCTTAACACAAGCCTTGTCACCAACATTGAAATGAACTATTCTTTGTTTCGTTGCAGAAGAAACACTCTTTTGACATCTACGAATACTAGCAGCATCACTAAGAATTTTCGCTTTTTTAGTTTCAATAGCAACATTACAATCATTATTCAAAGATTTCACTTTCCAAAATGGATTAAGAGTAGAGACAACTTTCCTGCCTTTCATTAGTTCAAAGGGAACACATCCTGAAATAGAATGAGGTATGGTTCTGTATGCCCATACATCATCCCTTATGGCAGACTCGCAATCTACCTTAGCCTTTAATGCACTTTGGATAGATTCTACTAACACCCTGTTAAATCTTTCAACTTTGCTGTTGGCCTGAGGAAAGTACAAAGGAGTACGTAGGTGTTGTATACCCATTTTTGTCAAAAAATGTTGCATAGTTTGTGAAGTAAATTGTACTCCATTATCTGTGAGTAATATTTTTGGAGTACCTTCTCTACTGAAAACATCCTGAAGAAAACGAATCACAGAATTAGTGTTAGGTTCAGACACACCTCTAACTTCTACCCACCTTGATAAGTGGTCAATTAAAACAATAAAATACTTCATGCAAATAGGAAGATCATGAAAAGTTCCTAAAAAATCAACAGCCACTCTTTGCCAAACTCTGTCAGGAGAAATTGTGGGTTTGACAGGTGCGGAAGAAGTAGATAAATGTTTGTCACTATATAAGCATTGAGTGCAATGATTAACCAAAGCTTCCACCTCACGATCAACTGAAGGCCACCAAAAATCATTACGAATCCTGCGCTTGGTAGCCATCATCCCTAAATGACCAGTATGCGCAGTCTCTAAAATTTTTCTTCTAAAACAAGATGGTGGAATTAGTGTACCATCCCTGACAAACAGTTTACCCTCAAAAGATAACTCATTAGCAATTTTGCAAAAGGGTTGTAGGCCAGGATCAATAGATCTTTCTTTAGGCCAACCATTAATAACACAGGACATGACTTGTTTTAACAAAGAATCATTTTTCAAGGCTTTGCACCATTCATCCATGTCGTTACAAATCACACTATCCTCAATGGCAGCAATGATACATTCCTCAATGTCATCCTCTTCTATCACATCAGAATTATCAATTTGAACAGGAAGTCTGGATAGAAAGTCAGCTTTCACATTTTTCCCACCAACTATATACTGTGTTGTGAAATCAAATTCCAAGAGTTTCGTAGAAAGTCTAGCAAGCCTAGCAGTAGCTCTCTTGATTTTGTTACCAGATAAAATATCAACAATGGGCTGGTGATCTGTTCTAAGAAAAAAATTCCTCCCCCAAAGGTAAGGCTTTCTCCACACCCCACACACATGCAAGCATTTCTTTTTTGATGACAGAATATCTCAATTTTACCTCTTTCATTCTTCTAGAGGCAAAACCAATAGTGAATTCTTTATTGCCTACCATTTCTGACAAAACTGCACCCATACCATATGAACTGGCATCCACAGTTATATACGTATCGTGACCTTCCACGTAAGGTTGGAGAGCAGGTGCAGAAAGTATGCTATTTTTGATACACTGAAAATGGTTCTGACAGGCGGAAGTCCAAATAAAATCAGATCCTTTCTTCAACAAACCTCTAAAGCACTCGGTAAGGTCTGCAAAGTTTTGAATAAACTTGGAGTAAAACTCACATAAGCCAATGAATGACCATAATTGTTCTTTATCTGTAGGGTGAGGAACGTTAACAATACCATCAACAATACTGGGTTTTGGTTTGACTCCATCTTTGGATAAAATATGACCTAAATATTCAATTTCATTGACCTCAAATACACACTTATCTTCTCTAACAGTGACATGATTATCTTGTAAAATCGTGAGAACTTGTTGAAGAATGGAACTATGCTCATCTTTTGACTTAGTATGAACCAAAATATCGTCTTGGAACACTACCACATTGGGAGTGTTACTGTCAGGTTAGCAGGTACAACTATATGAATATATGGAGTGAGTTGAGCAGCCTTAACTATGTCTGTCTCAGGGACAATGCCACCACAAATCCCTGCTTGCATATAGCACGTGTATAACATGCAATACTCCACTTCTGGGGTCAGGACATTTACCATTAGATATACACAGATATCAGGACTCTATGCGTTGTTAAGGATCACAGTGTGTATGATATCATTGTTATATGTATACCCCTTGTGTATCTTTGTGATGTTCGGTGTAGGGCGTCATCTTGTGTACTTTCACACGTCAGTTTGGTTATTTGTATAGAACTATTGGGTAGGACATCGTAAAGTTTGTGTGCTTACCTTGTCCTTTTCTATACCACAGAGCGGGGCCTCATACTCCCGAGCGGTTGCCGGGTTGAGGTGAGGCCATCACCCACACAAAGCTGGGTGAGTATCACCAAGAGGAAATGCCTCTGAGTGATTCAAGACAATATGCTTGTTAAAATGCAGAATAGAATTTATTCCTGCAGGTGTGTCTGCATGGTCGCTGAGTGTGTACGATGGGTGTGCGTGAGAGATATGGTGGTGTTTGACACACTGTCTTTTGTGTTTTCTCTTTTTCTCCCGTTAGGAAGAAGACACTTCTCCTTCCCTCCAGTGAACTTTTAAGTAGACTAGTTCCTGGTTTATATGTGACTCTGGATGAGTACATTTTTTCACTTATACATTCCATGTGTAGTTGCAGTAGCTGTTTTTCTGTTTTAAAGGTCCTGAAGAAAGCTGAGCTATCTGCTCTATTAGCTGAAACATGTCGACCATACTGCACAGCGCCTCTGAGTAGTCGTACTACTTGGCGTGTTTTTAATCTTTCACACTAGGACCCCTTTTGCAATGTTCTTTGGTGTCCTGGTAGTTAATTTTATCTTACACTTTCCCTGAGCACTGCACATTGTCCACTCACAATACTTTTTGGGGTCACAACAGGACCACATTTCTTTGACGTCCCCTCCCGATCGACACTACATGGTCAGATTCGGTTCGGGATGATCATTTGATTCCTGTGTGACGCAACTCCACCACATGGGTGGTCTGATGGGAATCATTTTGGTCCTGCTGGTGACAAAGAGTCTCTACTGTTGCAACCCTTTATCTCATGCGCTCACCACTAGTGCCTCACGGCCGCCATTGCGGTTACACACCACTGTCAGACCTTGCCTGCTCTTTTTTGTGTTGTGTATCTTAGCAGGTACAACTGCCACAGAAGCATTCTCTATTCATAGAGCAACATTCTCTACAGAGAAATATAGAATACATGAGCCACTCCAAAAGAACATTCTAACATATCTATTCTCTATAAAAGAAGAGCACTATTTCACAAAGTACAGATACCACAACTCCCTCTCTCCTTTTTGGGGAAGGATCCAGTATGTAGGCCTTAGAGTCTCAGAGACCCCTCTGAGAGAGTCCACTGTGTAAAGGGAGCCTCACGCAACAGAGATAGGGAAGTGATACCACTTCACCTGGCATCACAGCTTTACTGGATTTTGGACGTTGCTTTGACTAGTCTACCGGTTTGTGTCCCTGTCGCCCTTCCCCTCCTCTTTCCTTGCGGTGTCTCTCACCCTCCCCTCCTCTTTCCCGTCTTCATTATCTGTCTACTTCCCATCTCCTACCCCCCTCCCCTGAATCTCTCCCCTTGCCTGCTATTCCCCTTACGTATTTGTGTTTTTTGTTTATCTCGAACTTACAAGTAACTATGTTGCCATGCTCTTATAACTGTGTAACCTTTGTAACGATGTAACCTGTAACTACGATCTGATACTCATGTAAAGCGCTCTGATACCTCCGGGTCTAGCCAGCGTTATATAAAACCTTTAAATAAATAAAAATAAAAATAAATTATTGCGGCATTGAACCCAGAGAACACAACTTTAAACATCAGCTTAACACTATTCATCCATCTTGCATATCACAAGCTTAATCAGAAATCCCAGGTCCTGTGTCAAAAACTAGGAAACAAACACAGGTGGTCATCACAATGGTACATCTTTGAAGTTGCTTTCCAGTAAAGCCGGTGTAACCTGGTGTTGCGGGCGGATATAAGGGGTCGAAAACTATGCAGTGATAAAGAAGGTTTTATTGTTCCCCAAAACACGTCTCCTACGGGAAGCCAGTCTATCAGCGTGAAAGGGAGGTGTGTCAGTCTTGAATCCAGCATCCAGACCTCATCACACTCCACCGGACCTTCTACTTGTCGCAGAAAAGGTAGGCTCCCAGGATTCAGGGGAAAATAGGAATACAAATGGGGTAAGGGTGCTGAACTGACTGTGTTGATGGGAGGGAAGTGAAGGGATGAAGGGACAATACAAACCATGAAACACATCTAAGGAAAAAAATGTGAAGGTGCTCAGGGCAGGGTGCAAGCAGGGGATACAGCGAGAGACCCGGTTTAATCCACGGGGTTCTCCCTCCTACCGACCCAACCCGAAAACCGTTCCCGTACCTGGGATAGCCACGCTCCTCCAGGAGCGTGGCAGGGCGAAGCGCGGTGCTGTTGGCCTCCTGGCTTTCCCGGGGGTCCTAATGACTCCTCAGCATGGCACTGCTCTCTTTCCAGCGACTTTCTTCCTCCTCCGTTCGTGTCGTTTTCCGATTCTCCTCCTTCTCCTCACGGGTGATTCCACATACCCACGTCAAGGATTCCCTACTCCTTATTGGGCCTGGTGCGTAGACGTCATGAGTGGGTTGGGTTTCTCCAGGAGGGCTTCCCCAGTTAAAGGCGCCACTTTGGAAATATGCCGTTGCCTCCGGCATGGGATAGGTGGGAACGCTCCAATCATCCTGCTGTCAGGAGACAAGAGTGGCAGTGCGGGGTGTCACGGTAAACCAGACTGTATTCTGTTCGTATTCAGCCCCTGACGACCCCGCCTCGTCACACCTGGCCCAGCCTCACAACATGGAACCTGAATCCATCTTTTATATAGACGCCTGTGCCCCCACCTGATAACAGCAGAATCTTGTTAAAGGGCCCGTGGAATTTATAAATTGTGCGTGGCACCAAAGATTTGTTTTTGACTATTGATTGTTGTAAATCTGAATTTTACAATAAATGTGGGAGGCCATAAGACACAGGCCCCTATCAGGGAAAACAATTCTATTGGAAAGATGTGCTGCACCGGGTTCAGTGCTGGATATATTTGTTAAAGCTAATAAGCTGTAGACCGCCAATTCAATCTAAATATACAATGCAACGCATTATGCCTGGCAAGTGACGTGAGAGAGACGTGGTTAGAACGTAACTCCTCAGGTTTGAGGAACAATGGTTCATCAAGCGTACCAGGAGGGAATTTATCCCATTATTTATATATAATAAGAGCCGCGTACATCCAAAGAGAAATATTTAAAAACCACTCGAACCGACATCTGCTTATATTCAGCAAACCATTGAATGAATCCTATATGGTGGAAAATATCAATATTAAAATGGTAGCCACATAACATGGTTGGAGTCATTTGCTAAAGCCAGAAAAACAGATCAGATGGACAAATATTTTCAATACAGATAGTCTACAGAGACAGGAGCGCAAGCAAACAAAATTGTCTTCAGAAAAAATATATATAGAATATATTACATTGGTAACCACTGATAAAGAAAACCCTGAAGAAGGCCTTGCCGAAATGCGTTGGTAGCCAACAACTAAAAACCAATGTATTAAATATGGGCAAATGAATATTATAATTTCCCTTCTTTATCTGGATATCTAGTGTACTGTAGAAAAATAATTGAAGACACATATGTATGTAGGGTCATTTATAATTTATGTCAATTGGTGGTTTCAAGATGTATTATTATGCTTTTTTGCTATAATTTGTGATTTATGGATGATAAATTTTGTATGAAGTTTTATGTCTATCAAAACTATGTATTATAAATAACTTTTTATCTTTAAAAAAAAGCTGAAAAAAGAAAGAATACGAAAGAAATAATAAACTAAATATATTTTTCTATATGCATTGCATTGTATATTTAGATCGAATTGGCGTTCTACAGCTTATTAGCTTTAACAAATATATCCAGCACTGAACCTGGTGCAGCACATCTTTCCAATTGAATTGTTGGATTATACATCTCTAAACCCGCCAGCTGCTTAACACTCCCTGACTCCTCATCGACCCATTAATATGTTTCTTCCTTTTTGCACTATGTTGCACTCTCTCCAGTTTGGTGGCCTATCTGTTGTTTTTAGAAGTGACCTCTATTTTTATTAACTGTATTTATTGATACTATGCCGCCATCTGGTTGTACTCACGCAAAGGTTACCCTGTCCTAAAAGAAAACCTTTATATCAATATTTTACTGTCTTATTTTTATTGAGAATGATGGGAGGAGCCTAGGGAAAAACATTAGAATAAAGTTTTTAAGCAATGTCTCTTTTATGTGGGTTGTAATGATTTAATTAATCAAACAATAAAGTGTATATTATACAGGTGAGCGCCTTTTTACATTTTCTCTTCCACCTTCAATGTCTGCTACCCACCTATGCTGAAAGAATGTTCTGTCAGTTTGATAACTGCTTGCTATTTTGATTCAAGCATGTTAATTTATGAGAAATTCAGTACTGGTAAAAAACAAGTCACCTGTACATTGTAATTCTCCAGTATCGATATCTTTCATTGATTCATATGCGGAGTTGTCTCCTCCAAGATTTGAGCTCACCAACTATATAATACATCATTGATACTACCTTTACACTTGTGTTGAGAAATCTGAGGTATGGCGGTCTCTGAGGGGAAGAGTGCATCCGGAGCTGATTCTTGATAGGTTGAAGTTTGGTTCTTCTGAAAATTATGTGAATTGGTTAACAATGTCACTTATTTAAGCTTTGTTGACCAACGCTTTTTTAAAAATTATTTCTTTTTATTAAAGAGTCGTTGGTACATCTTTACAATAATACAGACACAGGGTGACAACGGGCGGTTATTAAGCAATGGAAATTACATCATATACATTCGCACATTACAGCATCCTGTTTACTGATCCCACTTGTGTTCCTCCCTCTTTGCATTATTTTAGTTTCTGTATTTCGTCCACGAGGTCCAGATCTTTTCCCATTTTGCAGGGCACCCTCTACTCCGATAGACCGTTTTCTCTGCTTGTTGGCACCAATTTATGTCATTCTCCCAGTCCCTGATCCTAGGAAGATCAGCGCTTCCCCATATTCTAGCTATGTTTCTGTTAGCTATGCCTGAAGACACCATTAGCCAAGTTTTAGTGTGTGAGGGCCAGTTTATTTCCCCGTCACCCACAGGAGATACCATCCTGCCTCCATTGGGACCTGCTGCCCCACCACCCCAGCCATGATCTGAGTTACTCCATTCCAATAACGTTGTATTTTGGGATAAGCCCAAATGATATGGAAAAGGTTCCACCTCCCCACAACCCCTGATGCAGTGGTCTATGTCGCACTGATACAATCGATGTTGGAGTATTCTGGTTGCGTTTTTCACTATTGGGACATCCCGGGGTGTCCTGATCATCAGGTCTGGACGGATAATTGTCGAATAAAGGACGGATGTGAGATTGCCTCCAAGGAGCGCCCAGATTATACAGTCATCGTTGCTGATGCCAAGCCATGCCCCCCCTTCTTAGTACTGCTTGGTATATTTACCGCCGGACTCCCACGTCGATAACAGTGAAGATGCAAGCATGTGAATCTTTGCAAGATTCAATACTGGAGAAGTGGGATTATTTAATTACACTACCAACGGTACAACTTTTTATCTGTACTTTTTTTCAGAATTAGTATATGCCAGAATGTTTGTTTCTATAGGAAAAAGAATAGAATTTGGAGCCTAACCTTTCTATTAACTTGGATATGTATCTTATCTTATCTTATCTTATCTTAAGGGAGTCTTGTAAAGCGCTCTGTCACCATAAGTTTCCTGGCGCTGGGTGGTACTGAGAGATGTAAAAGAGGGGAGCTAGCCAGACTGTGTAAAGAGATTGGTTTTGAGAAGTTTTCTAAATTCCAGCAGAGACATGGAAGATTTGAGCGATAACGGCAGCTGGTTCCAGAATTTGGGAGCCAGATGAGCGAATCTGCAGCCACCATATTTTTTGAGTTTAATTGGAACAGCAGTCAAGAGTTGACGATGGGAGGACCGTAGGTTACGTGCCGGACAGTAAGGAGTCACTAAGGATCTTAGAGAAACGGGAGACTTACCAGTCACAGCTTTGTAGGTCAGGCAGCCGATCATGAATGCGGCTCTCTGTTCGACCGGCAACCAGTGGAGTTTACGAAGCAGTGTTTTTGCGGACTGCCACTTCGGGTTCTTATAGGCCAGTCGGGCCGCCTGGTTCTGCACAACTTGCAGCCTAAGAAGCAGATATTTTGGTAGGCCATGATATAAGGAGTTGGAAAAATCCAGGCGGGAGAGCACTAGGGCGATCAGGACTTGTATCAGGGCTTCAGGCGAGAGGAGGTGGGAAACTTTCCTGATTCTCCGAAGCTGAAACATACAGGATGATACGACAGCACCAACCTGAGGCTTGAGGGAGAGCTCTGAATCTATGATAACCCTCAGGCTCTTTGCCGACTTAGCCGGGGTGGGCGGGGGGCCCCAACTCTGTAGGCCAGAACTGTGGGCCCCAATGGGTGGAGCTACTGCCTGGAAGAATTAGCTCTGTCTTCCCTGGGTTCAGCTTAAGCTGATTGAGGTTCATCCATTGTTGGATATGTAACATGACCGCCTGACAATCGAGAGTTGCGTTAGAGGTGTTAAGAGGAAAGATGATTTGCAGGTCGTCTGCATAATTGAAGACGATAATGTCCCAGCTCTTCAAGGAATGGATGAGCGGGCGAAGATAAAGATTAAAAAGCAGGGGAGACAGAGAGGAACCCTGAAGCACTCCACAGATGAATGGTTCCCTAGTAGCCGTGAAAGGACCCAGGTGAACAGCCTGGGTTCTGCCTGTCATGTAGGTCAACATCATCTCTGTCTGTTTCATTTGAGAACACTTTGGACTCAGTTGCTGCAGTACTTCCTTGCCAGGAGCAAGGCAGGAGTAGTTTTTAAAACTGGGGACTTAAGATGGCAACCTTGAAAAAAGCAAGCAACCATTTCTGTGCACATAGTAAACCAATGTGTGCATTTTAACTGTATTCACTGAAGAGGTATTAGTGTTGCAGGCAATGGGAGAGGCTTACAGAATCCGTGGCTTTGTATAGTTGCGGAAATGTAATCGGCTCTTTTGAACTGCAAGGTTCTATCAAAGGCACGTAATGGATCTCAGATAAAACAATCCACTTTTCCAAGAAGGGTATACAATGGTCAAGTACACTTGTAAAAGAAATAGACTCTGCATGCCAATGCGTACAGCAGACCTTTGGGAATGATTAGAATTTTGCACAAGGAAACCAAATAACTGCTTTCTATTTGGTTGTCAGATCGTTCTACAATATCCTGAGTATGGCTGGAACCCCAGGGGCAATCAACTCCCCCCTCAAACTGCAGGATAAAAATCAATAAAAATGACTAATATGTGCACAGAAAAGGTACACTTCTCTGTCACACAGTTTCCTCCCCACTTTCAAGTCATGGAAAATTATATTCATGTGCTGGTGTTTTGACTTTTACTGGGTTTAAAAAATGTGCTATATTTCTACACAGGATTACAATATTCCATCCATGGCTGAAAATAAAGGTAACACATATTTATTGGCACACCCCAGAGCAAAGGACGCCACTTCAAGTCCTAAAAATACATTTTTTTAAACTCCTAATTCAGGTGCACTTACAGCAGAACAGAAATGATTAAAGACTTTCATAATAAGAAAACAAGTTACTTACATGTAACTACAGTTATCCAGTATTAGTATCTTTCATAGATTCACATGCCTGAATCATTCCTCGTCGCCGAGGCGGGATCCCACTGTAAATTTCAAAAGTAGTGCCAAAGGTAAATAATAGTAGTAGGCCAAAAGAAAAAGGCCTGAGGCCTAAATCTTAGTAGCCATTCTACCTCATTATGGTAAAAAAAACATAAGTCAGCTCCAACCAATCAACACCCTCTAGAACACTCTCAGCAGAGCCAGTTCTCCTCAGATTTTCCTTAGCACAAGTGCCAAGTAAGTATCCCAAATAACAGAGAACTGACTCTCCGGGGAGGAGGGTGGGTGCATGTGAATCTATGAAAGATACCAATACTGGATAACTGTAGTTACAGGTAAGTAACTTGTTTTCGTATCCAGTATTGGGGTATCTTTCATAGATTCACATGCCTGAATCAGAGTAGCAAGCAGTATACAAAGTATACAGTCGGTTGCAGATGGTGGGAGACAAGTGTTCGTAAACTTCCAAACTGCATCCATAATGGTTAAGAAAGTTCAAAATAAACAAGTCTTTAAGAACTTAAAAGCATGTCAGATACAACATCAAATGAAACATGCATACAAATATCACTATATGGATATCCATTTATAAATATGTATATAAATATATAAAAAACATTTCTCAAAACGCATAAAATTGTATGTAGCATGAATAGTGACAGCTATAAAATAGTATTTAAAAGAAAAGGTACCTAATTCTGACCTCAAAGAAAAAGATGGCGTAGTACAGCCTGTCTAACTGCTGCATCATCTTGATGTGCAGATTGAAGACAGTAATGCTTCGTGAACGCATGGACATTCTTCCATGTCGCAGCACAACAGATATTTTCCAGAGTCACTCCAGCAAACAAAGCTGTAGATGCTGCCATCATTCTTGTAGAATGAGCCTTGGCTTTCCTCAGCAAAGGTTTGTTGGCCATGTCATGGCAGAAATGAATTGTAGATGCTAGCCAGGGGATGAGATTTATTGCAGAAGAGCACATCCCCAGGAGCGAAGCAAACATCCGGACAGAAACTGACCTTTTTCTTGAAATTAGAGTTGCCAGCTTTTGAAGTCGTACTTGTTCATTGTGAGATAAGACTGCTTTGCACTGGACTGTGTCCAGTAGCACTCCAAGAAATGGGAGGATTTGCATCGGGCGAAACTATGATTTGCTCTCATTGAAAGTCAGCCACAGAGAAGCAAAGAGACAAATAGATGTAGTTGTGGCAACCTTTACTGCGTGTTCCGAAGGACCTTTGATCAGCCAATCGTCTAAATACGGGAATACTTGGATTCCTCGAGATCTCAAAGCTGCTGTCACAGGTGCCAAGCACTTCGTGAAGATTCTTGGAGCCGATTTCAGTCCAAACGGGAGCACTTTCAACTGATAGTGGGCGCCAGCCACAGTGAAGCAGAGATATTTGCAATGTTTGGGGTGGATTGGTATGTGGAAGTAAGCATCTTCCATATCCAGAGAAGCCATAAAGTCTCCCTCGTTTAGACAACCTAGAATCTCTGTGACCATCCGAAAACTTACTTTTTTTAGGAATTTGTTTAGTTTGCAAAGGTCTAGAATCGGTCGCCATTCCCCCAACTTCTTTTTGATCAGGAAGAAATGAGAATAGAAACCTGTTTGTTTCTGATATGATGGAACTTTCTCTATTGCATTCTTGAGGAGCATTGTCAAGGCTTCTTTGAATAATAAGTGAAGACGAGGGGGAGGGGGTCCCTTGGGCTGAGTGGCAGATGGCTTCTTGATAAATTCCAGGATATGACCGTTGGTTACTAGGTCCAGAACCCATCGATTTGAAGTAATTTCTTGCCACTTGTCTACAAATGCTGAGATTTTCGCACCCATGGGAATGGGAGTTAATGTGCTTGGCGCCCAGCAGAAATCACTGTTTCCTGTTGGTGTCTCGACCTTGATTCTGTGATCGCTTTCGACCACCCTGATGAGAGAAACCCAGCTGTGTTGGATTGCCGGTAAGATGACTGGCTGTAAGTCTGTCTATATTGGGGTTGGTACTGCCTGTATTGTTGGTTTTGGTATCCTCCTGTTGAGGAAAAACCATGTCCTCTTGCGCCTCTGAAAGATCCTTGCTTGTATTGAAGTGTGCCTAACGATCTAGCCGTAACCGTGTCCGTTTTTATCGCTAAGAGGGCTTCATCAATGTGTTTACCAAACAACGATTGGCCGTCATCGGCCATGTCTAAAATCTTTGTTTGGACTTCAGGCCTGAAAGTGGTGGCTTTAAGCCAACCCTGACGTCTGAGTACTGCCGCACCTGCAAGCTGGCGAAAGTTACTATTCACAATGTCCAGTGCGCAATCTATGGTCTCAGATGCAGCATGTTCTCCTTCCAGCAAAATTATCCTTGCTTCCTGTCTCCGGTCTTCAGGAATTAGTTCAATTAGCCCGGCCATATCTGACCACATTTGATGGTCATGATGTCTGATTATTGCTTGGGAATTAGCCGCTCTAATGGCAGCTGCTGCCACGGTAGAATTTTTTTGTGCCTGTAAGGTCAAGACGACGCCCTTCCTTGTCAGGCGGTGTAGTGATGGGTGTTGCCGGGTTTTTAGATCTCTTTTGGGCAGCTTGAGAAATGACCGAATCTGGTCGAGGATGGCCAATCAGACAAGATGGACTGTTAGCAGGGGCACAATATTTCTTTTCTATACGGGGAAGCACCACTGGAATAGATGCAGGCGTCTTCATTATTTTAACTCGTTCGTTTCGGGTATAGTCAATGATAGGAACAGCTCTAGTGATCTTCCTGGACTCTTCCTTAAAATCATGCCGGAAGCATTCTGTCTGTTTGACTGTGACAGGCAATTGGAATCTGGCTGCCGCTCACTGCATCAAATTGTGAAAGCCCCCGATATCCTCTGGGGGCGAATCAGATGGTAGACGATGCGGTGGAGAAGGCATTGGTATAATGTATTCGTCCCAAGGATCCGTAGTGTGGGCATCTGGTAGTTTGCCCTCTTCAACCTCATCTTCAGAGGAAGTAGTGTATTGTCCCTGGGGGAGCCTGGAGGCTGGGGTGCTGGAACCTCAGGTTGAGGTAAAGGATCAGGAACCACCGCTGGTAGGTGTGGATTTTCTGGAACAGCCTTTTGTGGGGGAAACCTCTGCCGGTAATCCGCCAGCATGGCTTGCAGATCCTGTAAGAGAGTAAAAGGTAGGTGGCTCATCTCACTCTGGCGAGACTCTCTACGATAAACTCTATGGTGTGGAACCATAAGTTCCTCCTGATAATATTGTTCATGATAATCTTCCTCAGAAGGATGGTGAGCTATCCCAAACGGTCCCTCATCCTCTTCGTCCTCATAATCATCATCCTGCACATACGTTTCTAAGAGAGCCGAAGGAGTAAGCAGGGAAATCCTGCTATAATCCTGTCTCTAAAAGGTCTTGAGTGGGAAAACCCCAGATGAAATAGACGTTGACTGTGTAGGACCGACTGTCATAGCTGATGCAGTAGATTGAACAGGTAAGCTAGCTGTCGTCGGAGTGTTCGTCGACCGGCTCTCCGTCGAAGGGCTCTTCGTCGACAGGGTCGAAGCCGATGTCGTCAACCGGATCGTCATCGACGGGCTCTTCATCTGCGGGCTCTTTGTCGACGGTAATGCCGGCGCTGTCGTCGACGGGACGGTTGTCGATGGCGTCGTTGACGGTGACATCGTTGATGGGGCAGAAGACAACTTAGACTTCGTCGATGAGAATATCTTCGTCGACGGTGGATGCTTCGTCGACGGTACCGCCGTCGACGTGGACGTCGACTGTGACTTTGTCAATGAGTTCTTCATGGACGATTCCTGAACGGCGGACTTCTTGGAAAGGATAGTAATTCTCGTAGAATAGGCGAAGTTATAGCCGTCGTCGAGACAGTAGCCGTCGATGATGGAGCAGAAGTCACAGAAATCCTCGTTGAAGGAATCAAATTAACAGATTTTATAAGGCTTTTACTCACAGTTTTGGTAGACGCCTTCTTAGACTCCTTGAGAGCAGAGTGTGGTATTGGGTTCTCCAGGCCTACATACTCCGCAAAACCCGCTACACCATAAAACAGATTTTGGCACAGAAACTGGAAAATGCAAAAGACAAGTTTATTAAGACCCCATGGGGTGGTGGTACATTCCTACAACACCCTTCGGCAATGCAAGAAGTATCACACCGAACATCGGTGCGAGGCCTCTTTTATACAGTTTTACAGTAATAAAAAGAGTAGGCGGAACACATTTACTCAGTTTAGGTACATATAAGGTCATTTTTGGAACACAGCCAACTCATGGGAGGGGTTACAACACCACTGGTCAGTTTAAAGAACATTCCTAAGCTATGACTGTCCACTAGTACAGAGGGTTTAACTGCGCATGTGCAAGCTTGACCAATACTAAAATTAGCCTGTTGCTGGGCAAATTCGAGTGGTCAGTGGTACAGAGAAAGGACAAAGGGTATGCTGACCACGAGGCGACGCATTCATATAAAATGGCCGCCAGTGTGTTCAAAATGGCTTCCGAACACCATAGTCAAGTTAAGGGGAAATTCGTGTAGCAAAGCTTAACGGTAACCCGATCACCGCCAAATTACGACAGATGACCCTTTTAGCGTTTAGCTGAAGCTACCTCATAGTGGACATAATCAGGGTATTCATCATCAATATCAATGGACACAATATTTGCTATCTCTTTATGAATCATTTGTTCATTCTTGACAATAGCTCGTTTGGACGGGATACAAGCAGAAAGGCACATGGAACATAACATAGGGCCACATTGAATGCAGAGACATAGGAAGAACAGTATTCCAATTATTACACATAGGATTGTCAGCAACTTCCAACCCCAAGTACTAAGTAACGTCCAAAACCACCCCGAAAGTCTCCAAGTACCATTATCAGGATGTATCTCAGCAGCTATCTTATGTAACTTAGAAACTGTATCATATACAGAGGGTGAATTATCTGGTACGTACACACAGCAACTACTTCCGATAATGCGACATGCACCCCCACGGTCAGCTAATACTACATCTAGAACCATTCGGTTCTGGAGCGTTACAATTCTAGTAATCTGAAGTTCATCAGTCAAATTTCCTAAAGCAAAAACTGTCTCATTAGCAACAGCTTTTACAACACGTGTCAGTCGTCTTATTTTTCGGCTATTTAAGGCGGTCCCAACAAATGAGATAAGACCTAAATTAAAATCAACATACTGTTGCAAAGAAGTGTCAGTTTGGGCTATTTCATCGAGAGCTAATGCTCTCTTCACTCTATTCAGTATAAAATCGTGATACGGGATAAAGTCATTATGGTACATAGGTGGGGCAATGAACACAGGGGGTAATACAAAGGATATATAGCATGTTCCTAACCATCCTATAGGGAGACGGTGATAACCTTTATTTCCACAGATAAAGTAAGTGTTTCGTGAAGCCACAAAGAGTAGTGTCACATTCACTTCTTCCTACTGGGATTGTACCTTTATTTCGTACACACAAGTCAGCTTTCGTATCAATTACTGTTATTACATGCAGACTGGACATATTGACATTTTGTTGGTTACTATAAATTCGAGGCGAGGATACATTATCGGGTCGATGTTCTTCCCATTCAAATTTAGTTCCTTCAGCTTGTAGATAACCATCTCGGTCATTAAAGCAGACTTTGTTGAGTCGGAAAAGTAGTCCACCTTTTGTCGGCCATCGCAAAGTGAATAAAAGGGTATACCAAGCATTACAAGAACCATTGTGAGAGAATGGGAGTGGGATAAGCGGAGTGCCTCCTTTCTTTTGATGTCCAGGCAACATCCCACATACCCAACAGTTCGAAGTGTTCGTCTTATCACGGGTGTGATGCAAAATCTGGATGAAACTATTATTCAGATAAGTCTTTCTGTGCCGTTCTTCATGATAAGGCAGAGTAAAATGAAAATGTTCAGATGGAATTGGGGTAGTTGGCAATAAATGCTCTCTTGCCGGCACCACTAGTTCTACCACCCAAGCTATTACTGCTAACACCACAATTGTCATAACAAAGAGTACTGCACCAAGAATTCTCTTATTTCGCATTGTAGAAGATGCCATAGTTCAAAGTTCAAAATGTCTAAAAAAAAACACAACTAAAAAATAAAAATATGAGTGCTGAGCTCCGAGGTAGCCGTTGGTTTCTTCTCCGAGATTCAAGACGGGTGTCGCTACACTTGGCAGAACAGAACCCCCCCCCCTTGATATTCCCGGCTTCCGTTTCACAAACCTGGAGCGGTAACTCAACCAGTCTCGCACAAAATAACTGCTTCTCTTGGTCGTAGATTGTATCTCTCTCTTCCAAAAACAGTGTGGTCCAGGAAGGCTCCCTCCGATTCAGTAGACGCAACAGCTGGGCTCTTCTCCTCGTCCAAGATGTCTCGATAATCAGACAGCACAGTTGGATTCACCAGATCCGGAGAGACGCGGCGACAATGAGTGGAATGCACCCACCGTTTTTTATTCGTAACTCGCACAGCCGTACGAGTCGCCAGTAGCACTTACTCGGGTCCACGCCACCTCGGCTCCAAGCTGCTTGTTCTCTCAAAGGATCTGACCATCACAAAATCGCCAGGACGAAGATTGTGAGCTTCTCCAATGGAATTGTCGGGGAGCGCTTCTCGAACCTGTTGATGAATGGAAAGTAAATCATTTGTTAATCGTGCCAAATAATCGTTCATCATTATACAAGGCACATCATGTAACAATCGAGGCTTAGGAACTCCCCATATATTCATAGGCCTTCCAAACACCACTTCATAAGGTGTGAGGCCAGTTCGGGAATGGGGCACTGATCTGATAGATAGCAATGCCAGAGGCAGAGTATCCGGCCATTTCAAAGATGTGGATGCCACGATCTTTGCTAGCTTCAATTTCAGAGTAGCATTATACCTTTCCACAAGGCCTGCTGACTGCGGATGGAATACAGCATGAAATTTCTGCTGAATTCCCAATCCCTTCATCACGTATTCCACAATTTTCCCAACAAAATGAGGACCATTATCGCTCCACAAAAATTTACAAACACCATAGCGTGGGAAGTACTCCTTGAGCAAAACCTTAGCTGTTGTCAAAGCTGTATTATCCTTCGTGGGGAAGGCCTCAATCCATTTACTGAAAGGGCACACCACCACTAAGACATACTTAAGGTTATTACAACGCTCAAGCTGGATGTAATCCATTTGTAGCACTTCGAATGGTGCAGTAGGTGGAACAAACCCTCCTTTCGGAGTATACGTCCCTTTTGCAGGATTGTGCTGCAAGCATATCAGACAGGTCTGCACTACTCTTTTGGCCGTATTGGCTATCTCAGGATGCTCCCAGACTCGCGTAAGCAATCTAGTAATTGCGAGAGCTCCAACATGTGCCTATCCATGTGTCATTTGGACCATTGCTTGCAAGTAAGCTGCAGGCAATTTCCATCTTTCCATATCTTTGCTTCTCCAGCAACCCTCATCATCTAGCACTCCCTACGCTGCCCAGGTTGCGAGTTCTGTTTCAGACGCTGATTTCTGAATGTCTAGTATCTCCTCTCTAGGATCATGCCATCGCTCAGCCTGCGATTTCAGTACATACATTGGCGAAGCCTTTCGTAACATAGCAGTTTCCTTCGCTATGCAATCTGGAAAGGCATTTCCTTGTCCTACTTTGTCTGTCACTTTCTTGGGTGCACTGCACTTGATTATTGCCACTTTCTTTGGACAAAGTAGCGCATTCAGAAGATCACGCACTAGTTCTCCGTGCATGATGTGCACTCCGTGTGAAGTCAAAAACCCTCGCTCTCTCCAGATTAGGCCAAAATCATGCGCTACTCCAAAGGCGTACCGGCTATCAGTGTAGATGTTCACACATAAACCAGCGCTTAATTCACATGCTCTTGTTAGGGCTATCAATTCCGCTGCATGGGCCGACTTCTGTGGTATTCGTGCTGCTTCCACCACTGTATTAAGTGTCGTGATCGCATATGCTGCGGAAGTTGTACCATCTGGCAGCCTCAAACACGATCCATCAACCCACAGTTCCCCATCCACATCTGGAAGTGGCGTATCCTGTAAGTCGACACGACCCTTTGTTTGTTCTTCAGTCAGGAAAACACAATCATGGTGTTCTTCCTCCTGGCCCTCAGCAACTGGATACGGCAATAAAGTAGCAGGGTTCAGAGTAGCACATCTCTTTAATGTGATATGCGGCGCCAACAGTGTTAGCTCATATCCTGTTAAACGTGCACTCGTGAGGTACTGGGTTTTTGTTTGGTTTAACAGAGCGTCTACTGCATGGGGAACTAACACCAACAATTTGTGCGACAAAACTATTCCCTCACTCTGTCGTATGGCCACTGCTGTTGCTGCAACTGCTCGAAAACACCCAGGTAATCCTCGTGCTACGGGGTCAAGTATTGCCGAAAAATACGCGCAAGGTCTCTGTTTATCCCCGTGTGTCTGCACTAGGACTGACAATGCACACCCATCCTTCTCGTGTACAAACAATGTGAAAATCTTCGTGCAATCTGGTGTACCTAACACTGGTGCAGAACAAAGGGCTTGTCTCAATTGTTCAAAAGCATTCTGGCATTCATCTGTCCATTCAAGGGGCATTGGTGTAGTTTTGGACAATAACGCTAACAAAGGTTTTATAATGTGTGAAAACCCCATTATCCACTGCCTACAAAAAGACGTTAAGCCTATAAAAGCGCGCACATCTCTCTGAGTACGTGGGACTGGTGTATCTAAAATCGCTTGGATTCGATCAGATGTTAATGCACGTCCCTCCTTAGACAAAAGATGACCGAGGTAGGTCACCATTGGTCTACAATATTGAAGCTTTTTCCTCGAAACCTTGTGATTATTCTGAGCAAGAAAGGAGAGCAAAGCAAGAGTACTCTCCTCACACTGTTCTTGCGTATCTGCTGCAAGTAGAATGTCATCGACATACTGGATGAGAGCCACTCCAGACTGTAAATCAAAAGAATCAAGCTGCCTTTTTAAAGCCTGGCTATAAATGCTAGGACTTTCTGTATAGCCTTGAGGAACTCGACAAAATCTATACGATTTATTATTTAATGTGAAGCCAAATAGATATCTGCTATCAGGATGGATGGGAATGGAAAAGAAGGCATTTTTCAGGTCAATCACAGTAAAAGTAGTGGCAGTGGGCGGAATCAGAGTAAGTAAGGTGGTAATATCAGACACCACCGGGTACTGGGGCACTACTATCTTGTTAATTTCTCTCAAGTCAATAATAAATCGATAGATTTTGTCATCAGTATCTTTCTTTAAAATCGGAAGAATGGGGCTGTTACAAACATTATAGGGAACTTCCTCCACAACGCCTGCAATAATCAAATCATGTACAATATGAGTTAAGGCAACTTCACCTTCCCTGGAGATTTTATACTGCGGTACACGAGGCAGAGGCACTGCCTCCTTAACAGTTATTCGAATAGGGGGAATAAGCATCTGTCCCACATCTGTGTCTGAAGTAACCCATAGCGTTTGTGGGAGAGAGGCCAGCGCTTCAATTTCTTGCATAGTGCACAATCTCTCTACATCTGGGTAATTGTCATTCAAAATAACCCGCACTCCTTCAGGAGCGCAGCATATTGTTGCTCGGAAGTATTTAAGCAAATCTATTCCCATAATATTGTCTGGAGTGTTTGGTGACAATAAGAACGGGCACGGACCAAAAAATCTGTCAACGTAAAATGTAAGGGGTTGTGACAATGGGCTAAGAGAGGGTGTTCCATCGAACCCTATGGATGTAATCGTTTCACCAGACAGGGGAGCCCTTGGAACCAAGTTTTTAGACAGAGCACTACGAGTAGCTCCTGTATAAACCAAGAACTGATCAGTAGAACCCAAAACGCCAGCTGATACATATGGACCTCTTTGATCTACTGGTACTTCAACCGATTCCACACCCCATCCTACGCAATCCTATGCATGTACATAATCCTGAGACTCCACATTCTCACCCTCCGATATCTGATACTGATTCCGTCGATCAAAAGTATTATTATCAGCCTGACCACGACCCCTCGCTTCAAACCTGCCACGATCACTTGCTCCACCCCTCGATCCTGAATAACTATTCTGTGTCCTTCCACCTCCTCGACCACGCTGATTACGTTGTTCACGAAGCACCGGACAATCTGAGGCCCAATGTCCAAACTCTTTACAATAAGCACACTGATCCTCAGCAATGTCGGTACGACCAGAAGACGTACCATACGAACCACGTCTACCTCTATCATTCCCTCTCGGCTGTGTAGCATAAACCTGAGCCAACATCACTTTCGTCTTTAATTCCTTCGCTTTCTTATCATTACTTTCTTTAGCCTCCAATTCCTGTCGCTCATAATACTGAGCCATAGTCAGCAAAGAAGCAGGGGTCGCCGTGGTCCAGGAACTTTCACTAGTCTTTAAACGTTTTGCAATCTCTGTTAGGAGATTCGCTACATACTTGTCAACGAACAAATGCCTACCCGTGTCATCTGTTAGTAACTGCCCACTGTAGTCATGAAATGCTTCTTCAAAACGTGAGAAGAAGTCAGACACCGACTCATCCGCCTTCTGTTTACAAGAAGCTAGCATGGTCCAATCAATCTTTTTAGGGGGAACAAGCGTTTTTAATTTATTCACAATAGCCGTCGGGAGGTTTAAAATTAATTGACATGGCTTACATGCAGGCTCCCTGCCTAAATCAGCTTGGGATAAAGTTTTCCAATCCGCCCCCAGGACCGCTCCATCATCGAACTTACGAATTGCTCTCCACATATCAGTAGGCAATATTAACCCAAAGAAAAGGTCAATATCAACTAACGTCATAACACACGAAGAAATAGCCCCTTCCACTCCTTCATAGAAAGCTGCCGGATTCTTACGGGGGTCAGGCAAAGCATTTTTCAGTGCCATAACATCTGCTCTATTCCAAGGTGTATAAACCCAATTATATACAAAATAACCCTTCGCATCCCCGGACAATTTGTCGTCACTTGTACCTTGCCCTTTAGGAGGGACATACAAAGGTGCAGCTTCACGCATAGGCATAACATGAACAGTAGAACTCTTATCTGCTCCAAAGATAGAACACTCTTTGGATATCTCCGTCGATCCCGGCGCAGGCGCCTCTGATGCTTTCCTGGCTTCCCGTAATCTTGACGCCTCATCCCGTAGCTGGACCAACCGTTGGAAAAACCCATCCGCATCTGCAATACCAAAAAGACCTTTACGCATGTTCTCACGACTAACTGATACATCCTTAGGCTCTAGCTCAGTTGAATTTTTCCTGAATCGTTCTACAACTTCATCTCCAAACTGATCCAAGAAATACAACCGTTCTCGTTCAGACCACCTACTCATTTGGTTATTAATCTCTGACATAGTTATTTTGTTCAAATTGAGTTTACGGGCAAAACTGCGCAATTCCGCAGTCTCACTGGCACTTAACCTCACACGACTACCCCCTCGATCGTCTCCGTCCGAATCCTCATCTGGGGCCGTAGGTAGAACATACGGAGGAGGGCAACGATCTAATAATGAAAAATCATCAACTTCATTAGTAAGGACAGGATAAAGAGGACGTCGAATAGGGAATTGACCATTCGTTTGCAAATTACGTTCCCGTGCCTCCCTCTCTTTCTTTTCCTGCAACTCTTTCTCCTCCAGCTGTAAAGCCTTATACCGAGCAGCCTTCCGCTGCTCTTTGTCCGCCAAGGCTAGTTCACGCTTCATTCGTTCACGCACCGCTTTCTCCCACATACGTACGCAATCAAACATATCTTGTCTAGACCTGCGCTGAAACAAACATTGCTCCACATACTGAACCTTTCGTAAATCAAACGACCCATGTAGTGGCCATTGCAATTCAGGATCAGCTTTTGTATACTTGTGTCACAATGTACTATATAGAATAGGGGGATTGCCAAATTTAACATACATTTCGCGATTAGGGGTCCCCTCTGGGGGACCCGGCTGAGATTCATTTAGTCGATAATTGGTACCTTTTCCAAGACAGCACATCCCTCGGAGTGTGCTTAAAACAGGCATGTCAAAATATCACGAAAACGCGATATCACAAAAAATGGCACTTAATAAACTTCACACAAGGTGTGCCGTTCAAACAAAGACAAAGTTAGAGAAATATCTCTACATGCCCGCCTATGTGAAGTGCACTGCACATATAATTCAAATCATAGAACCAAATGCTAGCTAACTCAAAACATATTCAAAGAGCCACAGTAAGCGCCCGTAGACAATCTTACCAATCACAGGCTTACCAAATTCCCAAATATCCAGGTTCCAACTGCCAAGTTCTTTAATCGAATCGGCCAAACCGGCACTGTACGACAACTCGAACGAGCAGGATCTCAGTCGAGGACCGGCGCCACCTGGAAGGTCAGATCGGAAGGAAAGGAAGAAAACACCGTGGGTGCCAAGACTCGGGTCACTAAGTGGCAGCGTACGCGTCCATGGCGAGTTTCCAATCCTTCATCACGACCTCTCCTTCGGGCATCCGAGTCGCCGATGAGTCCCTTCGTGGTCGCCAATTTGTGGTATTGGGTTCTCCAGGCCTACATACTCCGCAAAACCCGCTACACCATAAAACAGATGTTGGCACAGAAACTGGAAAATGCAAAAGACAAGTTTATTAAGACCCCATGGGGTGGTGGTACATTCCTACAACACCCTTCAGCAATGCAAGAAATATCACACCGAACATCGGTGCGAGGCCTCTTTTATACAGTTTTACAGTAATAAAAAGAGTAGGCGGAACACATTTACTCAGTTTAGGTACATATAAGGTCATTTTTGGAACACAGCCAACTCATGGGAGGGGTTACAACACCACTGGTCAGTTTAAAGAACATTCCTAAGCGATGACTGTCCACTAGTACAGAGGGTTTAACTGCGCATGTGCGAGCTTGACCAATACTAAAAATAGCCTGTTGCTGGGCAAATTCGAGTGGTCAGTGGTACAGAGAAAGGACAAAGGGTATGCTGACCACGAGGCGACGCATTCATATAAAATGGCCGCCAGTGTGTTCAAAATGGCTTCCGAACACCATAGTCAAGTTAAGGGGAAATTCGTGTAGCAAAGCTTAACGCTAACCCGATCACCGTCAAATTACGACAAGAGGACGGAGGTGACAGCGTTAACCCAGAGGAAATGATAGGAGACTTCTGTGAAGGGTCAGAAATAGAGTTGTAAGATTTATGGTGTTTTCTTCCCTCACTCGAAGAGCTGTCATGGGATCTAGCTCTCTTGCTAGAAGTTGAGGCTCTGTCATCCTCCTCAGCCGAAGGGGATTTGAGCCACAGAAGCACTCTTGTCTCTCTATCCCTAAGAGTCTTAGTAGGGAAGGTACAGCGATCTTGCAATCCTTTGCCTCATGCTTAGGATAGAGGCAGCAGATGCAGTCCTTATGTTGGTCATCAACATGGACCCTCTTCTTCTCACAGGTCCTGCAGGGCTATATAAAGCTTTTCTGTCAGATATCATGGAGTTGAAGTGAAGAAAAAACTGACTGGCACTCAGGGAGACTCCCTTCCAGACGAAGTGCGGTCAAAATCTGAGGAGGACTGGCTCTGCTGAGAGTGTTCCAGGGGGTGCTGATAGCTGATTGGTTGGAGCTGACTTTTGGTTCTTTTACCATAATGAGGTAGATAGGCTACTAAGATTTAGGCCTCTGGCCTTTTTCTTTTGGCCTACTACTATTATTTACCTTTGGTACTACTTTTGTAATTTACCGTGGGACTCCCGCCTCGGCGACGGGGGATGATTCAGGCATGTGAATCTATGAAAGATACACCAATACTGGATAAATGCTTCAACTTCAACTGAAATTATATCAATGGCCTGATTAGCATAGTTATGTAAAATGTGGGCAGGACAGTTTGCTAGAAGAAAATCTTCATTTACTTCTTTCAGTAAATGAAAAATACAATGGTGTTGATCATAATTCACATTTGCATTATTTCCTCAGTACAGGATATATTCCTGAATTTCAAGCCATGCTCCAACAACTTTGTTCTGATTGGCTCTGCGGGGAATTAGCCCCGCGTAGGCAGTCCATGGCTGTTATGACGAGCTCAGCTCATAATGAGCACAGCGCCACTGTGCCTCATGACGAGCTGAGCTCGTCATAAGCATGCAAGGGGTTAATGTTAACTTATTGGAAGCATCATTGCCATCAAATGCTCCACTTTTTGGAAGCATCACTCCTAACAGAGAAATCTCTATTTTACACATCTTTATCTGCTTGACTGTGAGAGCATTTCTTGGTGCTATGCAAAGTCTTCATAAGGTGAAGGTAGGTCTTTGCTGCAATTGATATGTTTGGGTTAAGGACTTTAGATAGCTTGAACCTGCAGTACAAAATGTGATGTTGTGACTTTAGTTGACAAAGAAAACATTCAAGTTAAAATGTTAAGCACTAAAGATCTCCTACTAGCACAAATATAAATAATGCAAAAGAACTGAAAAATCAAACATGGATGTGGGATTAATATTAATTAGTTAAGACCAAAATAATTGATGTACGATGCCAACCCAAAAGTAATCATAATTTGGATCTATTGGGAGAGTTGCATGTAAAGAGACATCTACTTTAGTAAACAGTGTGATGCAATAAAAATAGTGCAGGAAGATATTCAGCAGACAAGAATGGTCAGAGAGGCCACATCCCACATATCTACTTTGGCAAGTGCCTACCTGGGGGTATGGGCTTGATTGGTTACATGGGTTAATGATGTGAACTGTCAAACAGAAACATATCTGACTAGTTAGATGGTTAACATGTTTGCAAGTACAATTGAATCAAAAAGAATCTCCCTGGTCCAATCTAAAACAATCTACCCTACTGCAATCTGCCCCACTCCAATCCAAAACAGCCTGCCCATCTTCAATACAAAACAGTCTGCCCCACTCCAACACAAAACAATCCTCACCACGTCAATCTGACCTACTTCAATCCAAAACAATCTGCCCTACTCAATGGAAAAAAAATCTGCCCCACTCCAATCCGTTTTATCCCAATATGCCCCACTCCAATCCAAAATAATCCACTCCAATATTCCCTAATCTAATCCACCTCACTCCAATCTAAACTAGTCTGCCCACTCCAATCCATCCTACTCCAATCTGTCCTGTTCAAAATAATCTGCCCATTCCAGTCTGCCCCACTCTAATCCACCCTACTCCAATCTGCCCTACGCCAATCCAAAACATTCTTCCGACTCCAATGCAAAACAATCTGCCCCATTCTAAACCAAAACAATACGCCTCACCCCAATCTGCCCCACTCCAATCCAATCCACCTTACCCCAATCCACCCACTCCATCCCATTTTACCCCACTCCAATCCACCCCAATCCAATCTACCCCACTCAAATCCACCTCACCTCAATTCAATCCACCCCACTCCAATACAAAACAATGTGCCCCACATCAGTCTGCCCAACTCTAATCAAAACAAACTTCCCCACTCCAATCCAAAACTATGTGCCCCAATCCCATCAGCCCTACTTCAATACAAAACAATCTGCCACACAATTTTCACCAAACATAGCAAAGGCACATCTACGTACCAGTCCCTACAATTTTACAAAGTTTGGCGTTATTCCGTTCAGCGGTTCGGGCTGTAGACTTGCCAGACCGTCCTATGGAAATTAACATGGGGAAAAAACATTTTGGGACCCCCCTTTTTTCTCAGCCCCCACTTCACGAATCCCCCCAAAACTTTCAGGGAAGGAGCGGTAACGGAGCTGGCCAAAATTTTGGAAAATTACACGCAAATTCCTCAACCGGCGCCAAAGTTATTCCCAATAGAATGTTGCGGATTTCCTATGGTAGCTAATCCTAACTATATATACCTACTGGCTATCGCCAGTAGGTAATACATACATACATATATGACGGCTGTGCAGGGCACGAAATAAAACTTATTGCTGCAGACCTTGGATCCGCAGTTTTGTGTTCCTGTTTGAAAGGAGAATGCGTGGCGAAGCAAGATATATATATATATATATCTTGAGATTCTCTCGCCTCAGCATCCCCCTCTCGGCGGAGTCACGGCACAGCAAGCAGGTAAGTCTTTTTGAAATTGTTTTTATTCACACACCATGTGCAAAGATACCGTGCAGTAAATTGGACGGCCTACGCGTTTCGGCTACTCCTAGCCTTCCACTGTACCATAGAGTCCTTGGAGTCTAGACCATTTTTAAAGTGCTAAGTGCAGTACCCTTTTCCCTTTCCATCACTCCAACTAGACTGTCAACCTTGCTTACAGTCAATGGCAAAAGGAGTTCGCCATTTTCTTGATATGTCTCATTACAGTGAAGTACATTTAAATATCAGAATATTGAAAGATTACAAATCATTATTCTCTGCATGTTGGCAATTCATAATGGGAACATTTAAGAGATGTATAAGAAAATTTGTGATTCACAGTAAAGTACAATAAGTGATAATTGTTCCTGGTTTCTTATTATGTCCTTTTCCATCTTGATCCTAAGAAGGTTTTTCAGATGATCTAATCAGGGTTCTATTTTCTTGTTACCTCTGTACATTATATACAATATTCTGTAATCTCCTCCACCAAAGATTTCCTTCTCACAGGAGATTTGGCAGTTCTCAGTTATTATGTACAATATTTACAGTTTTCTGCATCCCAACCTAGAGTTCCAATTTCAAGTTTAATCCTCTTCTTGTTGAGATATTCGCAGTCCATAATATAAAGTAAATTTTTTATGGTACAGCAAAAATATATCAATATTAGGAACCCATTTTTGGCATCCACTTCATCTGTTTGTCCGTCTGTTCCTTCATTGTCCACAAAACCATTTTCTTTTTTTGATCAATATGCTCTTTTTTTGTGTGTATGTCAGTTCATTCAGTATTCATCTGGCAGCTTCCTCGCCACTCCTCAACATATTTACGCCTACATACAGATATATACAAATCGCCTCAAGTTTTTAGAGTTCAAGTCTTTCTTCCTTATGTTATTTCTTTTTCCTCTTCTTGGTTTGTTTTATATGGGCTGTTTTTTGCCAGTTTCCCTCAATCACTTATTTACAAATGTACAAACAGTTCAGCATCTTGATTGTGTCCATACGGAAATTCTGTCCCCATTCCCAGGATCATTCTTGATTCAAGTTTGCATAGTTGTATTGTACGATCTCCCCCTCTCTCTGAAGTTTTACTAAGTTTGATCCCTGAGTATTTCAATTGATTGGAGTTGCTCTGATGACAATCAGAAAAATGTATGGCCATTGGGTAATTGGGATCTTTATTCTTGATCGCACGTAGATGTTGAAGGATCCTTAGTTTTAGTTTATTAATGGTGCTTCCTATGTAGGACTTCCCACATGGACACAGCCTATAGACCACATGTTTTGACTCACACGTTATGTGATCCCTTATTTTGTCTGTTCTTCCATTCTGTAGTTTGTATTTCGTGATATTTGCGCCATGTTCACATGCCTTACATTTGGCGCATTTCCAAAATCCAGGTGTTGTCAGCCAAGAGGTCTTCTTTGGTGGTTTGATTTGTAAATGGCTCTATGTTAGGATATCACGTAGGGACGATGTTTTTCTATATGTGATACTTGGAAATGCTGTCAAGGTTTCTTTCAGAGTATTATCAAGGAGTAAGATGTTCCAGTTCCTCTGTAGAGCCATTTTCAGTTCATCACTCTGATTATTGTAAGCCATGATCAGGCGAGTTACATTGTCAGACTCTCCTGTTCTGGTGGTCGTTTCATTCGTCCTGTTACTTCCCGGTACTAAGAGATCTGATCTGTTTTTCAGTTCCATCCTTGATTTTGCTGTTTCGATGACTTCAGCTGAATAGCCCCTTTCCCGGAATCGTTGACTCATCTCTTCTACTTCTTTTTCTAAGTCATCTTTTTCAGAGCAGTTTCTTTTAGCTCGTAACATTTGTCCATATGGAATACTCCATTTAAGTTTCACTGGATGCCCACTGTTAGCATGAAGCATGCTGTTGCAAGATGTCAATTTCCTGTGTATTTTAGTGCACAGCCTGTCTTTCTTCACAAAAATTTCTACATCCAGGAAAACAAGATTTGTTGAGCTGATGGTAGATGTAAAATGGAGATTGTATTCATTCGTTTCCAATGAATCAATGAATGTCAGGAGCTCTTCCTCACTTCTGTCCCAGAAGTCGTCAATGAAACGACACCAAAATTTGATTTTTGAATGTTTCTTCTGTTCTTGGGCCACCACCTCGTTCTCCCAGGCGGCCATCAAGAGGTTCGCATATGTTGGGGCAAAAGATGTCCCTATTGCCATCCCCTGCCTTTGCAGGCACACGTCCCCTAAGAAAAGAAAAGCATTATGTGTCAGACAATAGATTAACATGTCTATCTACATTCCAGAGTGTTCCAGATGGCTCACTGTTCTCGTTTCCAAGATTTTCCTGATGGCTCTGATTCCATCCTCGTGGTGAATTGAGGTGTAGAGAGAGGCAACGTCTATCGTTGTTATCAGGTAGGTTGTCTTCCATTCAATTCCTGAGATTTTGTTCAGAAAGTCCATTGTATCCCTCAGATACAAAGGTAGCGAAGTTACATAGTTCATTAGGAATATATCAATAAATCTCGATGTTGTTTCTAATAATGACCATATGGAACTCACAATTTGTCTTCCAGGTGGTTTTGAGAGAGCTTTGTGTACTTTTGGTAAAAAGTATATGGTGGCTGTGATGGGGTTGTCTGTTTTCAAATATGAATATTCATCGAAGTCAATCAAGCCTTTGTCCTTCCACCCCAACAGTAACGAATGGTATTCTTCTGTCCATTCTTACATTGGGTTCTTTTTTAGTAATTCATAGTGTTCTTTGTTGTTCAGTTGTCGTTTAGCTTCAGTGACGTAATCCGTTAGATTTTGCACAACAACATTTCCCACCTTGTCCGAGGACTTTATTATAATGGTCTGATAGTTAATTAATTTCGACATTGCTTGGTATTCCTTTGGTGAAAGGTTGTTTCTTTTCAAAGCTTCATCTTTGTTGTTGGTGTTTTTTCCAGAGATTCCCGTTATTTCCTCCACCATAATTTCGTGAAAGAGATCCACTTTGTTCCCTGGTGGTTACTGTGGGCAGAATCGTGATTGCTTCTTCAATCTGCTTTCACCTCCACTGTTTGTGTGTATACCAGACTAATTGCAAAAATCAATGTCCAGTTGAAGTAAGTTCTCATTAGTTTTTTGATTGGATGGTGTGATGACCCCACTTGGTATTAGTGCCCTCATTGCCGGTAAATCCTTTTGGCTGATTGAGGACAGATTACTTTTTTCCAATTGGTGTTCTGGTTTCCGGTGTTTCTTCTCAGAGAAATATTTTTTCAATTTGACTTTCCGGCAAAACTTATATAGGTCGATGCGAGCATTAGGTACGTCCATGTTTTTATTTGGGCAATAGGATAGTCCTGTGTTTAATAATTTGAGATGCATGTCTGAAAGCTTTTTACTTGATAAATTGATGACTTTGTTATCAGTATTTGCTGTTTTTTTCTTTAGAATTACTTTTGCTTTCCTTTGCATCTCTTTGTTTTTGTTCCTCCTTCTGCCCCTTCTGGTTGTTGTTTTGTTGGGGTTTTGATTGTTCTCTCCCCCACATATTTGCTCTGCCCCTTCCCCTCTGTCGCGTGATCATTTGGGCCAATTGCATCTCCCCGCGAAAATCCAGTGGCATGGTTGTCGTCTCCTCATCTGCTGAACTGATTTCTGAGCTGTCTACTACATCTACATTCTCTGGTCCCGCATTCTTGTCCATCACCACTCGACTCAAGGTATCATATTTGAGAGCAAATGTGTAAATTCGCCCGTTTGCATAGTCCAGCCTGTCTCTCATGAACTTATTGGCTTTCCGTTTTTCCACTTCCAATTCATGTTTAGCTACCTTTTTCTCCATGTTCTCAATTGACTCTTTGTCTTCTTATGAGAAAGGAATGTTCTCTAGTTCCAGTTCTAGCGCCTCAATTACACTTGTGTTTTTCTCCAATTTTCTTTCGGCGTGTATGATAAGAGTTCTCATGAGTTTGAAGGAGCATTCATTTGTATCTGGTTGCCACAGTTTGATCAGATCAGGGTCTAGGTCATTTAGGGTGGGCATTATGAGTATTCTGAGGCCCTGGGGCACTCTTTTGTACTCTATGTATTTTTCCAGTGTTGTTTTTTCCCACCATTTATTTATTTCCAAGATTTTCTGTTGCTGTAGCTCCCGTAAAATGTTCAATACTGTTCTGCTCTCTTTCTCCTTACTCCCTACATTTCCTCTTATATTGGTACTTGTAGTGGGCGTGTTATCGTCGTTGAGCAGCTCACTTGCCCTCAACCGGCGATTTCTTGACTTGTCTGCCATTTCAGTAAGCAAGGTTAAGTTTCTCTTTTTTGCTGCACGTGTATCTCTGTTTGGTGTGTCTTGTGTGTTGTTATAATTCCGGTCGTCTGCCTTCTGCTCCTCAGAATTGGCTGACTCCTCTATATGCCTGCTGCTCCTTTACAAACAGGTATCCTTCGTGTTTGTTCGGTTCATACGAAATGCTGCTCTGTCCCTTTAAGATTTTTCCGCCCTTCACAAACTGCTCCTTCCGGATTCCTCGGGATTAATTTTTCGCGCACAGATGTGCTTCCCTGACTTCGGGTTACAAGCGTTTCGTCGCTTCGATATTTGTTTATAACTTGTCCGGTGACACTTATCCCTCACTGTCACACGCTAACGCTCGCGCTTCGGTTACACCCCTATGTGGTTTGATTAAAAGCGGTGGTCGCGGCTTCACACCGTGTGAACGCCGCCTCTGCCGCACTCACAAACAATGCAAAAACCGCCCACCCCGCCTGTTCACTCACCACAGGGTCTTCACCAAGCGATCCTCCCGCATTCTTCTTCTCCACGTCCGCGTTCAAACGTGCTCCCAATGCGGCAGTCAGGGAATGCAGCAGAAGCGTCGGTTGTGTCTTCTTCTTTGTTTTGTCGACTGGATTCGTTTTTACAACCGTCTCGCCTCGATTATGAGTGCCTGTGGTACACGTTCCAATCAACGTGTTAATGTCTCTTGAGATTCTCTCGCCTCAGCATCCCCCTCTCGGCGGAGTCACGGCACAGCAAGCAAGTAAGTCTTTTTGAAATTGTTTTTATTCACACACCATGTGCAAAGATACCGTGCAGTAATATGGACGGCCTACGCGTTTCGGCTACTCCTAGCCTTCCACTGGACCATAGAGTCCCTGGAGTCTAGACCATTTTTAAAGTTCTAAGTGCAGTACCCTTTTCCCTTTCCCAAAACAAATTTGCGTGCCAAACAATTTCTGAGGGAGCAAGGAGACACTCTTGGGCCTCATTCTAGGGCGCGCAAGTGGACTCCCACTTCTCTAGGGGAGTTGAAGATATTTTTGGGCCTCACACTTATAATGGGGGTAGTGCATAAACCAACCTTGCTGTTCTACTGGTCTACTCGCACGGTTTGGTTAACCCCCATCTTCGCACCACATATGAGCAGCAATCGTTTTTGCTATTGCAGCGAATTCTGCATTTCAATGACAATTCTGCTGCATTGCCCTGGGACCACCCACACCATGACAGATTGTTCAAAATTCAGCCTGTTGTGGAACATTTGTCTGCCAGGTTTCCAGAGGTTTATACTCCTGGAAAGAATATAGCTATTGATGAGTCCTTGATCTTATATAAAGGGCGGCTGCTGTTTAGGCAGTACATTCTGAGCAAACACGCTCGCTAAGGCATCAAGCTGTACATGCTGTGTGAGAGCTCGACTGACTATGTGTACAGCTTGAGAGTGTATACAGGGAAGGACACAACTCTTAACCCTGTACGCTGCCCTCCCATGCTAGGGGTCACAGGAAAGATTGTATGGGAGCTTGTCAAGCCACTTGTTCACAAAGGTTATAACCTTTATGTGGACAATTTCTCTACAGGAGTAGAGCTGTTCAGTGAGCTCTCCAAAGCTGGCACTGTGGCTTGCGGTACAATTCATTGTCACCGCAAAGGATTCGAGTGGGAGCTTGTTTGCAAGAAGCTCCAGAAATCCCAGAGCACTGCGTTGCGTTCCAACGAACTGTTCGCAGTCAAGTTCTCAGATAGGCTTGACGTGTACGTGCTCATTACAATTCATGCTGAGAGCACTTCCCCTGTCACGGTTTGGGGTCAGATGGCCGAAGTCCACAAGTCCACCTGTATACTTGATTACAACAAGTACATGGGCGGAGTGGACAAGAATGACCAGGTTTTTCAGCCATACAATGAGAGTCGTAAAACTCGCACTTGGTATAAGAAACTGTTTACGCACCTGATCCAGATGGCAACATTCAATGCGTATGTTGTTTATTGTGACACCACCACAGGAAGATTCATATATTTCTTTGACTTTCAGTTGTCTGTGATTGAAAGTCTTACTGCTACAGAAGCAGCAGCCTCCACTTCATGTGTTCTGGAGGACGTGGCAAGGCTGCAGGAGCGACACTTTGTAGATAAAATTCCTGCAACACCCAAAAAGGAGCGACCATGTCATCGTTGTAAAGTATGCTCGATGCAGAGAAAGAGGCAGGAGACTCATGTTTACTGTCCCCAGTGCCCAAGTAAGCCTGCCTTCTGTTTTCCTAGTTGCTTTATGTTGTATCACACTAAAGCAAAATACTGGAAAATTGACAGAGGTGGAGCTTTCAATTGGTGTGATCGGATACCTACTGTCTGTGGGCCATTCTTTCATTGGCAAGCAGCTGCAGGATATTTCTTCCTCTACATAATGAAATCATGGACTTCTCAACACCTTTATCTGCTTTCAGAACGTGTTAGTTGTTCTGTTCGCCAATTGACAAGTGCATTATAGTCCCCACCCTGCACATACTGGGGGACAGAACATATGACACGTTGTCATGGAGTACCCGTGTTTCACATTCAACTGTTCTTCATAGTTTATGATGTTCTCTTTAGGAAGTTGTTGAACATTTCCAGCATGTTTGCCTTAGTTTCAAAGGTAGATATGCTTGCTCAGCTTGAGAGATGTTTTTGCGGCATACTCGGGCACCCCCAACTTGCATCCACAAACTGGAAGGAGTTGGATAGAGCATTGTGAGAGCATTGATTGCTTGTGACAGGAATGTTCATTCAAGCTTCAAGTAGTTAGAGATGGAAGGCATTAGTATTGGGTCTCTTAACAATTGGACAGGGTTAGTGAGGACTCTGAGGACAGATACACGAACGGGTTAGAACAGCTTACGGTAGGTATGCTTTCCGATGAATATTGCAAAGGTAGAAGGCAGATAGTAAAGGTAGTATGGATACACATCCTGACTTCTTCTTCCCCATGGATTCAAATCCATTGCTGCCACACTCACACTGAATTTCCTGTAGTCCTTATGGGTCAATGCTGCTTGCCATGTTCATCCTCCGTTAGAACTTAGTAGATGGCTAGTTTGCTGTATGATAAGTGCATTACAGTCACTGCACATAATGTTGGATTGGACATATGCTACGTTGTCACGGACTACCCTTGTTTCACATTCCTCCGTTCATAGTTTATGATGTTATCTTTTGAAAATTTCCAGCATGTTTGCCTTAGTTTCAAAGGTAGATATGCTTGCTCAGCTCGAGGAATGGCTTTGCAGCATACTCGAGCACCCCCAACTTGCATCCACAAATGGGAAGGAGTTGGATTTAGC
The DNA here is from genome assembly GCF_964263255.1 of Lissotriton vulgaris. NCBI lineage: Eukaryota > Metazoa > Chordata > Amphibia > Caudata > Salamandridae > Lissotriton > Lissotriton vulgaris. The sequence goes on from NC_141693.1 coordinate 1,572,166,927, forward strand.
ATAGTGAGTGCACTAAAGGTGCATGAAAGACATGTCTTCCTGAGCCTCATGTGGCTGTGATGGAAGCCATTAGTATAGGTTCACTGGGCATGCGTTCGTTAACGTTCTGGAAGAAGGAGGTGGAGACTTGCCAGGTGGTAAAATATAGTCAAAGTCATTATGTCTTGTGGTATATGAATTATGATATTATCTTTTGAAACTTTTCAGCATGTTTGCCTTAGTTTCAAAGGTAGATATGCTTGCTCAGCTCAAGACATGACTTTGCGGCATACTCGAGCACCCTCCAACTTGCATGCACAAACTGGAAAGAGTTGGATTTAGCATCGTGAGTGCACTAAAGGTGCATGAAAGACATGTCTTCCTGAGCCTCATGTGACTGTCATGGAAGCCATTAGTATAGGTTCACTCGGCATGCATTCGGTAACGTTCTGGAAGAAGGAGGTGGAGACTTGACAGGTGGTAAAATATAGTCAGTCATTATGTCTTGTGGCATATGAATGTGATGGGCCTTTGCATGGCGGCAGTATGTTTGTGTGAGTGCAAGTGATATGGTTGTTTGGGCCCGTGGCTGGTGGTATGGAAGTCTTGTGTGTGGTGTGTGTGTGTTGTGTGTGAATGGCGTGTGAATGGTCCATAAAGTGGTTGGTACCATGATGTGGCTTTATGGCTCCCCTTCAGAAGACTTGGCTTCAATATTTATATACTTTGATAAGTATTTGTGCTTTGAAGCCAGCGTTTCTGGAGGTGCTAAAATCAACCTGTGTAAGTGGTAGATTAGCTTTATCAAATTTGTGTTAGATTTATATTTGTGTCGGTTTAATGGCCTTTTGTAAGATATTTTTTTTGTCAAAATGGGTATCAGGGTCCTTTCTGCCCTAGCTCAGTCGTCACCTAGGCAAACCTTTATATTTTTGAGTAGTAGACAAAGAGGGAAGTACAAGGGTGAATGACTTGCGTGGCTCTCACAGTATTTTTTTACCCAACATGCCCTGCTAGCGTCATATTTAGTTGAAAAAAATAACTTTTTACACAGATTTTTGTGTGGGAAAGTTGTGGCATTACCGGGCTGACATGAATTTCCTACCACCTAGCGTTCCCCCAGGTCTCCAGATAAAATTGGTGCCTCACTTGTGTGGGAGGCCGTAGAAACCGCGACAGGCTTTGGCCCAAAACGTATTGAGGCGACTTCAAAATTGGCTATCACAAAACAACCTGGTTTTGCAAGGACGTGCCCCCGGTTTTTAGCCCTGTGCTCGGCGGCCAGCTAGGGAAACCTATCAAACCCACACATTTCTGAAAACTAGACACCCTGGGGGTTCCAGGGAGGTATGGCTTGCATGGATCCCCCAAAGTTTTCGTACCCAGAATCACGTGCAAACCTCAAATTTAGCTGAAAAAAAATCACTTTTTCCGCACATTTTTGTGTGGGAAAGTTGTGGCATCGCCGGGCAGTCACGCATTTCCTACCACCCAGTGTTCCCCAAGGTCACCCGATAAAAATGGTACCTCACTCATGTGGGAGGCCCAAGTACCAGCGACAAACTTAAGATTGCAAGGGATTCTGGGTAACAGAACCTGGTGAGAGCCAGCCAAGTCACCCCATCCTGGATTCCCCTGGGTGTCTACTTTTGAAAAATGTTTAGGTTTGCTAGGTTTCCCTAGGTGCCAGCAGAGCTAAGGTTCAAAATCTACAGCTAGGCCCTTTTTTGAAAATGGGTCAATTTTCACTGCCAAAATGTGGTGTGTCCACGTTGTGTTTTGGGCCGTTTCCTGTCGCGGGTACTTGGGTCTCCCACACAAGTGAGGTACCATTTTTATCGGAAGACTTTGGGGAAAGCGGAGTGGGTGAAATTTTGTGGATCCACACATATTCCAGAACTTTCCACCACAGAAATGTGAGGAAAATGTGTTTTAAAGAAAAATTAGGTTTGGAAGGGATTCTGGGTAACAGAACCTGGTGAGAGGTAGTCAAGTCACCCCATCCTGGATTCCCCTGCGTGTCTAGTTAAAAAAAATGTCTAGGTTTGATAGGTTACCCAAGGTGCCGGCACAGCTAAGGTTCAAAATCTACAGCTAGGCACCTTGTTGAAAAAGGGTCAGTTTTCACTGCAAAAATGTGGTGTGTACATGTTGCGTTGTGGGCCGTTTCCTGTCGCAGGTACTTGGGCCTCCCACACAAGTGAGGTACCATTTTTATCGGAAGACATTGGGGAACACGGGGTGGGTGGAATTCTGTGGGTCCACGCAGATTCCAGAACTTTCCACCACAGAAATGTGAGGAAAATGTGTTTATTTAAACATTTCTTTAGGTTTGCAAGGGATTCTGGGTAACAGAACCTGGTAAGAGGCAGTCAAGTCACCCCATCCTGGATTCCTCTGGGTGTCTAGTTTTCAAAAATGTATAGGTTTGATAGGTTTCCCAAGGTGCTGGCAGAGCTAGGGTTTCAGAATCTACAGCTAGGCACTTTGTTGAAAAAGGGTCAATTTTCACTGCCAAAATGTGGTGTGAACACGTTGTGTTTTGGGCCATTTCCTGTCGCAGGTACTTGGACCTCCCACACAAGTGAGGTATCATTTTTTTGGAAAGACTTTGGGGAACACGAGGTGGTTGGAATTTTGTTGATCCACACAGATTCAAGAATTTTCCACCACAGAAATGTGATGGAAATGTGTTTTTTAAATATATTTTTAGGTTTGTAAGGGATTCTGGGTAACAGATCCTGGTGAGAGGCAGTCAAGTCACCCCATCCTGGATTCCCCTGGGTGTCTAGTTCTCAAAAATGTATAGTTTTCATAGGTTTCACAAGGTGCCGGCAGAGTTAGGGTTCAAAATCTACAGCTAGGCACTTTCTTGAAAAAGGGTCCGTTTTCACTGCGAAAATGTGGTGTGCACACGTTGCGTTTTGGGCCGTTTCCTGTTGAGGGTACTTGGGCCTACCACACAAGTGAGGTACCATTGTTATCGGAAGACTTTGGGGAACACGGGGTTGGTAGAAATATTTGGATCCACGCAGATTCCAGAACTTTCCACTACAGAAATGTGAGGAAAATGTGGGTTTTTTGGACATTTGTTAAGGTTTGCAGGGGATTCTGGGTAACAGAAACTGGTGAGAGGCAGTCAAGTCACCCCATCCTGGATTCCCCTCGGTGTCTAGTTTTCAAAAATGTATAGGTTTGCTAGGTTTCCCTAGGTGCCAGCATAGGTAGTGTTCAAAAACTACAGCTAGGTACTTTGCCAAAAAAGGGTAGTTTTTCACTGTGAAATTGTGGTGTGTCCACGTTGTGATTTACATCGTTTCTAGTTGCGGGTACTAGGCCTACCCACACAAGTGAGGTACCATTTTTCTCGGAAGACTTTGTGGATCCATGCAGATTCCAGAACTTTCCACCACAGAAATGTGAGGAAAATATGTTTTTTGGACTATTTTTTTGGTTTGCTAGGGATTCTGGGTAACAGCAACTGGTGAGAGGCAGTCAAGTCACCCCATCCTCGATTCCCCTGGGTGTCTAGTTTTTAAAAATGTATAGGTTTGCTAGGTTTCCCTGGGTGCCAGCACAGCAAGGGTTCAAAAACGACAGCTAGGTATTTGGCAAAAAAAGGATAATTTTTCATTGTGAAAATGTGGTGTGTTCATGTTGCATTTTCACCCGTTTCCTGTCGTGGGCACTATGCCTAACCACACAAGTGAGGTACCATTTTTATTGGGAGACATAGGGTAATTCAAATTTGGAAAGCAACTGTTTTTACCTATTGAATTTCAAAGCATTTCTGCCTTCCAAATGAAAGACAATATGTAAAAAAAAAGTCATTTTGAAAAATTAACAAAAATTGTCATACTAGTATGAGTATTCCCAATTTCGGATATGTGCAAATATCTACTGTTTCTAAACTCTATATTTTGTTCCCATTTCAGAAAAACATAGGAGTCTTTCATACCGAATTTCCCATGTATACCTTTTCACACAATGCTTGCTACATACCTGGTACATAATAAACAAGACGCTGCTCAGTTTTTGGCTCTGGGTTCGTCGGGTTCTTGGTGAACCTACAAGTCCTATATATCCCCAAAACCAGTAAGGTCCAGTGGATGTAATGGTATATTGCTTTCAAAGAACTGTCATAATTAGAAGTCACAGGTGAAAAGGTTGACACAAAAGGCTGTTTTTTTCAACTAATTTTCCATTTTTCCTATATCTAGCTGTTAGTTTCTATAGAGAAACCTTGATGGATTTACATAAATGACCCCTTGCTGAATTTGGAATTTTGTCTACTTTTCTAAAATGTATAGATTTTCAGGATCCATTATTGAGTTCATAACCGTTTCTACCATTAACTGGAAGGAGGTTGAAAGCACTAAAAATAGCAAAAATAAGCGGTGACCCAGAAAAATGCCAAAACTGTGTAAAATGTTTTGGTTTTCTGATAAAAGTCTGTAATTCCGTAAAAGCTGGGAACATTGAGATTTCAGCCCCACAAACCCTTTTTTGATACCATTTGCTTGGAAAACCCAAACACTCATATGCGGGACTTTCTCCCATTTTTCACCAAAAAAACAAAGTTTAGCTGTTTTTTTGGCTAAATTCTAGGACCCCTCCAGGAGAATCCACAAACCCTGGGTATGTTTAGAATACCCATGATGTTGGAAGAAAACAACGCAAATTTGGTGTGGATACCTTATGTGGTCAAAAAGTTACAGAGGCCTAAACGCAAACTACTACAAATTGCCAAAAAAAGGGCTCAGCACGGGGGGGGGGAAGGCTCAGCAGTTAAGGGGTTAAAGGCATATTGTGATACACATATTGACTCTCTCTTGTGTAGTTTCTAGTGCATATTTGTGAATGATAAGGACGTACCTTGAACAGTAATGTCTGGCTATGTGGTCCCTGCGCTTTCTCCCCTCCGCCGCTGAGCTTCCCTCACTTGTTTGGGGGCTGGGGGTCAAGGCTCTTCATTCCCCAAGTCTGTATCTGACAACTCCATGGGCAGGCCACGCCTGCATGCAATGTTGTGGAGTATTGGGCAGCTTGCCACAATTTTTCAGGCTGTCCACTGCATATATTTCAAGGCACCGCCACTCTTGTGTAGACACCTGTATCTTGATTTTAGGAATCCAAATGTGCGCTCGATGACAGAACTGGTGCTTCTATGTGCCCTGTTGTACCGCCTTTCATGTGCATTGAAGAGAGACAGGTACAGTGTGAGGATCCAGGTACACAGGGCATACGCACTGTCACCTGCGAGGAAATGTTAGAAGTTGAGACAACATGCGGAAAGACATTTATGTGCAAATACATCTCACTGTGGGTGTTGGGATTCATTACCTAGTAGGTATCCTTCATCAAAATCACCTTTTTCTAATTAAAAAATTATTCAATGCGTGATGGTGGACGTATGGGCACATGGTCCCAACTATGCACCCTATGACATGTGGGAATCTTGCTATTCTATAGAATTGCAATTTGGTACTTTCAAGTTCCACATCATTCCTTGTCAGATAGATTTGTTGTTGTAAGTGGTGTAGCGGGCATCTAGCAAATTGCAGCAGAAACGCAAAAGCACACTCTGTGACATACCTCCAGCCACTGCATTACATATTGGTAGCTACCAGTGGCCAATAGGTGGATGGAGCACAACACCTGCACATGTGTTGGGATTACATTGCTGCGCTGGGTTCTGCTTTCCAAATGTGGTTTCAGGGTGTCCATGAGGTCTAGGATGACCGTGCTAATCAGCCTGTACTGTTCATATATCTCTTCCTCAGTCTTCTCAAACAATGTCAACCTGAATCTAAAAATCCTCTCCTGTCTCCGCCTCCTCTGTAGAGCAGCAAGTATCCGCATCCTCCACTCTATCATATGCAGGGCAGCCATTTTGGAAAGGTTCTGGTGCATTCTGGGCCTGCTTTTATACTTTGGGACTGGTTACCACCTGCTTCAGGCTAGTGGTAAATTGCATTCGCAAATGGCCCATTTTGCACATAGTCGCAATTTGCGTTTACTCTGTACATTTGATTTTGTGAGTCGCTATGGCGACTTGCAATTTGGTAGACGCTAATAGTGTTTGCCTTTTCAGCAACTCGCTATTCACTCGCAATGCTAATTTTCGATTTGCGAGTGCATATCGTACATAGCGTACGGGCATTGCATGCGCAATTCAATTTGCAAAAGATTTTGCGCATGCAAAATGGTCGTACATCTGGCTCCAAATGTTTCTGGGCCAGAAGTGCGTGGGCGGAGAGTGGTGCAGGTGGACATTGCATCATGGAAGAGTACCAAATCCTTAATTCATTCCTCTGCCTTCGGGAGCAGCTCTCTACCCAATGCATTGTAAACATCAGCTTGGCCAGTAAGAGAGTAAGGACAGTGAACCATCTCACAGGAATAAGAACACCCAAGTAAAGCCAAAAAATTGGTGGGGGTCAATGTTTGTGTACATTTTGCAAGCTCAATAAAGGTATCACTCAAGAAAGCCAGAAAATAATGGCAACACTGCACCAAATTAATTAAATTGCCTCCATCACAGGAACATCTGGCATACATAGCTACCTCAATAAGGCTAAATTCAGGCAGTCTGGCAGGTGTGTAGTTAAATCAAATAAACCTTAAGTACAGTAATTGTGCAGAGCAAAATAACTAGTATTCATCTGTTACAGCCTGACCCAAACCTGTCTCCTAAGCACACCTAATACCATGCAGGCCAGGATCAGATGCAAGAAAAACCATTTGGAAGTCAGGACGTTCCTGAACATTCGGGACAGAATATGTTTTGAATTATGCATTTCAATCACTAATGTTAGCGCACAGTGATAAGTAGGCTCTTCCAGGTAAACAGAAGCAGAGTTTTTTGGGTACTATAAATCCTGAAATACAAAACATGTCCAAGGGTCTCAACTCGCCTCCTCTAACCTGAAGTGATACAACTCTTTGAATAGACCCTCCATAAAGGGATTTCCCAGGCACAGAACCGCAATTCTAGTCAACTGCCAGGACTACAAATGATAATTGGGGATACAGATGCTCAAGTTCCTGTAGCCAGCCATCTCTAGGTGTATGTGGTACACTGCGTTTTATCCAAACTTCATCTGGGACCTCCAGTCAGAAGCACAATAGCCATATTTAGAGTGGATGGTGAAACCATCTCCCGTCTGGCAGCAAGGTGATGTAAAGCCATGAGACTAAAAAGTAAGCAAAAGTAAGCAAAGTGGGCTTGGACCACGATAAAATATAATTCTGAGAGATTGAGAAGCCTCTGACCACCATATGGTAAGGTAAGCATACCCACACTCAGTCTGAGCTGTTTCCCAGCCTAGACTAATCTTATCATGATAAACCTAAGTGAAACAAAGAACCCTTGGGTCGGGTTTGTCAATAAATAAGTATAGCGATTAGGTTAGAACCAGCATTTTCATAATCGCTGTGAAACTGGCCAGTTGGAGCTTAATTCAGCATCACCTTGTAGTAATAAACAACTCGCACTGGCCCCATAATTACATACATCGATTATGTTTTCATGATTTGGAAGGGGCCGTGTGAAAGACTGAGAGAATTTCCTACTTGGATCAATACGCGGTCAAATGGTATCCAATTCACTATGGCTTATGATGAACGAGAGTTTGCCTTTCATGATCTTAAGGTCCTGGCCGAAGGAGGCAAGTTATAAACTTGATTGTTCAGAATACCTACTGATAATAACCCACTCCTTGAATACCAAGGGCATTATCTAAAGATGTGAAAGACAATTTACCCTTTGATCAATTCCTTACGTTCAGACAAAACTGTGCAAGAAAAGATGATTACTTTAAAGAATCTGAAATATTGATATGCACACTTCCAGAGAGAGAGGCTGTCCTAAATTATGCATTTCAATCACTAATGTTAGCGCACAGTGATAAGTAGGCTCTTCCAGGTAAACAGAAGCAGAGTTTTTTGGGTACTATAAATCCTGAAATACAAAACATGTCCAAGGGTCTCAACTCGCCTCTTCTAACCTGAAGTGATACAACTCTTTGAATAGACCGTCCATAAAGGGATTTCCCAGGCACAGAACCGCAATTCTAGTCAACTGCCAGGACTACAAATGATAATTGGGGATACGGATGCTCAAGTTCCTGTAGCCAGCAGATGGGTGTGTGTGGTACACTGCGCTTTATCCAAACTTCATCCGGGACCTCCAGTCAGAAGCACCATGGCCATATTTAGAGTGGATGGTGAAACCATCTCCCGTCTGGCAGCAAGGTGAGGTAAAGCCATGAGACTAAAAAGTAAGCAAAAGTAAGCAAAGTGGGCTTGGACCACGATAAAATATAATTCTGAGAGATTGAGAAGCCTCTGACCACCATATGGTAAGGTAAGCATACCCAAACTCAGTCTGAGCTGTTTCCCAGCCTAGACTAATATAATTATGATAAACCTAAGTGAAACAAAGAACCCCTGGATCGGGTTTGTCAATAAATAAGTAAAGCGATCAGGTTAGAACCAGCAGTTTCATAATCGCTGTGCAACTGGCCAGTTGGAGCTTAATTCAGCATCACCATGTACTAATAAACAACTCGCACTGGCCCCATAATTACATACATCAATTATGTTTTCATGATTTGGAAGGGGCCGTATGAAAGACTGAGAGAATTTCCTACTTGGATCAATACGCGGTCAAATGGTATCCAATTCACTATGGCTTATGATGAACGAGAGTTTGCCTTTCATGATCTTAAGGTCCTGGCCGAAGGATGCAAATTATAAACTTGATTGTTCAGAATACCTAATGATAATAACCCACTCCTTGAATACCAAGGGCATTATCTACAGATGTGAAAGACAATTTACCCTTTGGTCAATTCCTTACGTTCAGACGAAAATGTGCAAGAAAAGATGATTACTTTAAAGAATCTGAAATTTTGATATGCAAACTTCCAGAGAGAGGCTGTCCTAAAAGACTTGTTAAACAGGCACAAAAAAGGGCATGGTACAATCCTCTTGTGGTACTTTTGGCGCCCCATATGAGGGTTGAGTGTGAGGCGCCCCATATGAGGGTTGAGTGTGATGATTGTCTCATTTGCGTCAATACATTTAGGGCAGGCTGTAATGATGTTAAAGTGATTGTTCACAAGCACAGGGGGTCTAGTTAAAGCCCTTTTTTCTTCACTCAGAAAAAACAATCTTTTCTTATAAGAGAGGGTTGAACATCATCGATCTAGTAGTTAGGGCAGCCCTCCATAAAACTGCTATACTGACCCTCATCTCACAATGGGGTTTGCCTCTTCTAGTAGGGCATTTTAAAAGTGAAAAGCTGTGGTGGTAGCTTGCAAATACTGTATTGATACTAAACAATTCATACACTGTGACACTAAATTAGATTTGAGATCAATGACAAATTGTAGTTCTCCATATGCAGTCTATGCAATTTAGTGTTAATGTAACATAATTTACTAAGGACACAAAAAAAATAAAAAATTGTGTACTTCAACACAAGAGTCGCATCAGATGTAATGTCACTGGAGCACCTTTGGTTGAACACTTTCAACTTCAACAACATTCAACAGATGATTGAAATGGTAGTGCCTGACGCCAGAGGAGGAAATATAATGAAGATTATGATGAAAAAGGAACTTACATTTGTTGACCTTGTGGAGTCCAAATCAAATGGACAAAACAAATTTGAAGACTGGAAACAGGCTGCACTTTTCTAAAACAAAATACCGCTCCCTGGCCCGGTCCCAGCTTCTGAACCTAGCCAGGCAGGGAAGAGCCTACCTGGGCCCTGATGGACCCCCTTCCCCACTGCCTGGACCCTCCGATGGCTTGCAGGACCCCGGAGCCCGCCAGACGGAACTCGAGCCCCAGGCCCAGTACCAGCTTCCGAACCCTAGCCAGGACGGGGAGAGACTCCCTGGGCCTTGATGGACCCCCATACCCACTGCCCGGGCCCTCTGATGGCTTGCAGGACCGGGGGACTCCCACACCCCGGGGCCCGCTGGACAGAGCTCGAGCCCCAGGCCGGTCCCAGACGCCAAACCCTAGCCAGGTCGGTAGAGCCTCCTCAGGCCCCGGTGGACCCCCGTCCCCAGCGCGACCTGGGGGCTCCCGCACCCCGGGGCCTGCCAGATGAAGCTAGAGCTTCAGGCCCAGTCCCAGCTTCCAAACCCTAGCCAGGCAGGGGAGAACCTCCCAAGGCCCCGGTGGACCCCCGTCCCCAGTGCCCAGACCCTCGCCTGGCTGGGGGCTCCCGCAACCCGGGGCCCGCCGAATGGAACTCAAGCCCCGGGCCCAGCTTCCAAGGCCTAGCCAGGCTGGGGAGAGCCTTCCCGGGCCCCGGTGGATCCCCGTCCCCAGCACCTGGAACCTTGGCTGGCTTGCAGGATGGGGAGCTCCCGCTCCCGGAACCCGCCGAATGGAGCTCGAGCTCCGGGCCCGGGCCAAGCTTCTGAACCCTAGCCAGGCCAGGGAGAGCCTCCCCGGGCCCCGGTGGATCCCTGTCCACCGGGGCCCAGGGAGGCAGCTTGGGCCCCGGTGGGTGGGAGCAGGGTGAAGGGGGGGGCAGCTGGCCTAGGCCATCTGGTCACCCTGCTGACCCGCAAGAGATAGTGATCCCATCCCCGCACCCCGGTGGTACAGGGATAGGAGGGGGAAGCCTCGATCAGGAGGACTTGAGCCCCCTGAGCGACGCCTGGGAGCCGGTCTTCTGCACGCCACATTTCCTGCACCCGGCTCTTCCCTCTTCACTCGCCATTACTAGGGGAATCCTGGTTAGTTTTTTTTCTTCTGCTCAGTAATATGCTTAAATTCAGCGGGTCACCACGTCTGATCTGGGGTCGTAGTTGGAAAAAATGCTGAAGTGTCAGGGGGAGCCGAAGGGGAAGGCCAGACCCCTGCCGGAGAAGGGGCCTTGTACCCCGCAGCACACAGGCAGCCGGTGGGATACCACAGACAGCCACTTGCAGCATGCAGCCGGGGCATACTGGTCGCCGGACCCCTTCTCCCCACCAATGTGGGGAAGCGGGGCTCCGCAGCAGGACTCGGTAAGAGACCCTAACACAGGCGATCGGGGGTCTGACCTTGTGGGGGACAAAAGGAAGCAGAGCAAACCCTGTGACAGCCCCAGCCGAGTTCCAGGGAAGCTCCAGGGCGATTGACGATCAAGCAACCATCAGACAGGTATAGCCTTGGGAGGAACCTCGATGATCAATGTCTCCTGCAATTCACACTAATTCTCGCAGCTAGCTGCCTTTTTCATTGACACGCGAGCCGAGTGATCCACCGCCAAGAGTCACAGGCAACCTTTTGAAAACGTTTGCCCCCCTGGGGTGCAAGGGAGGTGGGAGGAAGGCGACGCCATCCGTCCACCGCCCGTGCGGCGATATGGCCCGGGCGTTCCGTTCAAGGCTTCCCCTCAGGGAGTCAGACTGCACGGTTGGGAGAAAACATTACCAGAGGCACGGCCCGGGAGACACCCCCCTCCCGTGGGCAGGGAAGGGGGCTTCCAGAGTGACGGGAGCAGGCAGTCCTGCAGCCGCTGGTCCCTGCCGGAGTAACTGGGAGGGACCGCATGAGTCTTCAAACCCCTCGGCCCGGCCGCACGGGACCGGGTCAGAGCCGCTACCTGGCAACGAGGGAGGGTTACCCCACCTCCACGTCAGCTATCCTTCCCCGGGCGGCCCGAGTCATGCCGGCGGGCTAGCGATTGGCCCACCCCACCCTTGCCCGGAGGCACCAGAAGGGCAAGAACCAGGCAGCTCCTCATCCTGCACGCCTCCCTTGAGATGAGCCGGGGTCCCCTCGCAGGTTCTCGGCTCCTTCTCTTCAAGGCCACCCTGCTGCATGGAAAGGGCCGCTCCTCAGACACCCGGACCGGGTCGGGCAGGGACTCGGGTGCAGGAGGGCCCAGCCGGTGGCAGGGCCTTTCAAAGGGGGGCGGTACCAGCACGGGGATGCACTGTCATTCAGTTTCCCCCACTGCGGGGTCATGCCGGGTAAGCTTGGGTTACGGCTCGGGGGGGCCTACCGCTGTGCCCATCCCCAAAGAGGGATGGGCACACCGCCCCCTTCCCCGGTCCCTCACGCGTCGGTCGGGTCCTTCCAAGTGAAAGAGACCCGTCAAAGGCTCCAGGGCCCAGAGGCGAAGGGGAAGCCTCCCCAGGCCCACGAAACCTGTCCCGGCCACACTGCCATGTGGCAGGACCTAGGACAGAGCCCAGGGTGGGAAGGCCGCCCTCCCCGGGGCACCTGGGAACCCCTGATCTCAGCACAGCTGGAGCCCTGGCTGGGATCAGGGAGGCAAATGAGCCCTCCTAGGGACTTTCAGGGCAGCCCGGCAATCTGGTCGCCCCATTGGAAAGCATTGCGTGCAACCAGATGGCCGAGGGGAAAGGCGTGACCAGATGGCCGGGCCCAAAAGATGCCCATCTGCCCACCCAAGCCTTCGCCGGAGGGCTCCCGCCTGCCCTTTGGAGGGCTCAGGGGCTCCACTTCCCAGGGGTTCAGAGACCCCAGCTTGGCCTCAGGCACTGGGAGGCCCGCAGGAGCTATCGGGCCCAGACACCCGGGGGAGGACTGCTGAGGGCCGATGGAGCCCGTCCCGGGCCCTTTGCCACACTGCGGGCCGGTGAAGGAAGTCCCGAATGGTGGGGAGGTGTTGTCCGGGCCCATCCCATCTGGTCCCAAGCTGAGAACCGCCAGCCCGAGAAGGGTGTTCCGGCATACCATGCCCCTAGCATTCCAGAGGAAAGCTACCCCTCTTTCTGATAATCTGTGCGCACAGAGTGACGGAAGGGACCGGGGGCGCGAAGGCGCCCAAACTCCTGGAGCCCTGACTGGGATCGGGGAGGCAAATGAGCCCTCATCGGGACTTCCAGGGCAGCCCAGCCATCTGGTTGCCCCATTGGAAAGCATTGCACGCGACCAGATGGCCCAGGGGATAGGCTCAACCAGCTGGCCGGGACCGAAGGACGGTCATCTGCCCGCCCGAGCCTTCGAGGTAGGGCTCACGCCTGCCCTTGCAGGGCTTGGGGGCTCCACCTTTTGGGGGCATGGAGAACCCAGCTGGGCCTCAGGCACAGTGAGCCCGCAGGAGCTCTCGGCCTGGATACCCGGGGAGGACAGCCCAGGTGTTGTCTGGACCCAGCCCATCTGGTCCCCGGCTGAGAACCGTGAGCCCGAGAGGGGTATTCTGTAGTGTAGTTCCTATTTTCCCTATAGGCCCTGCGCATTGGAATAACATAAACAGCAGTGTAGACGTAGAAGTGCGGTCTTCTAGGTCTCTACTGACCATGTTAAACTTAATTGGGTTTGTACCAGCTAGCTCAGAGGTCACTGGAAACTTTCTTGACTGAATAGGAAGTGATCAGCTTCCCTGGCTCAGACAAGAAGGGATTCAGTTTTCCAACAACCGCATTAACATGACAACTTTGCTCCTCAGAATAAGAGTCAATCTCTAGAGTCGTGTGAAACAATAGACAGCTATTTCACTCAGTCAGTTGTGCAGGAATTACTTTCACCTGGATGCAGAGAATAGAGAGACGGGCGTTTTCAATAAAAGGTATTATTTATTGAACAGTCTTCCTTCTCATGCAAGAGAAATGAATTGCCACAATTGCAAGACTTGTTATTATAAAAAGTGCGTACAGTAAAAGGAGTATTGCGAAATAATACTGTAAAAGCATTGATATGGTTTCTTAGCCATATGATAGTTAAAATGAGTAAAATATATACATTTATATATACATTTGGCTAACGTCCTCAACTGGTGTTTCTAACTATGCCTACCCCAGTGTACCTGACCTAAGCCTAATACTTGGGAGGGAGTAAGTAAGTAGCAGTTTAAGTTAAGTTGGTTTTGCCAAGGGTTTGCTTCAAGAATTCTCTCTAAGGGTCTAGTCAGCACCGTACCTCTGAAATAGAATGTTGGAGGTCTGGTATCTCCTCTCAGGACTCAATATTCCACTCACCCGCAAGGGTAGGCTGGAAACGCCGGAGCTGGATTTTCTCGGCAGGAGAAAAGACAGCGTCTTTCTCAGCGCGTCAAGGAGGAGGAGGGGCAGCGTCCGTGGGCTTCTCGCATCTGCTGGGCTCTGCAAGGGACAGCTGTTCTGCTCCTGTATTCACCACCACCATCGTGTGTGCTAAAGGCAACGTTGGTATTATTTATACCTAAAGGTGCCGAGTTTGACGTAAGGTTTTGGACATAAGACGTCAATAAAGATGTCACTAAGAACTGGTCGTTCTTACAGTGCTTGCAAGAGTTCTATTACTAATCAAAACAAAGCAAGCAGGGCTTTCCCAGGTTGCTGGGGGTTTCATCTGTAGAAAGAACTGGGTGTGTTATCTAGGAATCTAAGGAAGTGGCTTCTGCTGTATCATGTACTGTAATGAGCTGCAGAGACGAGTTACTGAAATATAGCTCTGATCGTTTATGCCATTATAGGGATATCTATTGATTATAGCCGTATAGGGGCATAAGGTCACAATATTGATCGGGGTCCTAGATAGAACACAAGAATTCTAGCATACCCTGCCCCTAGTAATCCAGAGGAAAGCTACCACTCTTTCTGGTAACCGCACCGAGTGACGGAGTGGACACTGGGCGCCCGACCTTCTGGAGCCCTGGCTGGGATCGAGGAGGCAAACAAGCCCTCATCGGGACTTCCAAGCTGGCCTGGCCATCTGCTCGCCCCATTGGAAAGCATTGTGCGTGACCAGATGGCCGAGGGGAAGGCGCGACCAGATGGCCGGGACCGAAAAGACACCCATCTGCCCGCCTCGAGCCCCGTGCCCAGCGCCCGGAACCTCGACTGGCTTGCAAGACGGGGGGCTCCCACAACCCATGGCCTGCCAGACGGAACTCAAGCTTCGGGCCGGGTCCCAGTCCCAGCTTCTGAACCCTAGGCCAGGCCTGGGAGAGCCTCCCCAGGCACCGAGGGACCCCTGTGCCCAAGCCCAGACCTCGGCTGGCTTGCAGGACAGGGGGCTCCCGCACCCCAGGGTCCGCTGGACGGAGCTCAAGCCCGGGCCCGGTCCCCATTTCTGAACCGTAGGCCAGGCCGGGGAGACCCTCCCCAGGCCCGATGGACCTATATCCCCATGCACGGTCCCTTCTTCTGACACCCAGCCAGGCCGGGGAGACCCTCCGTGGTCCCCGGTGGACCCAGGTCCCCAGCACCCGGACCTTCTGCTGGCATGGACTGCCAGACGAAGCTCAAGCCCCTGGCCCGTTCCCTGATTCCAACACCCAGCCAGGCCACTGGAGACCTTCCCAGGCCCGATGGACCAAGCCCGGGCCCGTTCCCAGTTACTGAACCCTAGGACAGGCCGGGGAGACCCTCCCTGGCCCCCGATGGACCTATGTCCCTGTGCCCAGTCCCTGCTTCTGACACCCAGCGAGGCCGGGGAGACCCGCCGTGGTCCGGGGTGAACCCAGGTCCCCATCACCCGGACCCTCTGCTGGATTCCAGGCATGGACTGCCGGACGGAGCTCAAGCCCCTGGCCCAGTCCTGGATTCCAACACCCAGCCAGGCCGGGGGGAGTCTTCCCAGGCCCGATGACCTAGGTCCCCAGAACACAGACCCTCAGCTGGCTTGCAGGACGGGGGGCTCCCATACCCCAGGGCCCGCCGGACAGAGCTCCAGTCCCAGGCACAGTCCCTGCTTCCGACACCCAGCCAGGCCGGGGAAAGCCTACCCAGTGGAGCAAGGCCCCCAGCACCTGGACCCTCATCTGGCTTGCAGGACGGGGTTTTCCGCACCCCATGGCCTGCCAGACAGAGCTCAAGCCCCGGGCCCGGTCCCTGCTTCCGAACCCTAGCCAGGCTGGGGAGAACCTCTCTTGGCTAGATGAACGCCCAGACCCTCGGCTGGCTTACAGGGCGGGGGCTCCCTCACCCCGGGAACGCCGGATGGAGCTCAAGCCCCAGGCCCTGACCCAGCTTCCGAACCCTAGCCAGGCCAGGGAGAACCTCCCCGGGCCCTGGTGGACCCCCTGGGCCCAGCACCCAGACCATCGGCTAGAACCAAGTAGGGTTGAGTCCAGGCCATGTCCTCTCCACGACGGCCTGCCAGAGGTCCCCATTTTCCTCGACTATTAACCCCGCACTACAGAATCCTGGGGAAGGACAAAACTTGGAGGTAGTTCAACCGGACGGCAGGCCGGCCATCTGGTCACCCAGCCGGCAGGGCCATCTGGTCGCCAGGCCCGCAGGGCCATCTGGTCACACAGCCAGGTGACCAGGTGACCAGATGGCCCGGGACGACCCAGCACCCAGATGGCCTGGGAGGGTGCCATACCCAGTCGCCCTTGCAGTACGATGATGGTGAGGGTGGCCAGGCACACTGAGGCCGCCGCTCGGTAGGCTTCTTCCCCGGGGCTGCGGCTCACCTCCCTGCTCGACTTGGGTGGGAGAGGTGGAATGGGGCCCAGCCGGCCCAGGCCATCTGGTCACCTTGCTGACCCACAAGGGATGGTCAAAAAAACACAAAGGGCCTTGACTCAAAACTCAGCAAGGCTGAGCCAAACTTATATGATTAAACGAAACAAATGCCAGTGCTGAGAAAATTAACTTGAAAGCTAACAAGATGACAGAAACAATTGTTATGAATGTAGCATAAACAACTTGCTTAAAGAATTGCAACATATGAATTTATCAATGCTTCTTTTTTAGTTTCTCCACTTTTTAAACACAAATTTTCGTGCATGGAAATACAAAAATCTTTTATATACAAAATATATACAAAAACAATTAACACAATGAAAATTGACAGGTACACACTTCAAGCATTCTTGGCCGTTCATTCACCTACCCATTCATACAAACAAACAAACAGTAGTTGATCTCGGTGTCAGTTGAACTATAGTTATAAACCACAAGGGATGGTGGCCCCGCGTCCCCGCTGGGGCAGAGACTGGAGGGGGAGGCCCTGTACTGGAGGGCAAGGGGTGGAGGCGGCCTCCCGCTGGCCCGAGTTATCTCCTCCGCATCCCTCCTGACGGCCCGGAGGCAGAGGGACCCACCCCTAGGTGTGGTGGAGGAGGGCGTCTGCGGACGCCCATGCACAGAGAGACAAAAGATTGACTCAGAGGATGACTTTCAATAGATCTCAGTGAGGGAGCTGCTCTGCTACTTACGAAACCCTGACCCAGAATCAGGTCTACGAATGATTAGCACTGGGTGCCCCACGAACATGCGGTGCACTAAGGGCAATGGGGGCGGCCCCTTCCATCTGCACTCCGGTCCCCAATCGAGCCGCTCTACGCACCGGCCCCCTGAGAGAGGCCGGCTATCCCAGGCCCACCGAGGCTCCACTGCACTGCGGTATCGTTACGGTTTAGGGGGGATTCTGACTTAGAGGCGTTCAGTCATAATCCCACATATGGTAGCTTCACCCCATTGGCTCCTCAGCCAAGCACATACACCAAATGTCTGAACGTGCGGTTCCTCTCATACTGATTGGTGAATTCTGCTTCACAATGATAGGAAGAGCCGACGTCGAAGGATCAAAAAGCGACATCGCTATGAACGCTTGGCCGCCACAAGCCAGTTATACCTGTGGTAACTTTTCTGACACCTCCTACTTGAAACCCAAAAAGTAAAAAGGATCGTGAGGCCCCACTTTTATGGTCTGTATTCATACTGAAAATCGAGATCAAGCAAGCTTTTGCCCTTCTGCTCCGCTGAGGTTTCTGTCCTCCTTGAGCTCGCCTTAGGACACTTGCATTATTGTTTGACAGGTGCACCGCCCAGTCAAACTCCCCACCTGCCACTGTCCCCAGAGCAGGTCGTGCCTCACCGGATAAGTAAAAAGACGATAAGAGTAGTGGTATTTCACCGGCGTCCCGAGGGCCTCCCACTTATCCTACACTTCCCATGTCTCTTTACAGTGCCAGACTAGAGTCAAGCTCAATGGTTTTTTTTCCCTGCTGATTCTGCCAAGCCTGTTCCTTTGGCTGTGGTTTCCTAGATAGTAGGTAGGGACAGTGGGAATCTCGTTCATCCATTCATGCGTGTCACTAATTAAATGAAGAGGCATTTGGCTATTTCTGTACTACCTCGCGGTGGCTCATTCTGGGTTATTATGCTGCCCATCAGCATCAAATCGGTTTTGCTTCCAAAAATACAACATTCTTTCGCTTCAGAGTACAGCACACTGAATGCTTTACTCACTGGAACTGGGATCACGTATAGGCCAGAAATAGTACACCCCGCAGTACTATTCCAATAATTTAAAATTGTCTACGAACAGTCCTGAGAAATTAAAGTATGATTAGCAGGACATCAATACTAAATATGTGGTAATTATGTGTATGTAATTATTTGAGACCTATTCATCATGCAAGACATTTCAATAATTATGATGTACACAATTTTTATAAATTATTATAAACACACATCTATAAAAATACACATCTAAAAATTGCACATCTAACTAGAAAATGCACATCTATAAAATTCTAAACAAATTACATCTATAAAATTCACGTCTATACTAAATCTTGTGTCAACTATAAACTAATATGTAAGGGTGACGTGTGCTGTAAGAAAGTGTACATCTCAGTATAAGCTTGAAATTCAATTGTCCATGAATACTTGGCACATTTTAAGAGTGTCCATTAAAGTAGTAAGGCAAACTTTTTTCTTGAATGGGAATGCCATTTGCAGACCTAGATCAGCCAGAACAACATCATTACATTAAGGCCAAATACCACAACATCCAACAATAAAGCCATGAAATTTTACAGTGTTACATTTGGGAAGATCTTTGATTTGCTGTGACAGATCCTGATAATATTTAACTTTACTCTCAAATGCTAATTTAAGGGAATTCTGCGAGTTTTCATAACAAATTGAAACATCAATCACTACAGCTGTACCATTTTTGGTAAACACCACATCTGGTTTTCGTAGTTCATCTTGATTATTCTTAACATGAGGTTCCCTGTATGCCTCCAACCACACCTTTTTGCTCTATCAATGAGCAATTCCAGAATTGTATTATGTCTTTTTATCCTAATGTCCTTGGTTTTAGGACATGCACCTGAAATATGAGAAATAGTTGCACTTTCATCTTCACATGTAGCAAATGTACGATTTCTTCCCCTAGTGATGGTTTCACTACTATAAAAAAAATGTGCTCTTAATATTAGCGCAGCTATGTACTGAATTTCTTTCATTTTGTTATGCTTGCTGATCCAGAAGTTTGAGGCTGGATTACTTGCTAAGTATTTTATACCATCACCTTGGACAGGAAGATTTGCCCATTCCTCAAATTCTTCTTTCCTCCAATCATATGTTGCTAACAAATTCAAATCATAACTCAGAAACCTACTGTCTGAAATGTTGAGTTTGTGCGTTTTGATGATGTTATCAATTTTATCATTTATTACTTCTGCATACATGAATGAATGAGTTATGTACAGATCTTGAGCTGCCCTGAGATACAATAAACTATTGACTTTATTTAGACCAATTGTTGTACATATTTTTGGTATACTGAGGCCCCCAAATGATCTTTTCAAATATAGGAGACCATCACATGTGTATGCAGGAAGGTGTAGAAAATGTTTGACATACTTTTTTATTGTTTGATCCAAAACATTTAAAGTTTTAGCTTCAGTTCCTGTCAATTCCACTTTAAACAACAGTTTAAGTACCAAGTACGGACACAAAATGTATATTTTCTGCTTGGGCTTAAGTGGTAGATTATCAGGTTTTTGAGCAGAATTAACAAGAACCTCATTAATTTTGTTGTTGCTTGTATTGCCAGTGTGTGGATCAAAGTTCAATCCGAGGTATCTCTCACTTTCTCCTGGATGAATGTTTTCAATATTTTCTTTTTCAAACTGCCATGGTTTACAGTTGTTAATCAGGATCCTTAAGAGAATAATAGTTACTCCCGCTGTTTACCTGTTCTTCATTGAATCTCTTAACTTTGACATTCAGAGCACTGGGCAGAAATCAATTCGCATCAACACCCGCATCGGGTTTTGTTTTAATTAAACTGTCGGATTCCCCTGGTCCACACCAGTTCTAAGTCAGCTGCTAGGTGCCGGCCGAGGCAGAACGCCGGCCCGCGCCACTGGGGAGGGGGCACGGGGTGAGGCCACCACCGCAGCTGGGGCGATCCACAGGAAGTGCCCAGGTCGCATCCAGAGTCGCCGAAGCCCCGGAGAGAGGCGCCTCGCCCAGCCGAGGAGCACGCCCGGCCCCGATTCACGCCCCAGCCCTTAGAGCCAATCCTTATCCCGAAGTTATGGATCTGCGTTGCTGACTTCTCTTACCTACATTGTTCGAATAGGCCAGAGGCTGTTCACCTTGGAGACCTGCTGCGGATATGGGTACGGCCCAAAGCGAGATTTACACCATCTCCCCTGGATTTTCAAGGACCAACGAGAGCTCACCGGATGCAGCCGGAACCGCAACGCTTTCCAAGGCTCGGGCCCCTCTCTCGGGGTGAACCCATTCCAGGGCGCCCTGCGTTTCACAAAGAAAAGAGAACTCTCCCCGGGGCTCCAGCCGGCTTCTACTGGATCGTTTGCGTTACCGCAGTGGATGCTGCGAGTGCGCCAGTCTCCGCCACTCCAGGTTTGGGGATCTGAACCCGACTCCCTTTCAGTAGGCCAAGGGCAATGGAGGCCATCGCCCGTCCCTTCCGAACGGCGCTCGCCCTTCTCTGTAGGACTGACTGACCCATGTTCAACTGCTGTTCACATGGAACCCTTCTCCACTTTGGCCTTCAAATTTCTCGTTTGACTATTTGCTACTACCACAAAGCTCTGCACCTTTGGCAGCTCCACCCGGGCCCTTGCCCCGGCTTCCGTGCGCACCGTAGCAGCCCCCTACCCATCGCGGCTTAGCCCCCGTGCCTCACAGCGATGGCCGGGTATAGGCCTGACACTCTAGCGCCATCCCTTTTCAGGGCTAGTTGATTTGGCAGGTGAGTTGTTACACACTCCTTAATCGATTCCGACTTCTATGGTCACTATCCTGCTGTCTATATCAACCAACACCTGTTCAGGGGTCAGATGAGTGTCAGGATCGGGCCGTGTTCGGTTCATCCCGCAGCGCCAGTTCTGCTTACCAAAAGTGGCCCACTAGGCACTTCCATTCCATGCCCGGCTCTACGTCATCAAGCTGGGCTTCTTACCCATTTAAAGTTTGAGAATAGGCTGAGATCATTTCGGCCCGAGCACCAGCTATCCTGAGGGAAACTTCGGAGGGAACCAGCTACTAGATAGTTCGATTAGTTTTTCGCCCCAATAACCAGATCGGATGACCAATTGGCACATCAGGACCTCTACGGACCTCCGCCAGAGTTTCCTCTGGCTTCGCCCTGCCCAGGCATAGTTCACCATCTTTCGGGTCCCATCACGCACACTCATGCTATACCTCCCCGACGGAACGGGCGAGACAGGCCGGTGGTGCGACTGGGGGGCTCCTACCTCAGACGGCGCATGCTAGCCCTCACCTTCATTTCGCCACAGGGTTTTGCTCAGCCCTCCGACTTGCGCACATGTTAGACTCCTTGGTCTGTTTTTCAAGACGGGTGAGGTGTGTAACCGATATCGCTGCAGACCCCTGGCACCCAGCGTGGGCCTCGCTGCCCAGCTGCGTGACACGGTCGGGGGGCACTGAGCACAGTCCGCCTCAGCTGACAGTCGCATTCGGAGCAAGGGGCCCCTTCCCCACCCCAGCCGCCGGGTGGCCAGGAGAGGACGAGGAGGCAGTTGAATCTCCCTCTGCCCCGCGGACATGGTGAAGCTGCTGCCAGGGGGGCTGTAACACCCTTTGCCAGACGGAGGGCCACCTGCCACCCTGAAGCCTTCCCAGCCGACCCAGAGCCGGTCGCAGTGCACGGCCATGGAGAAAATGCACTCTGCAGGGGCCAGATAGGGCCCGAGCCCCGGTCCCACAGAGGGGATCCAGAACTTCCGGCCACCGGCCTTCCTGCCATGTTGAATCCTCTGGGCAGACTGCACGGATCCCACCCATTTACCTCTCGACGGTTTCACGCCCTCTGGAACTCTCTCTTCAAAGTTCTTTTCAACTATCCCTTGCGGCACTTGTTGGCAATCGGTCTTGTGCCCGTATTTAGCCTTAGATGGAGTTTACCACTCGCTGTGGGCGGCATTCCTAAGCAACCTGACTAAGAGAAGACCCGATCCCGGCGCGCCGATGGCCACTGCTGGCCTAACACTGTCTGCGGGGTGAGCCTTGATCAGAAGGACTTGGGCCCCCTGCGCGACACCGGGGAGTCGGTCTTCTGTACACCACATTTCCTGCACCCGCCGCTGGGTGGGGTTTCATCGCTGGGCTTTTCCCTCTTCACTCGCCGTTACTGGGGGAATCAGGTTAGTTTCTTTTACTCCACTTAGTAATATGCTTAAATTCAGTGGGTCGCAACGTCTGATCTGAGGTCGTAGTCAGAAAAATACACAAAAGCTTTAAGGGGGAGCTGGGGAAGGCCAGGCCCCTGCCAGAGCAGAGGCCTGGCGCCCCGGCAGCGCACTCCCTCTTTCCCCGGATCGGATCAGGTGGGGGTTCACCCTCCCCGGGAAGCCGCCCTAAAGGTGGGCGCTTGAGGCACCTGCGTAAGGGCAGCCTGTGGGACACCACAGACAGCCACGCGCAACGCGCAGCATGCAGCCTGGTGCCCAGGGACGGGCCCGGGGCGGACCGATCATCATCCCCCCTCCCCGCCGAGGCAGGGAAGCGGGGCTAGGTCCGCCGGCGGCATACCTCCGCAACAGGACCCGGTGAGTGACCCTGCCACGGGCGATCAGGTGATCTGACCTTGTGGGGGGACAAAGGGAAGCGGAGCTAACCCTGCAACGGCCCTAGCCGCGTCCCGAGGAAGCCCCGGGGGGATTGGCGATCAAGCGACCGTCAGACAGGTGTAGCCCCGGGAGGGACCCAGGGCCGCAAGGTGCGTTCGAAGTGTAGATGATCAATTTGTCCTGCAATTCACAATAATTCTCGCAGCTATCTGCGTTCTACATCGACGCGCGAGCCGAGTAATCCATCGCCAAGAGTCACAAGCAACTTTTTGAAAACATTCGCCCACCTGCGGGCGCAGGAGAGGCAGGAGGAAGGCACTGCCGTCCGTCCTCCACCTGCGCTACGAGACGGCCCGGGTGCCCCGTTCAAGATTTCCCCTCTGGGAGTCACACTGCACTGTTGGGAGGAAAAAGTGTTACCCATCGCTCGGCCTAGGAGTCCCGCCACCCGCAGCCAAGGAAGAGGTCACCCGGGGCGTCAGGAGCAGAAAGCCCCGCAGCCGCCGATCCCTCCCGTACCGCGCGAGTCTTTAAACCCCTTGGCCCGGCCGCATGGGACCTGGTCAAACCGGGTACCTGGCAACGACGGAGGGTCGCCCCACCCGCACGTCAGCCGTCCATTGCCGGGCGGCCCGAGCTGTGCCGGCAGGCTGGCAAGCAGACCACCCCACGCGTGCCCAGATCAGAGGCGCCGGAAGGGAAGAGTCAGGCGGCTCCCCATCCTGCACAACTCCCACTGAGAGGAGCCAGGGTCCCCTCGCAGGCCGTCAGCTCCTTCTCTTCCAGGTCAACTTGCCGCGCGGGAAGGGCCACTCCTTGGTTGCCCGAAGCCCTGACGGGCCAGGACTCGGGCACAGGAGGGCCCAGGTGGCAGGAGGGCCTTTCGAGGGGAGAGTGGTACCAGCCAGGCACTGCCATTCGATTTCCCCCCACCGCAGGAGTCGTGCCCGGTGAGCGTGGGTTCCGTCTCAAGAGGGCCTGCCGCTGAGCCCCTCCCAGGAAAGGGACAGGGAAAGGGGGCACCTTCCCTCGCACATCGGTTGGGTCCTTCCCGGTGGAAGGGGCCCGCCGAAGGCCCGGTACTCACACAAGCGCCCCATGCACCCATGGACCACTCGATCAGCCGGGGCACGCCAGGGTAGTGCCGGGCCCTGTGCCTAGGGAGCGTGCATGCAAGAGGCGGTCAAGGGCTTCGGGCTGGCGCCGTCGGTCGGTCGGGCCGCTCTGCCGTTAATGATCCTTCTACAGGTTCATCTACAGAAACCTTGTTATGACTTTTACTTCCTCTAGATAATTAAGTTTGATTATCTTCTCGGAGCTCCGCAAGGGCCTTTTCCAACCCCGGCGGGCCGATCCGAGGACCTCACTAAACCATCCATTCGGTAGTAGCAACAGGCGGTGTGTACAAATGCCAGAGACTTAATCAATGCGAGCTTATGACCCGCACTTACTGGGAATTCCTTGTTCATGGGAAATAATTGCAATCCCCAAACCCTATCACGAAGGGGGTTCAGCAGGTTACCCGTACCCGTTGGCGAAGGATAGACACACGGTGATCCATTCAGAGTAGCGCACGTGCAGCCCCGGACATCTAAGGGCATCACAGACCTGTTATTGCTCGATCTCATGTGGCTGAACGCCACTTGTCCCTCTAAGAAGTTGGACGCCGACTGCTGGGGGTCCGTTACTAGTTAGCATAGAGGAGTCTTGTTCGTTATTGGAATTAACCAGACAAATCGCTCCACTAACTAAGAACGGCCATGCACCACCACCCACAGAATCAAAAAAGAGCTATCAATCTGTCAATCCTTTCCGTGTCCGAGCCGGGTGTTGGTTTGCTGTGTTGAGTCAAATTAAGCCGAGGCTCCACTCCTGGTGGTGTCCATCCGTCAATTCCTTTAAGTTTCAGCTTTGCAACCATACTCCCTGTGGAACCCAAAGACTTTGGTTTCATGGAAGCTGCTCGGCGGGTCATGGGAATAACACTGCCGGATCGCTAGTCGGCATCGTTTATGGTTAGAATTACGACGGTATCTGATTGCCTTCGAACCCCCGACTTTCGTTCTTGAATAATGAAATCATTCTTGGCAAATGCTTTCGCTTTGGTTCATCTTGCGCCGGTCCAAGAATTTCATTTCTAGCGGCACAATAAGCAGGCCCCCCCGGCCGTCTCTCTTAAACATGGCCCCAGTTTCGAAAACCAACAAAATAGAACCGGAGTCCTATTCTATTGTTCCTAGCTGAAATATTCAGGCGACCGGCCTGCTCTGAACATTCAAATTTTTTCAAAGTAAAGGCTTCGGACCCCTAGGAGCATCAAGAGGGCGTCGAGAGGCAGGGGCTGGGAGCAGGAGGTAGCTCATCCCACGGTGGACCGCCAGCTCGATCCCAAGATCAAACTATGAGCTTTTTAACTGCAGCACTTTAATATACGCTATTGGAGCTGGTGTTATATTTCATGTTGGTACCCTGATATAGTTCCAGGGAACATCGTACATTTTCCTACATCATCTCCCCGTCATTTCATATGAACGAGCCTTATAAGGACATAACTCCAAATAAGGACAGACTGCCTTGCATGGACATAAAGCCTTATAAGGACTGGAGCCTTTTATGGACTAAACCTTTCACCTAGTTCCATGCCGAGGGTGGGTTTTTCCCAATCGATATTGCTCAGACGTTATCCTTAGCACATATGAATAATTTACCAGTACACTCTCCAGGAGGTCCACGATGACCGCCGAGCTGTTGGCTATGCTGGGAGGTACATTGTCGCCCTCTATCTGGGGTGCAATAGGGGGGCGTTGCCCCATACTGATTGGGGACCTAGAAAGGCATCTATGGACCAACTCAATCTCCTTATCTATCACAGCCACAGCCCGCTGCAAGAACGAGTCCATGGTGGTCACTGACGCAGTGGAGATCGTCCTTCCCTTCACCGGGGCAGTAGCAGGTACAACTTTACGTCTAACCATGACTAAAGGATCAAGAAGAAAAAGTGAGCTATGCCGACTGAAAATGATGACTAGCAAAGGGGCAAAGCAAACAGGCCTACCTATCTCTGTCTCTACGGGCAAGAGATCACTTCAGTCACTAAAATAAGCTGGGTCAAACCACAGCGAGGACAGACCCACCTCCTTACCGCTGCTTGTAATATGAAAGATGATAGATGTTCAGTCAACACTCCACTTACTTTGGCAGTTTATGACTCCAAAGTTACCGTTGACAAGTCCAGGCACAAGTTCAGAATACAATTCGGAAGAGGGGGTCCCCTGCCCAGCCTCAACCGGCCTGGCGAGCGGTGACGCAGTGGAATGCACGCCACACAGCAAGTCCGGCAATGTAGTTCTTGCTCCTCACGCCCCTCAGAAGACAAATCCCCTGGCAGGAAAATCCGAGGGCACAACAGGCACAACAGGTAAAGGAGAAAAGAGCTCCCCTTTACCAGTCATGGATGCTCCCCAAATTCTTTTTGCGTGTGGTACATTCTAAAAAGCAGGCACACACAGCGCAGGGGTAGAAGGACACTCGGGGCAGTACATTCAAGTCTCCTTCTGTGTACTTCTTCACCAACAGACTCTACATCTCCTACTGGGAAAGTCTTTTGAGGGCATGGGAGGAATGTGATCAGGAAAGTGGTGCTCTTTCAATCTAGCCACATCCTTCACCACTACAACTCTAGGAACACTTGCCCGTTCCACTACAACAAGGCTGCCTATTAGAGACTCCTGAAACTTAGTAAAAGTCATCTTTGACTCAGGACAACAATCCTTAAATACAACAAAAGCATTAAAGGTTGCAAAGTGGAAAAGATGGATAGCCAACTTCTTATATCAAATGTAAGCCTTACGAAGAGCAGTGTAAGGTTCAAACCTCTGTTCTACTCTATCAACACCACCCATGTACCTATTATAGTCAAATCAAATCAAAAGTCCTTTATTCGGTATTCTGATTTAGAAAAACAATAAAAGTACATTTTCTTTTAAAAATTTACATTAAAAACAGTAAATAAAAAAAAGATAAAATTAATATCCCCTAGGGATATCAATAGCTAAAACTTTGGCAACTAATCCAGTGAATAAGGTGCAACAGTACATGGTAGATATTTAAAGAGCATTCTATGGATAATTATGAGCACAAGAGAGTAGTGAATATCCTAATTCTTATAAATTCTGTACAATTCATAACCTACCCTAGGTTTTGCCTATGTTTAAGACAGAACTTTTACTTTGCGTCTGGACTATGTAAACAGTCTCTTCATTGGTGCCCCTGAGTACCTGATCGCTAGATTCCAGCTTATCCAGAATGCGGCAGCCAGAGTTATCAGACACGTTCCTGTAAGACACAGTATAGCCCACCATTTGGTGAGTCTTCACTGGTTGCCGCTGAAGAAAAGAGTGTTGTTTAAATCTATGGTATTGGTACACAGAGCTCTTCATGACACGGCCCAAAGTATCTCAGAGTCAGGATCCAGAGATACCTTCAGACTAGAACCTTGAGATCGCATAGTCAAAACCTTCTGAAAATTCCTAGATTTTCTAAAAGCCGTATGGGCGGCCGGGCTTTCTCGGTACGGGCTCCCGCAATGTGGAACTATATGCCAGTGGAACTCAGAGGGATGGAAAAGGAATCTCTCTTTAGGAAAGCGTTAAAAAACTGGTTGTTTCGATCTAAGTAACTGTTCTGTCAGCTATGTCTCTTTATGCCTTCTGTAGCTTATTGTCTTGCCGGAAAATGCGCCGGGACACTTCCGTTAGAGGTAGCTGTGCTCCAATAATAATAACTTCAAGAATTGAGCAATGTTTTTCGCGAAGAAAGGAACCTCCAAAAATTGTAAAACAAGATAACCTGGATGACATCTCCATAAACCCAGATGTTTTAGGAGCGGAATCAACCAACGGGTCCTCGGCTCTTTATAAAATTTACAAAATAGGACCACGTGCATCAGATTGGGTTGAGGCTTCGTCACAGGGGCAGGTCGTTAGGTTCATAGACCAATCATTTATTTTCGGGAAGGATACCAGGCGATGGAATATATTCCACCTAAATCGTATCAGCAGAAATCTTTCGTAACCACTTAGGTCAAATGTTAGATATGGTTGAATAGCCGAAGTGATTTGTATTGTTAGTATATATTGAACGGAAGATTTGCTCGCCTCAGTGGCCAACCTAAGTTGCTCTAGATGGATCAAACATGTTTTTTTAAATCCCTTTCTGGATATTTCGGAGATTGTTGTGGGGGAATGGTAATACTTTGACAATCCTAGATCGTACAGGAAATTTTTAATATACATAAGCCAACCGATCTTATGCCCGTTTTCAAGCAAAAGACAATCCTCTAAAAGCCCTTGGCTAAAAGTAGCATTAGTGGAGGACCAGAGACGGTGCAATAAAAGAATAGTTTGGAGCTTGACTATATCAGTGATATATGGAAGGCCAAGTTCCAAATGGCAATTATAAGTGGAGGAGCTTCGTGGCACAGCGAGTAGGAATCTCAAAAAACTGTTCTCTACTTTTTGTAGGGCTTCTACTTTCCCGTAACACCACACCCTGCTCCATAGGTCGCTACCCTTAAACACTTTGACCGATAAATTTGTATCAGTTCCGCCATTGGTCTTTTTCCTAGTCTTTGGGCAAAACTAACCAATGCTGTTGTAGCCTGCATAAAAAGCAACTTTCTTGCCTCGATTGCCTGTCTCCATGAGCATTTATCTTCCATTAGAATTCCTAGATAAGGATAGGTCTTTGTATTCTCAAGTTTAATATTTTCAACATAGATATCCTTAGTTTTCTTACGTCTATTTCCTATGGACATTATAAATGTTTTTTTGATATTCATCCTAAAATCAAGGTCAGCCATATAGCTATGATATCTCTTCAGAGCGCGTTGAAGTTCTAGGGGGGTTCAAGCTAGAATCACGGCGTCGTCGGCGTATAGTAGGGCCGGTATTGGACGCTTTTCAATGAGGGGTAGGTCCTGGCACCCTTCTAGCAGAGTGCATTCCAAACCCATTCGTATAAAGGGTGAAAAGAAAGGGTGCCAGGACACATCCCTGCCTGACCCGCCTCTCCACACCGAATGAGGCCGTGAGTTCCCCCTTATTTCCAAACCTCACCCTAGCCGTGGCGTTGGAATACAGTTCCCATAGGAAATTTACCAGCGGAAGCTCTACACCCATGTCTGATAGAATGGACCATAATTTGGAGTGGCTTACGCAGTCAAAGGCTGCAGTTAAATCAACGTACGCCATGTAGAGGTTCCCGCCTTTACGTTAACATATTTGCCAAGAAGGAGGGTCAAATTGAGCGCTTGCTCCGTGGTGCCCAGTCCTTCTCTTAACCCAAATTGAAGGTCTGAAAGTTTCTTGTTGTCTTCTGCCCATAGCTGAAGACGATTAAGGATAATGCGTCCCTCTACTTTCCCTAGGGAATCTAACAGGGATATGGGACGATAGCAAGATGGGCAGTGACGGTCCCCCTTTTTTAAAATTGGGACCAGGATTGAGTCAGACCATGAATCTAATAGGCCCACAGCACAAGATTCCTCGAGGACTCTGGTTAGTATTGGGGTCCACAGTTCCAAGTTGTGCTTGAAAAGGTCTACTGGGATCCCATCGGGACCAGGTGCCTTTCCGCCTTTACTGGCTAGCAGGACATGCTCTACTTCTATGTGGGTTATTTCTAGAGCAATAGGAAAAACAGATTTCGTGGGAGATAGGCTTGTCTTTTCTTTATGGATTTGGGAAGAATATTCCTGAGATAAAAGGCCGAAAATCCCCACAAAATGCTGAACCCACGCTACTTCATCAATAGCTATATCTATATTGGCATTATTACTAGCTTCCGAAAAGAAAGGGGACTTGATGATTTTCCAAAAAGCAATATTATCTTTCATAGTACAGCTTCTATGTAATTGAACCCATAACTCATCTTTCAATTCGGCTTTCCTTACTTTTATAGCCTTATTATACTCCCTTCTACAATGGGCAATTTCTTGTTTATCTCTTTGTGTTTTGTGAAGGGCAGCTTTTAGATTAGAATATGTTTTTGTGCAGGTTTTGTTGAACCATCCTTTGGTTTTATCATTTCTGTCTTTTAATTTCCTATACAGGGCTGCCTTTACTGCTCTTGGTATATTAGATAAACTATTCAGGATCTCTTCATTAGTGGTATTAAGATCTAAACACTTGTTAACCGATTGTAGTGATCGATCTTTTCCACTTAAGCGAGTACCCATTTAATCTATTCAATGATAGGGTTCCTTGCCCATGTATTCTCACAGAATTTCGCTTATCTAGTTTATTTGGGTGTGATACTGTGATGCTATTTGGGAAGTGGTCACTAGTGGAGTTGTAATGTGTTTTAAAATTTACAATGCGGGACGCAGCATTGATTGAAACAAAAATAGAATCTATAATGCTAAACGCTCCCCTTCGGTTAAAAGTTTTGGTGAGTGGGACCGAGGGTACCACTAATTTGTTTGCCAACCCTAATTCCAAAACACATAGCACTTCGTTCATATACTCTCCACTTATTGTGTGGGGGAAATGAGTTAAAGTGTTTTCATTCTCGCCCTGAAGACCGCAATTGTAATTATTATTTTGGGCACATAGAGTAAGATTAAAATCGCCCCCCCAAATAATTATAACATTTTTCTTAGAGTTATTTTTTAGGTCCTGTAGGGAGAATGAAATATCTCTTAGGATACTTATTACATCAGTCTGGGGTAGATTGTTATAAAAATTCGCCAGGACGTAAGTGTCATATTTGTTCAAATCTAAAATTATTATTTGGAAGTTTGGTTCTGCTTTAAATAAGGCGATTTTCTTAATCGCTAGAACATTGGAGATAAATATTATCAAACCCCCTTTGGCTCCCCCAGAGGTGGAGGAAATCGCTGTAGAGAAATATGTTTTATAACCCTCTAGGTGTAAAGCTGAAGTAGCCAATGTCTCCTGAAGGCAAAGCACGTTAAAATGTCCCACGAATCAAAGCCAAATATCATTAGCCAGTTTGGAGCGCAGACCTGCTACGTTCCAAAAGGTTATTTTAAGGCCGGGCTCAGTAGGAGGTACAGGGGACTCATGGCCATGATTAATGGGCCCTTCATTTAAATCTGGGTTCTTTATCGTTCTGATCCCTTTTTGATTTGTGCTATTGTACCCACATATGGGTGGGCCTGGATTCTCCACTATGGGCAGATAAGATAAGGTCTGTATGTTGAATTAGCCACTTTTGACCTCACTGTCGGTAGAGCGGTTGGAAATGGGGGAACAGTTTATTTGTTTTTTTGGCATCTCATTTAAGGCTCCTGTGACCCAAGATCAGTAGAATTATGGTTGACCAGTCAATCGATTCCTTCCAAACCAGATAACAAATTAAATCTGTTGAAGGTTGGAACACCATGATAATCGTTTCGAGTTGGGGCGATTTATCTACTCTTAAATCCAGTCGAATACTTGCAACGTGGAGGATAGAAAAAAACAAGCAGCAATATATTGATCCTGCCTGCTACTAAAACGTTGTTACTAGTCTTCCAAAGAATTTTCTTGACCAACATTGAGGATCTAAATGTAAGGACAATGCAGTCTCCCAGCAGCGATTTCCTAGTGTTGCCCAACCACTGGACCCTTCTCACCATCTTAAATTCATAAATAGTTGGTTGTCTAGACCCGTCCTCTTACCCAACCAATGAAGGGCTTTATTTCTGAGTGACTCCCAGGATTCTACTTCTGTGGAGCCCTTACTTGGTGCATTTGCCAAAACAATTACATATGGTGTTGCACACGGAGGAAGGTCAAGAACTGGGTCTGACCCAGAATTTTCCCCGTTTTGCTCTAAAGGAGTGAACGGTAGGTGTTGACGAGTCTGCAAGAAGCGTGGTGAAAGAATGAAAACTGGGGGTTTTGGATGGCTAACTGGACCCCCAGGCCTTTCATCTGCAGCTGAAGTGTATGGAGGGTTGTTTATCTTAATCAGGGAGAAGGGGTCCCAATTGAATGATTTGCCCTTGCAGTTGAAGTGCCTCGAAGAGGGTTCTTTATCCTTAGCGTGCAGGTGGGTTTTTTCTAGGTTTCTATAATAACTAGTCTGCAAAGAATTACCCTTATTCTCCACCCTTTGCTCATGTACGCCAGATATAGAGTCACAGCGGTTCTTCTTATCACTTGACATAAGATCTTCAATAAGAGTTAATCTAGCCCGCATTTGGTCCAGGTTCACTCTTGAATAAAGATCCAGTCTTTCCACTAAGGTGGTTAGTTTCTTAATATAGCTACTTAGCGCTTCGGGTTTTTTAGAGGGGTCCTCCTTCCCCTTACAGAAACCTCTTCTTGCCCCTGCCCTTTTCTTTCCTTGGTTGGTGTGCTTCACTATTATGGGCATGGTGAAATCTGGTGCATTCTTAGCGCCTGTGGCAGTAACCATATCAGTGCGCAAGCTCTCAACACGAGAGGGAATCTTGTGTTTTTTCTGAGGTGGCTGTGATAGAGAGTCAGAATCAGTTAAAGAAATCTCATCAGAGATTTTTTGTATACAACCATTTGTGACAATTTTGGGGACTGCGGGTTGCCTCGGTGAGGCCTGATCAGCTAGTTGTTCTAGTTCGGTAATTGACCGCGAAGAAACTGCCTCAAGGGATTCTTCTACCGAAATAATCTGTTTGTTCAAGGTCCCCATAGCCCCCATGAGATAACTCAATAACGATTGGTGTGAAGCAGCTGGAACAGTTTTACCCACAGGGGGCTTCGGGCTTAACAGTTTCCTTTTCCCCATAGCCTTAACATGTTTAGAGGTTTCGACAAAAAACGGGGGAAGAAAAATAAAATACAAGCACCCCTCCCCTTAGTAACCAGTCCATGGGCACGTCAATAATGAAACTCTGGTAGATTAATTGGTCCTCAGACTCAGTTCGCGCTCAAAAGAATAAAGATGTAAGCTGGGCAAGCGCAAGCAGTAAATGAACTCTTACTTTTTGTTGTCAATAAAATCGTTGTATTCACAGTAACGAAAACCAAGAGATTGGGCCCAGCCCAGCCTCAGCAAGCCACAGACGGGTAAAGACTTGGCCTGGGCTTTGTCCGCGCGCGTGCCGCACCGCGGGAGCCCTCTGTGGAATTTATCTCCCTCTCGGTGGGTCACGCTGCTCCTCTCGTGGGACCGCACTGCCTGCTGGGAGGTGTAGTTTCCTGGCAGTCTGCGGCCCGCGGTCCGGAGCTCTGCAGCGGTCCAAGCAATCTCCCAATGGAGTCCTGGAGGTAATGTAGGTGATAGAGGGCAGGCAGCAAACAAAAGGCAGTCCAAACAGATGAGGGCGTCCAGAGTCTTGTCTCACAACATACTAATTAGTGCTCTTATTTTGTAGAAGGGTAAATTCAGGCACCGACCTTCTGCCAGCCTGTCTTCCCTTGTACTTAGATAAGCTGCGGGATGAAACCAAATACCCATGTTTCTCGGTCTTACCGCTAACTTGAACTGCTTTGTTGCTTTCTTTTCCTCTAGAGCTACGGCCCACAATACCAGAACACTATTTGCACTCTTGCATTATTTAATCCCCAGTACTAAGGCTGCTGCGGTTCTTTTAGATGCTGCAAAAGCATTTGATTCCATCGAATGGCCCTATCTCCATACTATTCAACGAAGAATTGGATTCCCACCCATCTTCCTGCAATGGGTGCATATACTGTATACTGTGCCTACAGCGCGTATCAAAGTTAACAGATTCATATCAGATGCCATTCCGATTGCAAGGGAGACAAGACAAGGTGCCCACTGTCCCCTTTGCTATTTGCGATAGCACTTGAGCCGCTGGCTTGTAAAATTCGTCAGGGACATCACTATTCAGCACTCGAATTCCCACAGCGCCCATTGCATATATCTCTTTATTCAGATGATATGATGCTATATGTGTGAGATCCTGAGATTTATCTGGCCCCCCTGTTGAGGGAATATAGTAAATTTGGTCACCAATCTGGGCTTCAAGTTAACTAGTCCAAATCTCTCATTATACCATTAATGGACACGACACATCCACACTCAACAGAGTTCCCACTAGAAGGGCAATCTGACCCAGTTAAATATTTAGGTGTCTGGTATCACATGGAGCCAGAAGTGGTGATCCGAACTAATTATGGTCGGGTGATCAGTTCCATGGAGGACAAAATAGGGCGGTGGATTCAATCACCTTTAACATTGGCTGATCATCTGGCAATTGTCAAGATGGCCATATTACCGACATTTTAATTAATTTTAATAATATCCCTATTACTCCCCTAGCAGCAGTTTTTCGACGTTTATCTGCAATGGTGACTCACCTGATATGGGCAGGCAAGCAGGGCCGCATTGAGTTGCGTGCTCTTACATTACCCTACTCACAGGGTGGATTTACAGTTCCTGATTTTCTGATTTATGTTTTATGTGCACGAGCGCAATATGCACATTATTGGTATCATCATGTCCCCTCAACACTCACGTGGCGATTGAAGAAGGTGATGCGCTCCCAATACCATTAAACGCTATCATAACTCATCGCCGGCCCCCTCTTCATGATCGGGATATCAATACTATAGACACTACCAACGCTGCCTGGCGTACGATGGGTAGATTAGCGCATAAACTCCCTTTATATGCCTCTGCCCTGCCACTACATCATCACCCAGAATTGTTGGTTACTCAAGAAGAGGTAGGCATGGGCCTGCTGAAACAAGTGGGCATAGATACCATGGGGGAACTATATAACAATGGCACTTTTAGAGCACCAAATGACCTTACGTACATCAGTAATCAAACATTATTGTTTCATTTCATATATTATAGATTACAGGGCGCGATCAAGAAGTTATACCCTTCTTACCCTGAGGAGCCACCAGAGCTGTCAGCATTACAATTGTTGCTCACAACATCTCGCAACACGCACATGGTATCTAAACTGTATATCAAATTACAGAAGGACATAGCTGACACAACGCATAGAGCATTAAGTAAATGGAATGATGTCCTAGCTGACCCACTTACAGAGGAGGAATGGGCTCTGTCATGTTCCCTAACTGGTATGCTAATGCACAATGGAAATGTGCGTATGTTGCATTATAAATATTTACACTTAACTTACTATACTCCAGCCAGGCTTTGTAAATATGGACTGCGCACAGATACGAAGTATAAAGGCTGCAAGACTGAAATGGCTGACTTTATACACCTTGCTTGGTACTGTACAACAGTGAATGACTATTGGGTAAACGTTATATAGATACTAGGCAATATGGTGGGTATTAACTTTGTATGTACTATTCGTATCTGCCTGCTGGGCCTTGTTCAAGGCGTACGCGCTACTAATTGCACATTTTGTATAGTTGCTTTGCTTCTAGCTAAGCAGAGAATCTCGCTATGCTGGGATAGTAGAGAGATTCCAAAAGTCAGACAGTGGATTCAGGATATGACGTATTGTGAAGACGCTTTGAAAACGTACAAGGATAATTACCTGCTGGTTGTAAGCCCAGGGACTACTGCATTTACTTGATTGAATTTTTACAAACGTACCAAATTGATTAATTGTGCATAGTAATCTTCATGTAGTAAATATTATGTACTGGTAACATTGTCAAATCGCAACAAACTGGATAATGGATGTTGTTGTACTACGGTCTGTGTGTTGTTTACCTTTTAGGACATTGTTTGTCTTTGAAAATGCTAATAAAAAAAACAAAAATAAAAAAAGTTTGCAAAGAACAACTTTTTGTATAATATCAAACAGAGAACTGACGGACATGACTATTTTTTTATACAACACTCTTTAAAAAAATACGATGATTATACGACAAGAGAAAAAAATATAAAACCTGTGACATAATTTGATAAAAAGCAATCATAAATGGCATAAAATGGAAGACCCAGAGGGATCCACTTTATGTATAAAAGTAAAAAAGAAGAATCATACTGTACTAGATTTTTCAGATCTATAGGAAAATGGAATTCAATTCATATTCAGACTACAGAAAGAGAGGAAAACATAACAGTCAAACCCAAGTACCTAAGAATGTTCTATTTGTAATTAGGTTATATAAAAACCAAACCATGCAAGGTTCCGCACCTCCAAAAAGGAAATTAGAGGTGAATCACCCCCTAAAAGTCTGCCATTAGGCTTCCATAAGAAAAGAGAGAGGGAGATATAACAAAAGTTATCTTATCCATTGGTAAACAGTGAAGACCATATTCTGAAATTACTTCAAAGATAGTCAAATCAAAAACATTTGAAATGCAAAAGCCAGAAGCTGGAATAGGGATGGAATGTAAAGTCAGAGAGGCTATAGACTCACCTCAAAAGTCATAGATAGAACATCTCCTTTATCAAGATAAATAATACCGTCAGCGAAAACACAATCAGTAATCGTGCCATAATATAATGCTAATTCGATGCTTCCAGTTGGCTCACCTATGTCATGATGTAGAAA
This sequence comes from Lissotriton vulgaris, assembly GCF_964263255.1. Taxonomy (NCBI): domain Eukaryota; kingdom Metazoa; phylum Chordata; class Amphibia; order Caudata; family Salamandridae; genus Lissotriton; species Lissotriton vulgaris. The sequence continues at coordinate 1,572,203,131 of NC_141693.1, forward strand.
AACACAAAATTACTTAAGAAGGACAAGGGGAACTAGATTGCAGGCAATCAATAATCGTAACCCGATGAAAATAAACCGGGCTGAGACCTTCCAAAGAATATCACAGGCACAGAAATACCAAAGCAGGTAATCAAGAAAGCGTCTTAGTTTAGAAAGAAATGAAGAGACACTCCTAGTGAGTGTACAAAAAACTTTAAACAACAAAATAGTTCACCTAAAAAGAGAGAGATGCACAGATAATCTATTCGTATCAGGGATTCAAACACATTTTAAAATAACAGGAGGCTACGATCCTACAAAGAATATCACACTCACTAAATAGTGGGGACAACAAAAGAAAAGAAAAGACACTCCTAGCAAATTCGAGGAGCTCCAGGTAACAAGGTGGTCTGCCTAATAAGAAAAAAGAGAGGATAAGTACACAATGAATCAAGAATGGAATTTAGGGTATGAATATATTGTGTACTTATCCTCTATTTTTTCTAATCAGGCGGACCACCTTATTACCTGGAGCTCCTCGTATTTGCTAGGTGTGTCCTTTCTTTCTTTTTGAGCAAGACGTTTTCTTGCTTTATTTTAGCATATGGATGCTAAAATAAAGGATTAAACCAAAGAAAATACAAAAGGACTGAAATGTAAAAAAATAAAATAAAAAAGTACTGAAATGTATTCTGTTCGGTGCACTACTTTTTGTTGAATTTGCTATGTTAATCTGTGATCAGGAGCACCACAGGGTGACAGGTGCTCGAGTTTTGTGCACGAATAATAACTTTTATAAGACAGTAGTAAAAGAGTGTAGTGCTATTGTATAAGCCTGTTGCCCATTTCTGTTTGGAAGTATACTATTGTTGGACTAAATCGCACTCACCTCTGCTGCTTACAACTTGAATATGCCCCGTTTTGGTGACGGGGAGAACTAGCGCAAGATTTGTTTGGACGAAGTTCAGTCACCGCACCTATGGCTCAGAATATGCAGGGTACATTGGGACTGCTTGCTCTCTTTGTAAAGTTGGAGCGCCTGAAAAAACAGGAATTAGGGCGATGGTGGGACGGAGTAACACTCCAGCAGTATATCGCCAACAAGAAGGCCCTAAGAGGCTTACATATCTTAATATTTTCCATGTTTGAGGCCTTTAGTCCTCATTTCCTTAAAGAACGGGAAGCAAATTTTGAGGGAGCATCATTAGTAATGATGCAGATATTAATCAGAAATGCGATTGACAAAGGGGCAAAGCTATTATCTGAAATAGAGACAGTAGAAAAAGAAATAGATGCGATGGAGGCTAAAGATTTAATTGAAAAAAATTATGAAATTTAAAAAAAGTTATTGAAAGCCATCACCAGTATTTAAAAGATAAGAAGATGCACAAGTTACGGTGCGACGATAGAGATTACAAAGTGGGCCGCATCTATACGTTTGCAAAAAAGTACTATTCAGTTCACGCTCCCGAAGACAGGAAAAGAGGAAGGGAAGAAACTGATGACACTCGGTCAGTGAGTAGTGTATCGGTCTCCTCGCAAAGTAGTGTTGCCTCAAGTAGAAAACTTAGTGAGACACCTTTAGGGGAAGGAGCCTCTGCATTCTAGGAGTTAGCGAAACTGCACATAAGCTACAAGCTGTGAAAAAAACGAAATCAAAAACAAGGAGAGGGGGGAGGAGATACCAAAAGAAACACAAAGAGGGCCCAAATAGACCAAGAAAGAATGACAAGGTCGAAAAAATAATTGTTATTGATATTGGTGTTAGTCCTAAGAGAGGGGTGTTATTTATCACAGGTTCTCAGACGGCGCTAAACCAATAACGTAAAATTAATACTATGAGAGAAACAAAATAATTGGATGCAGTGCCATAGGTGAGGGGAAACATCTAAACCCCCAAATTGGGACCAGAAGGTCCGTACAATTATATACACCACCTCCTGTGCACACGCATGTAAGTAAAAAACAGTACAACACAGGTTATGTTGATCAATGATGTTATTATTTGTAATTTTCAGTTTGATGTTGTATTTCTGAGCTGTTAACACAAGGCCTCTTAAGGTTTAAGCTACGCCTTTCTCTAAGAATTCCTTTTTCTAAAAATCTGTTCAGATCTATTTGTAATTTGGGTGCTCCTCTTCATGGCCAGTTTTTATTTCTGGCTCACCTAATTACTTCTTAAAAGTGCATATTCTCTTTTGTACAGCCCCCCTTTTTGAAGATAACATATGTATGACATAAGCTGTTTCCATTTTATTTCCAGTCCTGAAGAAGTCGAGGGTTTATACAATCCATCGACGGAACACGTGTTGGCTGGCGTGCTCAGAAATACAACATTAAGCCAAATATTACATAACATATGTATGACATAAGCTGTTTCCATTTTATCCCCAGTCCTGAAGAAGTCGAGGGTTTATACAACCCATTGACGGAACACGTGTTGGCTGGCATGCTCAAAAATACAACATTAAACCAAATATTACAAATAAGAACACCATTGCCTTCATTCAAGATCAACATAACCTGTGTTGTACTGTTTTTTACTTATATGCGTGTTCATAGGAGGTGTTGTATATTATTGATATTGGTATCGAACCAAACAGGTGAGGTGGGTGCACTATTTGAGATGGGACATCATAAAGATGTAGAGGTGATCAACTTGTCACAAAGAGTAATGGATACTGATCAATTACGTTTGTTAAACAAAGGTCTGGGCTTCTGCTCAACACAATCTGGAGACTTAACAGATGTTCATATGGATTTGTTTAAGTTTATAAGAACACTGAAATTAAAAGATTTCTTTAGTAACCAAAGATGTGATGTTTCTGTACCAACCGAATTGTGCCCCACTCCTGTATTGAGTATTGCAGATATTTGCAATGTCCAATGTCTCTTGTCAATTTACGAGAAGACAGATATTGAGATGGGGGCATTATTACAAGATTTGAACATCTTAGAGAACCTTGATGTTGATAGTGAGCTACGACCAAAATGCAAGTTTATACCGGTCGGCTCTTATCATCAGAATATTGATCTGTTCTATGATAAAGTGACAGAAGATTTATACAAATTGGAATGCCACAATACATTCTCTAAAGAAGGAGATAATAACTTATTGAAAGGGTAACATTATACAGGCTAGAAAAAGATGAAACTATTGTCATCCGCAAGGCTGACAAACTCAACAACGTAGTGGTAATGATCCAAACAGATTATATGAATGAGATAGAATTACAGTTAAGTGACATCTCTTGTTATGAATTAGTAAGTGGGAATCCCATGAATGAACTGGTATCTTTAATCAATCTGAAACTTAGTGAGTGGAAAGACGTTTGTCTCTTATCTGACTTCGAATAGAGGTTTCTAAAAGTATGCCAACGGAGGTTACCCAGTATCTACGCACTTCTTAAAGTACATTTAAAAAAGTGCCCCTACCCACCTAGGTGACCCATTATTTCTAGGGTGGGCTCACCCACGGAGAGGTTGTCTAAGTTTGTAGACATGCAACTACGAAAACATGTGATTGACCTGCCGTCTTACATCAAAGACAGCACGGATGTGTTGCTTAAACTTAAAGATTTTGTCTGCTCTGAGGATTTACTCTTTGTCACATGAGATGTAATCAGCCTATATACCTGTATTGAGAATAGGTTTGGAAGGCTGGCAGTAGGTTCCTACCTATATAGAGAAAGAGCTGACATGTTTGAGCATAACCTCATGGTACTTGAAATGATTGATCTGATTCTGACAAGGAATATTTTTCTCCACAATGGGCAATGGTACAATCAGGTCAGTGGGACTGCCATGGGCACCAGATATGCTCCCTCTTATGCCTGCCTTTTTATAGGGTGGTATGAGAGGGCGCATGCATGGGCACAACATATTGTGTTCTCGGGGAGATATATTGACGCTATCATCTGCCTGTGGTCAGGGTCAAGGGAGAGTTTGGATGAATATTTTGTGAACTTGAATGACAATCCCTATAATGTTCAATTAACCATGAACTGTCATAAGGAGAACATTTAATTTTTAGCTCTCCACTTTTATATAAAAGATGGGGTCATCCAAGTACTTTGTACCGCAAAGAGACGGCATGTACCCGAGTACTGCACGCTACCAGTGCTCATTCACGTTCAGTAATTAAAAACATCTCATATGGAGAACTGGTGAGCGTACGGAGAAATTTCTCCGAACTTGCAGCCTTCAAGGCTAACATTGCTGACACACGCTCTTGTTTTCTCAAGAGAGGCTACAATATACGGGATGTGGAAAAAGATGGAAAAAGCTGAGGCACACGTGTACCAACTGAACAGAGACAGTACACTTGTGACAAAAAATTGGAAACGTACCTTATATAATGAGAAACTTAGGTTTGTTACCAAGTACACATCTTACATAGCAATATATTCTTTCGAATTCTAAAAAAGAACTGGCATCTGTTGCTAGAAATACCAAATTTGAAAAAAGATCTTACATTGAACCCTTCTGTAACATACAGGAAAGGACAGACATTAAAAGATAAATTGTGTCCCAGTTATGCACCAACATCAAGGTCTATTGGGACATGGTTAGCTAAGACACCTTGTGGTTTCTTTACTTGTGATTCGTGCATTATATGCAAGATTGTGAAGAATAAGACACAACACTTTGCATATAATAGCCCCAAACAATATGAAGTCAGAGATTTTATAAACTGCAATACACCCTTTGTGATTTATGTTTTAGGCTGTAGATGCAGTATGATTTATGTGGGAAGCACAAAGTGAAATCTCAAGCTTAGGATTCAGAAGCACCGCAGGGTCATCATAGGGAGTGACATCAGATACCACATGGCTGAACACTATAAACAATATCATGTGTCGGACTCCATATTCTGGTTTCATGGTATTGAACATGTGCCAGCAATCAGAAGAGGCGGAGACCAGGATCTCACATTAAGGCAGAAAGAGGCCAAGTGGACCTGTAGATTGCGAGCCATAAGTTGCAGCCATAACACTGACAACCGATTCCATCACTTTTTAAACTAAGCCTGCTTTCTATTCTACGGCCAATATCTGTCCACTTTCTGCATTATATTGTGACTGCTTAGGTATCTGGACAGACATTCTTTTATTTCGAGATGTGATTTCTCTGTTTGATAACTGATACACAACTGGTACGTTATTGAATAAATACCTGTTAAGTGTTGTGACATTTCAGGTCTGTCCAGTGTTACTACATTCAGATTTGTTTAGGTTTCATGTATTCCATTTACCTCTTTAAGTATTGAATACCAAGAAGGTATTGAATAAATACCTGTTAAGTGTCGCAACATTTTTTGTCTGTCCAGTATTACTACATTGAGATTTGTTTAGGTTTCATGAATTCCATTTACTTCTGTTAGTTTTGAAAAATAAAGAAGTATTGATTAACAAGAAGGTTTTGAAAAAATACCTGTTAAGTGTTGTGACATTCCGGGTCTGTCCTTAATTACCACATTGCGATTTGTCTAGGTTTAATATATTCCATTTACTTCTGTTAGCATTGAATAAAAAAAAGGTATTGTACATCCCGTTTTTTGGTTTCTTACTTTATTTATTTATTTATTTAAGAAGCTTATAAAGCGCACAGCTACCCCCGTCGGGGGTGTCCCGGCGCTGAGAGAGCAAGAATATCACCAGAGGAGGCAGCCTGGGTCCTACCCTCCAGCCCAGTGTAGCAGAAGCCCTCCTACTCAAGGTTGGGTGAACAGCCAAGTTTTTAATTTGCGTCTGAAGATCTGCTCAGACTCGATAAACCTAAGGTCCAGAGGGAGGTCGTTCCAGAATTTAGCCGCCGTCACACCGAACGTTCTGCCACCGCTCCGGGCTAGCCTGAATCTGGGAACAACCAGTAGACATAGGTTATTGGACCTTAGGTTTCTATCAGACTTCGATAGTTTGAGTCTTTGGCTCAGATAGGATGGGCCAATTCCGTGAATGGCTCAAAAGGCAAGGGTAAGGATTTTAAACTGAACTCTACGAGCGATAGGGAGCCAGTGTAAATCTTTCCGATATGCTTTGACTGAGTTGCGGGCAGGGATGTTTCCAATAAGCCTGGCAACCGCATTTTGAACGATTTGTAATCGGTCAATGAGATAGAGGGGGGCTCCAGCATAGAGGCTGTAGGCGTAGTCCAGATGTGCCGTAATGAGAGCATGGACAATTGTTTTACGGGAAGTCTGGGGAAGGTAAGGGAAGATCTTCCTTGTAGTGTAGTTCCTAGTTTCCCACTAGGCCCTGCGCATTGGAATAACATAAACAGTAGTATCGACGTGGAACTGCTTATATTCCAGGCCTCCACTGACTATGCTAAACTTAATTGGGTTGTGTTACCAACTAGCTCAGAGGTCACTGGAAACTTTCTTCTCTGCATAGGAAGTGATCAGCTTCCTTGGCACAGACAAGAAGGTATTCAGTTTTCCAACAACCGTGCAACATGACAACTTTGCTCCTCAGATCAAGAGTCGATCTCTAGGGTCGTGTGAAACAATAGACACGTATTTCACTCAGTCAGTCTAGTGCAGTTTACTTTCACGAGATGTAGAGAATAGAGAGACGGGCATTTGTCAATAAAGGGTTAACATTTATTGAACAGTCTTTCTTCTCGTACAAGAGAAATGTATTGCACAATTGTAGTAATTGTTATTATAAAAAGTACGTACAGTAAGATAAGTATTGCGAAATAGAACTGTAAAAGCATTGATATGGTTTCTTAGCCATACAATGGTTTAAAAGTAATAAAACATATATACAGTCATATATACATTAGGCTAACATACTCAACTGGTGCTTCTAACTAAGCCTACCCCAGTGTGCCTGACCTAAGCCTAACACGTGAAAGGGGAGTAAGTAAGTAGCTTTAAGTTAAGTTGGTTTTGCCAAGGTTTGTTTCAAGAATTCTCGTCTAAGGGTTTAGTCAACACCATACCTCTGAATAGAATGATGGAGGATTGGTATCTCCTTCAGGGGTCTCTCTCGATATCCCAGTCACCCGCGAGGGTAAACCGGAAGCGCCGTGGCTGGATTTCTCTGCACGAGAAAGGCAGCGGGTCTCTTCAGCGCGTCGAGGAAGGAGGGGGGACAGCGTCCGCGGGCAGCTGGAATCTGCTGGATGTCTTCGCAGAGGGACGGCTGTTCAGCTCCTTAAGCGTACTGCACCATAGTTCGCGCTTTAGCGGCGATAATGGTATCAGCAGCTTCACCACCACAGGATAGCAGGCTGCAGCGACAGAGTGCTAGATTTACCAACACGGGGTCGTGCAGGCAGCTAGCATCAGTAGCTCGCAGCTCACAACAGCTCACATTGCTTAAGGCAACGTTGGTAATATTTATACCTGACAGGTGCCGGGTTTGACGCAAGTTTGCTGGACATAAGACGTCAATTAAAGATGTCACTAGGAAGTGATAGTTATCAGTTGCTCATTAGAGTTCCATTACTAATCAAAACATAGCAAGCGGGGATTTCCAGGTTTGCTAAGTTTTTATCTTGTTGAAGAACTCGGAGTGTTATCTAGGAATATCAGATAGTGACTACTGCTCTGTCATTGCACTAATTGGTCGCAAAGGAAGTGGCAGAGGGAACTATGCTGGAATGTGGCTCTGTTCGTGTGAGGCCAGAGATGACTTTTCAGAAAATCGCACTTGAACGGTTATGCCAATATAGGGAATAAATGGATTTATAGCCGAATAGGGGCATAAGGTCACAGTATCGATCAGGAACCTAGATAAACACGCAACATCCTGATCATGCGCAATTTGCCAAAGCAAGCTGCGGTGACTTTGTTAACCTGGGCTTTGCAGGACAAGGTGTTATCGAAAAGGAAGCCGAGATTACGGGCTGACTCTACTGGATTGGGAGGGGGGTTCAGCACCGTAGGCCACCACAGGTTGGCTGGGGGGGCTGGTTTCTGACTAAAGAAAATCACCTCGGTTTTGTCTGTATTAAGGGCCAGATGATTGGAAGCCATCCAGGTGCAGATGTTGCCAAGGCAGTTTCGAAAGTTGGAAAAGTGCGAGTCAGAATGGTCTCTAAAAGAAAAAATGAGCTGGGTATCATCAGCATAAGAGACCACCCTGACTCCCCACGATTCGACTACCCTGGCAAGAGGGCCCACATACGCGTTAAACAAAAGAGGGCTCAAGGCAGAGCCCTGAGGCACCCCGCAAAGAAGGGGTTTGTCTTCTGACTCAAAAGGACGGAGAAGTACCCTTTGAGATCTCTCTGTGAGAAATGATTTGATCCAGGCCAGGGCTGTGCCTCCGATCCCCAACTACTGCAACCTAGTCACCAGGATATCATGAGACACAGTATCGAATGCGGCGGATAGGTCCAGGAGGACTAGCATGGCCTCCTCGCCTCTGTCCACCGATTCCCTAATCGTCTCCGATACCTCTAGCAAAGCAGTCTCAGTACTGTATCCTGATCTAAAACCGGACTGTGAATCATGTAGCAGCTGGTTAGTTTCTAGATAAAGGGCCAGTTGTTTCTGGACCACTTTCTCCAGAATTTTGGCAGGTTTAGGTAGAAGGGAGATGGGACGGTAATTGCTAAATTGGGAAGGATCTGCATCTGGTTTCTTCAAAATAGGAAGCAGCCTGGCTTGTTTCCAAACTGAAGGGAAATGGCCATGATTCAAAGAAGAGTTCCATATAGCGAGGAGAGGGTTGATTAAAACAGGGGCTAGATTGACCATCACTTTCGCCGGAACTGGGTCCAAAGGAGATCCAGTCTTCACCTGGTTTAAAAGTGACAGGGCTGAATCTGAGGTCAGCTCAGCAAAGGAATTAACCCTTTCGCTGCTGATGACGAGCTCAGCTCGTCATCACCCACGGGTGTCGTGTGCTGATGACGAGCTGAGCTCGTCATATCTGCACCAGAATCGCAATTTGCAGCACAGCGCAAAAATCCCCGCAGCAGCCATGTGGTTAAAAGAGCAGAGCTGGGTGTCTGATGGACCCAGCTGGGGGATGGAAGGTACGGGCTCAAAGGAAGACGATAGTTTGATGATTTTTTCCTGGAAAAAATCGGATAGTCCGTTGCAGAGACCCTGTGTGGGAGTAGATTGGGCTTTCAGGGCAGGCGGATTCACAAAATCCTTAACGATAGTGAAGAGGGTTTTTGAGGAATTCTCCGCCTGTTGGATAAGTTTAGAAAAGTAAGCTCTCATTGTGGACCTCTTAAGTTTTTGAAATGTATTTAATGCCGTTTTATAGGCTGATTTGCTGATAGGGTGGTAGGACTTGCGCCATTTTCATTCTAACTGTTTGCATCTGCTCTTTTCCTCTCTCAGTGTGGAGGAGAACCAGGGAGCAGATGGGCGAGATCTGAAGGAAGTCAGAGGGACCAGGGGGGAAATACTATCTAATGCAGAAGAGAGGGCAGAGTTAAATCTCGCTGTTTCCTTGTCCAGGTCTTCCAATGGATTAAAATGATAGTCCAAACAGGTCTTAATGGCCTCACTGGTAACTTTGGACCATTTGCGTCCTATTTCTCTGTTCATGGAGTAGGGGGGGGACAGGGCGGGGACGCTGAATTCAAAAGGGAGGAGGAAGTGGTCTGTCCACGTGAGGGGTACGGAGGGGAGAGAGGAGATGCCAGGGTGGTTCGAAAAAATAAGATCAAGTGTATGACCTGCTTTATGGGTCGGACCCTCTATGAGCTGAGACAGGGTCAAGCCCTGTAAAGTTTCGAGCAGAGATGAGGCTGGGTGCAGGCGGGATTGTCAACGTGGAGATTGAAATCTCCCAACACTTAAAATACGAGTGTTTAAGGGAAAAATCTGCAATTGAGTGTAGCAGGGCGCTAAGGGATGCGGAAGAAGCGGAGGGAGGGTTATAAACCAGGATGCCAGCAAAGATTGTAGAGGCGGAGTCCATTATTGTGAGATACATAGCTTCAATGAGCCCCAGGTTGGGTATTTTATTTATGTTAATAATAAAGTGGGACTTAGCAATAACAGCAAGGCCTCCTCCAGATTTGGAGTTGGCACGATTAACTCCCAACAGGCGACAGCCAGTGGGAATGGCCAAGTATATGTCTGGTTTAGAGGAATCTTTAAGCCACGTTTCTGTAAGGAAAAGTACGTCCCATTTATGAGTATCCAGCAAGAGCCATATGTCTGCTGAGTGCGCGGGCAGGGAGCGGCAGTTTACTAGAGCTGCCTTTAGACTGGGCGAAGGCAACGGTTTAGCAGGTAACCGAGCTTGAGGAACCCGTTTCCGCATCATGGGAATAGAGTAGTTACACTGAGCGCAGTTAAAGGAGGATATTTCCAAGTCCAACGTGCAACAGCAGACCATGGGTGAGCAAGTGCCTAGTCTAAAAGTAAGAAGTTGATTCCTGGTCCAGGTGATGGTTTGAGAGCGAGGGGCAGGGGGACTGGCACTGGGCGCGGGCCAGGCGCGGACGGGCGCAGACGGGCCTGGCCTTACTAGAGGAAGTTTGTTATGAATGTTAAGTGCTCTATACTAGTAAGAATAGTCTATTACTATCTATGACTATTTGTCTTCTGTAGTCAGTGAATAGGATTGTTGGAAAGACATTGAGTATTGTCCTCAACATTGGGGAGGCCTTTATGGCCCTGCTTAGTCGGGCTCAGCCAGGTCCTCCTTGATCTGACGCCGGTGTGTGAGGTTTTTATGGTGGTAATACATTATGCGCCATTATGTCAGTTGGACAGGGAACTAAGATTGCATCATCTACCAAAATTATGCAATCTAGTTAAGATTACAGGATTTATATACATTTTAGGTGACAAACTTCCTTTCTTTCTTTTTCTTTTCAAATTATTCCCTTTGGATGGAATTTTTTGAGGGATAACTGTGTCGAAAAATCAAATCTTTTAATAAATTAATGTAATTCTGAATATATGTATTAGACCTTCCTTAAGATGGTGACCGTGTAGGATACATATACACAGTGTGCCCTCTTCCGGATGGAACTGGGATACTGAATGTATCCTGACTGACCTGTCTCATTCCAATTAGACTTACTGTCTTTAGGATGGTTTAGGGTTATTGATTTTGGTAAAGATGTGCCATCTAAAAACACAATTATACTAGATTATTTTGAGGGGCAACTTTGCTGAAGAAACAAATGCTTTTACAAATGAATGCATTTTTGAATATACGAAACAGACCTCCTTTAAGATGGCAACCGCAAAATGTACATATACACAATGTGCCCTCTTTTGGACTGAATCTGAATACCGTATGCATTCTGACTGATCTGTCTTATTCTAACTAGACGCACCGTCTTTCAGAGGGTTTATGGCTATTGATGTTGGTAACGACGTGCCATCTATAAACACAATTAAACTAGATTTTTGCTATATATTGATCAATCGGACTTGCTGTTTGATGCAATACGGGCCGGACCCTATTCTAAAATCGCGCCCATTCATGCATTGGGTCTTCTGTTCTCTTTGAATGACCCAAGATGGCGGTCGAAAGGGCTGGACAAGTGAGCGTACTACTTCTTTTTTTGATACGTGCCCATGTGTTTCACGTGTAGTTAATTAAGAGGTTTTAAAAGAACTGCCATGGCGCGAAACCATATTTTGGTTGGTGTCAGTTAGAATCTGAGCGAATCTTGGTCTTTGCGGGTGGCTTTCTTATTTATTTATTTATTTATTTTGAGAGTTTTATATAGCGCGAACAAGATCTTTGCAGATATCAGAGAGCTTTACAACAAGGGGGGAGTAAAAACAAGAGAGCAATTAACAAGCTTTTGAGCGACAGATAGTTGAGGTAGTAAATGGGTAGTAAAAAATAAAGTAGATAAAAGAGGGAGCATACACAATCAGTTAAACAATAATACAAATAGTCAATCTGATAAACAAGAAATACAAATAGTCAGGAGTCTCAAAAAGTTCCAAAGTTAGGTACATGTTTAGGTGAATTTAGCCATGAGGATAGCTTTCACTTCTTTCTTAAAGAGTGTGGTGAAGGTGATAAGTCTGGTTTCTTCCTTGCATACTCAGCCAAAATGTCCCATACGCCAACAAACACACTCTTTACAAGAAGGTAGACAGTACTTATAAGAAGCAAAATGCGAATTGCAGCCACACCCAAAACAGGACAACTTTGTTTTCTTTTTTTCCAGCTTGAAATGTTTAATTTTGCTGGTCTTGTTGACTACACTACATATTTCATTGTTTTTGATGACCGGTCACTCATTGTTGACTTCTTCCACACAAGGAACTGATTGTTCAATTGCTTTTGTGGATTTGATGCCTTCATCCAGTGTGGGATCTCCTATAACTCACAGCATCACCTGCATGAATTTTCTATTAGTGTTGACCATCAATTGGTCACGCATCATCTCACCAGTTGACACTCCGAAATTGCAGGTGGTAGACTATCCCTTCAATGCTGTAATAAACTCCTCAAAGGATTCCCCTTTCCTTGGTCTCCATGAGTAGAGACAAACAAATGTGTGATGCTTATTGTAGGTTTAAACCTGTTACTTTCAAGCCACATTAAAGCCTCTTCAAAATTATCAGTCTTGTTCATCTTCAGACGCTCCAGCTTTTGGCACTATGCGAAAATATTCGAATACCTCAGATTCTAAGCAATGCAAAAGGATGCTTTTCCTACGTTCACTGACATCTTATTAGCCTCAATGGCCAGGAGATACTTCTGCAACTCGTCTCTCCAACGTTTCCAAGTAACAGGAGGATCTCCTAGAAAGCCCAGCCACCATTAGGACTAACTTCCACAACTACATGACGAGTGTAGCTGATTGGATAAAAACCAACCGCCTGGCACTCAACCCGGACAAGACGGAAGTGATGATTTTGGGGAAAATCACCTCCCCGTGAAACGACACCTGGTGGCCCTCCAAACTTGGACCCACACCCACTCCGAAAGGCCACGCCCACAACCGTGGCATCATCCTAGACAGTAAACTCACCATGAAATGCCAGAACAACACAGTCTCCTCTGCATGCTTCCACACTCTACACATACACAAAAAGATCTTCAGGTGGCTCCCCGTCACCATCAGGAAAACAGTAACTCAAGCACTAGTCACCAGCTGACTGGACAATGGCAATGCACTCAATGAATCACCACCCAGCTCCTGAAGAGACTCCAGACGATACAGAACTCTGCTGCCACACTCATTCTCGACCTCCCCAAACTGACCCACACCCCCATGAACCTCTACTGGCACCCTATCTGGAAAAGATGCCATTTCAAGATGCTGACTCACACCTACAAGGCCCTACAGGACCTGCATACCTCAACCACCGCCTGAACTTCCACCAGTCCTCCAGACACCTGCACTCTCCCTCCCTCACACACACACACACTGCTAATCCGCTGAAGCTACGCTGGAGGATGCTCCTTCTCCTACCTTCTTGCCAAGTCATGGAACAACCTTTCTCTGCACCTCTGACCATCAACTTCTCTCCTGGACTTTAGAAGGGACACAAGACCTGGCTATTCGACTGAGCCCAACAAGAACCTATCACATGGATATCAGATACCATAGAGGATGATTACCCACGCTTTACAAATCAGAGTTGCTTGATCTCTATTATTTTACAAAATTGATCTGCGAAGGATCAAACTGCATAATGATAAGAACTAGTGGGAAGGCAGGTAACAAGGAGAAGTAAGCACCAGATGTAGGTAAGGTTAAAAATATAATAGCTGTCAGAAATCAATAGAAATTAAAATAGAAACTAGACAGGGATGGCCCTGCTCTCCATTATTGTTTGTGCTATATATAGCCCCATTTGTGCATATGCTAGAGCAAAGTGTTAGTATATGATCAATGGAATGTGGGGTTCATCGGGTACATGTTTTAGCATATGCGGATGACATCGTTGTAGCTTCTGCAGATCCAGCACAGGCCATACGTGAAATAGAAAAGCTTGCTGAAGAATTTGGGCTGGTGTCTGGATATAAACGTAATGCGGCCAAAATCCAGATAGTATGTACTGATCAGGCCTTTCCGGGGTAGAGTTGGGTAACGGATGAAGCCCGATATAGTGGTATAAAAATTAGAATGTCTCCACAAGAATTAGACGAGGTTATTTGGAGTAATATAGTTTTAGGGGTGAAGCAGCAGCTGGACCGGCTTGAGTGTCTGCATTTGACTTCAGTGAGGAGACAAAATGTTTTAAAAATGATTGTCCTTCCTAAAGTACTATATTATTTTAGAGCAGTACCACTGGAGTTAACAAAAAAACTGCTGCAAGGGATTCAATCTATATGTGATGAATTAATGTGGAGACAACGAAAAGCGAGAAGAGCTTTTAGACTTATGATGTTACCGCTGGGTCGGGTTGGATGGTATGTCCCGAATTTTTGTTTTTACTACTATGTATGCCTACTGCAAAACATGTGTATCCTGTTGACAGGTGAAGATGTGATAGATGCAGAAGCTCCTTCAATATATCCATTATTGTTAGGTGAGGAAGCAAGAAATGTGCTAGTGAAATTTTCTGAGCCAAGGTTTTACAAAAAAACAAGGTTTAAGGTCATGATTACGGCCTATTAGGTTTGGAGAAGGATATTTAAGTGGTTTACCATTCCACAGTTGAACTATTATACTCAGCTTCGGTTAGGTTCCCAGAAATATTCTGGGATTATAAGATACTGTGTTGGAAGATAAAGGAGATTCAGTATCTGGGGGATTTATTTCAGGAACGGGTTCTATGTTCATTTATGGAACTCACTGAAAGATATGAACTTCAACATCAGGAATTCTTAAAGGATCTGCAATTACGTGATTACCTCATCAGACAGCAGCTGTATGAGGGTATCATTATGGTACTACTAACAGTGGAGGCAAACAGGAAGAGGGCTAAGATAGGGGTAATATATTCTATGTTAATTGAGTCTCAAAAGGACGATCTGGCTGCTCAGGATCGTTAATGGTCTGCCCGATTAGGGGAGGTGATGCAGATCTTCATTGATATTGCAGGGAAAATATTGCTATCATCGAATCTGCAAACACAACACTAAAAAAACCATCTTTGATCTGTATCATACACCAGAGCGCATGATGAAGTGGGGAGGGGATAATGATGGAAAATGCTTTAGGTGCAGCACAGATAGAGCTGATATCGTGCATATTTTCTTTGACTGTACAGCACTGACGCAATTAAAAAAAACTAATAGAGTTGTTTATGCAGGAGGTTACGGGTATCTTTCTACCAATAACGAAGGAAATGATGATATGAGGGATATGGTTTAATGCCTCAAGCGATCAGCCAGTATATAAATTTAGATATATAACATCTATTGCTGTAGCAGTGGTGCGGTTATGTATTGCCTCATGCTGGCTTCAAAGCGAGGCTCCCACATTTGTGAAGTGGAGGGCTAAATTTTATAATGTATTTAATATGGAATATAGTTCATATTCTTTAAAGTCACCCAGACGACAAAAACTTGGGTTGGAGATATGGGATTCTATGATACAATATATGAAATAATTATCCCACTCTGAAATATTTTTTGCTTCTGTTTTTGTTTGTTTCTTTTTTCTATTAACTGCATCATTGGAAATCCTATTGAAATAATGTGTATGTATTGACCACAATTGTTATGATATGTATCTGTGACACGGATTGAGCTAATAAAAAAATAAAAACAAATTAAAGTAGAAACAAGATAGTTGGTAACTAAAGATACTTTGTAGGAAGGGAGCAGTTTGCATTTATTAAAATCTAGGATAGGGACGAGTAATCCAGAATGACTGTAACAAAACTCAAAGCAGAACCCTGCAACGTTCTATGGAATGCACCAAGTCATGAGCGACCGGGAGGTAAAGGGAAAGGAGTGCAAGGGAGTAAAAAAAAGGGGAACTTTTGATCGCACAGTGTACAAAATTATGAAACATTTATAAAAGAACAAACAGTTTCTACAGCAGAAGCTCAGGGGTTCTCTTGTAGCTAAAGTTGTAAAGAAAAATATTTCTGTAAGTTCTCTATCACTCCTCACGGCAGCACGCACAAGCTGACATTACCCAGAAAGTGCCTGAATCACTTAGCAATTATCAAAAATGTACCAGTCACCTCTGTAGTAGCTTCCTAAACATGGGGAGGAAATGTGACTTAATGGCCATTGTTATGTGCGGACGGCCGTCTGATCTGCGCACGTGTCAGATTCGGCCGCACCCTGGCGGAATGTTCGCCGCGGCGAAGCGGTTAAAGTCCCACAATGGCCTGGCATCCTGCGATTCTGGATCATTGGAGCCAGGTTTCAGGGACTCTGCTGTCTGCATGACCTGACGGCAGTTACTTATGCCCCCTCTGAAGATTGATGCCCTGGGCCTGAGCCCAGCTCACCCATGCCAAAGGCCGGCTTGGATTTAAAGTCTGTCCGGGCTTGGCAGTTCCAGCTGGACTGGTCCCATGGGGAGCAGGGTCAACAATTATTTGCATGTGGCTAGGTCCAAACCCGGGTGAGGTGTGGAGCAAAACAAACAATGCATTTAGATCCAGATGTCTGTACTGGGGGGAGTGAGTGCTTGACATTGTTCAGCACTCCGTTCATCAATTGTTTTTTTTTGCATTTGTCAATCCAAGTGGGATGAGAATGCCAAGACGCGGGTCCCATGCTTGTCATGCCACTGGATTCAAGCTAACCTGGCTGATAAGGTGTGATTCCCCGAAACCGGTCCTAGGCTGCTTGTTTCCGATCCAGAGAGGTCCTGGCTTGGAAGTTCAGGCTGGACTGTTCCCCTGGTAAGTAGGGTCAAGACTGATTTGCATATGGATAGGTTCAAACTGGGGTGGTTTGCTGAGCAAAAAAACGATGGATTGAGGCCCAGATCTCTGTTCCGGTGAGTTTGACACTGTTCAGCATTCTGACCATCAATTGTTCTTTTTGCATGAATATATATATTTACCTTGTGTAAAGTAATCTGGTGGTCATGTACTTTGACAAAGTTTGAGCTACAGAAAAAAAAATCTACAGGTACGTAGCTGTGCTGCAGCCTGCGCATCAGTACGGAGAACAATGGTCCTAAACCTTTCTTTGGAAACAGTAAATTTAACATATCTTCATTCTAATCAATTTAGGAGCATACGTCATGTCAGCTCGCGGTAATCAAAACATTTGAGTTAATAATGTGCAAAACCAATAAATTACAATACAGCATATATTTATTCACTTCTAATTAAGCTGACAGTAGATATCTTACTGTATTAGCGAAAACATTGCAGGAGACAAGAAAAGGTTGCTCCAGTGGAACGGGCAAAAGGAAGTGCTCTAGTGGAAAGGTTGGATAAAGAAACGGGAGAAGTTCCCAAAGTGCTCAAAAAAGGACGATTAAAACTATTCAATGTTGGACTGATCAGAAAGTATCAGTCTGAATAGGCCTTGCCACGGTTGATCAAAAGTCCACAGTACAGTACATCCTCAGCTAAAACCATAAGGATTCATCAGCGGCTAGTGGCGAGGTCTTAGTAAAGTCTCTACACCACCCGACTTTAGATGACCCTGAAAGAGCTATCAAACCAGAAACATTGCCTCATATGGCTACGATTAAACTAGAAGACCCAACAGCTTCAACAAACATGGCCAATTTATCAAGGGAAAACAAAAATAGGGTAATGATAGACCAGAATGAGGACGATTACAGGTCAAGACGCAAGGAAAACTTCCAAATAACACTATTCAAGAATTGGGACACAATACAAACGGGTAAACATCCCTCCAGGATCAAGGGCCACCAACCCCAAGTAGAACAAGCGGGTCAGAAGCTACAGTTACTCCATACCCAAAGGAGAATTGATTTACCACAGACAATAGATAAAAAGAATCATAAGACCCCAGGTCAGGTCTTTACAACAATAAATCCAAAAACTAAATTGCTATTTATCCCTGAATATTACACCCAAGGACATCATGACATCCTGAACAGAGGGAACATCTTGAAACTCTTCAAAATCATCCCTGAACTCTGCCATATTGAATCCAATGATATAACCTCAATCAAACTCAAACCTATTGAAAGTAACCAACTCTCCGAACCAACGTTAATCACTTTTTCAACTGTAGCAATTAAGTAGCAAGTTTTATTAATGTCTGACTTACTCAACCCATGGGGAATTAAAATAGCCCAAAAACTTGAACCGCGGTACCCATCAGTTCTTGCAAAATCACCGGAGACCCATCAACCCTTTCAATACTAAGATCTGCCAAAAGCCGATCCCCAGGAAAGGCAATATGCCCTGAAACAGAGGAGGTTAAAATGACGGCGTATGACTGGGCATGGCTGCTAGCGGCCCTAGACAGGGGTAACCAAAATTGAACTGGTATTCAACCCGGTCTCTCAGTATGCTCATGGAATATAAACAGTCTTACCCCAAAACTTCAATCCACCGATGTGATAAAGTTCTTAAAAACCCATGAGATCATACTACTGCAGGAAACATGGTCCCTGGTCAGTCTTCCAATAGAAGGATACCTGGAATACAGAGTCCCAGCTCAGAAGTTGCATAAATCCGGTCGACCCAGTGGCGGTCTTTCCATCTATATTTCAGTCAAGCTTAATGTCAACATTGTAAAAATGACATTCAAGGAAGATTGGATCTCTGGGATAAGGATATATAATACCAAATACACCGACCAACTGATCCTGATCAACGTTTACATCTCACTAAGTACCAAGGATAAACAAATGAAGTTCAATCATCTAATTCAGACCTTGTGTAATCAAGAAAGTAATTACAACAGACCAGCCTGTCTAATATCCGGAGACTACAATACAAATCTTTTTCAAGAACTTCCACAAGAACACGGGCCCCGTGGCCTGACATCCTCGAACAAACAAAACCATCCGGCACCAAATATAGTAAAATTGGTGAATACATGGTTCTCCAATTCAGTGCCCTAGGCTACACAGTCTTGAATGGTCATTTCCCTAAGGATAACCCACCGAACTGGACAAGGTCAAATGGCCTCATTCCTTCCTTCCTAGACTACACTGTTTGTAACAAGGAAATCTTCCCCCGATCGAGAATTACACCATAGTTGCTCGAGGTGACAGTGATCACCGTCCTCAAGTGATCACAATGTCATCTAATCTAGCACATCACGCCGTAACCAACCTCAGGAGGAGATTACACTGAAAACCTCAAAAGGTTGAAATGGTCAGATCCAGTTATACCAGCAATAATGAGTAAATGTAGAGTCTTGCAAAACCAAAGGAGCACCAACGAATCATTACCAGTTACGGCTTAAAAACTTTTCCTGCAACTCAGGAAACACCCAAAAACACAATCCAGCAACAATAACAGATGAAATCAAGGAATTAAAATCAAAACGTAATAGTATGTTGGGACAAGTCAGTAGGTATCCAGGGGAAGATCATAAATTCAGTAACTACAAGGTCGCCCAGAAATCACTTCGACAAGCAATATTTCATGAAAAAAACAAACGCTCTGAAAAGTTTTGGTTAAAACTGATACATGTGAATAAAAGTCATAACCCAAAAGCTTTCTGGCCACTTGTCAACTCCAAAATACACAAGCAAGGAGGTCTAAGCAGCACTAATATCCCTGAAGCTGAATGGGTACTTTATTTAACAATGCACTTTGAGGAACAAGAGAAAAAAGCTGGTCCACCTGTCAATTCAGCGGCAATGGCCCAACAACACAGTTGCTGCCGAACGCTGGGCACAATGGATGCAGCCTCATCAAAGAAAAAAGTTGAATGAAACAAAAGGACGCCACTGGCAACGAATACTAAATCCACGCTTAAGCCTTTAGAACCACCTGACCATGCAGTTACAAACTTGAGAATTACCATGGATAATATAGTTCGAATCATAACTGGGGGTGCACTGATGGAGCCCCAGTGCCGAATGGCCTACCACAGAAGTTGTTTAAACAAGACACAGAATTCTGGGCCCATCAATTGGCACCCCTCTTTACCCACTGCTGGTCTAACTCTGAATTACCAGAATCATGGTGTGGCGCCATCATACATCCAATCTTTAAAGGAGGGAAGAGATCAGACCCGAAAAATTAAAGGATGATTACCCTTTTGGATGTAGAATTGAAATACTACGCCAAACTGCTCCTTCATGATCTGGCATCCTGGGCAGCAAAAAAATTATCTAATACCTTTTAATCAGACAGGATTTGTGCAAAAATCAGGTACCATAACATACTTGCTCGCAATATCCGTCCTGTTGGACAAAGCGGCTGCCTCAGGAATGTTTATGCACAGCTGCTTCGTGGACTTTAAGGCCACCTTTGTTCGCGTGCCTTGAAGCCTACTATGGCTCAAATTGCGGAAATGGGGGATTCCACCAATGCTTCTACGAGCTATAATTGCGTTACACACCAATATTTGGATCCGCATAAAACTTGGGGACGGATCACACACCTCAAGGAAAATACTAACATCACACGGAGTGAAACAAGGCTGCGTGTTAGCGCCCCTTCTTTTCAGCCTCTTCATTTCCGACCTGTCAGAGTAACTTGACGAAGTTAATTCTCACCCACCAAAACTCGCCGGGGTAAGAGTTAGTAACCTATTGTACGCGGACGATTTAGTACTGCTAAGCCATACCAGGGTTGGCTTGCAGAGACTCCTCAATCAACTGTCCCTTCACACCATCACCATCAGAAACAAACTAAAACTGAACCTAACAAAGACAAGGGCAATTACCTTTGGGTAAAGGAAATACAGAGGTGGTGGTTGGTTATACAACGGTAAAAGTGTAGATAAAGCCATCTCTTATAAGTACCTGGGGGTCCACATGGACAGAAGGGGCTCTTTCTCCAAACACAGAGATAAGGTAGAAGCTAAAGCCCTGTCAATCCAGGTTGCCTTTAAGACCCTTCCCAGACAACTTTCCGGGCCATCCCTGACCCCGCTCATAACCGTCATGAAGGCAAAAATTACCAGCTTCCTCACCTACGGCTAGATTATGCAAGGGAAGGACAACAGTCTTGTGAATAAAATAACAATAAGAACATTTAAACAAGCGTTGAGCCTACCGAAATCCTCATCCCCTGCTCAAATACGTCTTGAGTTTGACCTTCAAGATCACCAAGCAGTAGGGGCTGGAGCATTTATCAGGCTGTGTAATAAGTTGCGTAGCTTCAGAAAAGGAAGCCCGGAGGCACTCCTGTGGCAGGAAATCTCAGTCGGTCAGCTTGGTAGATCATACCGGCGCCATCTACAAGACTCCCTAAAACTTCTGGATTTTGAAGAAATCTGGAATTTGAACCCATCGCAGCAGGCACTCAAAATTGACATCAAAAGGAATGTCCGCCTCTGGTCCTTTCACTCGGACAGAGCTCAACTGGCCGAACGTAAGCACACTTGGACAATTGTATCATGGTTCAAGCCAGGGATTATGGCCCCATACCTGTCATGTACTTATTCTGTGCTGTGGAAAAAAAGATTCATGGCCCTTAGAATGGGCGAATGGCCATTCCTGTATCACCTGCCGAGCTGGCAACGCGTAAATACCAATGTAACATGCAGGGGGTGTGGGAGCAGCAAGGAATCAATCGAGCATGTGGCATGTCTTTGTCCTGCACTTCTCGACGACCGGAAGATCATGTTAAAGAGCGAATGGAATAAACTCGGCATTCGCACGTGCAGACAAGCTATACTTGCATCAATGAACCCGGACAACCCACTGCTGAAAATTCGGTTTACCAAGTTCATGACAAGAGTAGTAAGAAGATTTACAACCGAAGAAGCCAGCAAGTAAACAATGGTCAACAATAAATGGGAGGATCAACTCCTCTGTTCCATCAAATAGCAGTTGACCATGGCCTCATTCTTTACACAGACTATCTCTGGTCCCTGTGTGTTCCAGGACCATTAAGCCATCATATGTAGTGTCTTTAACATATTAGCAGATTCACGCCTCCAGTAGTACCTATTATGTATTCTCAATAACCTTGGTTTTGCTCAGTGTTTTAGCAGATGTTAAACCACAAGGGACAACAACGGCTCCCAAATGTTTTTCTAATACTCACTAAGAGGTTGTACAACTATGCAAACTAATTCTTTTTATTTTTAAACTATTTTTAGATGAATGTTACCTTTTAACTCACTGTGATGATACAAACGAACTAAAACTGACACTCATAGGAATATTCTTAAAGGGAAAAATAATAATTTTTAGAGATTAGACAAGTGTTTTTTTTTCTCAGTGATGTATGTTTTCTATTGTAATGATTCTAATCAAACAATAATGTTCTTAATAAGTCAAAAGTCAACAAACTCTATTCGGCATATTTTACAATATTTTTAGAGATGTATCATCACTTAGCACGGTGGGGTTGGGGGTTTTGTGATCCAGGACTCAATGGTGTGGACGTCAAAGTTTTGACCCGATTTGGGTCACAGAGGGGATATTTGGGCCTCAGCTTACGGGTTTTCCTCAGGACAGGGATGGGCAACCAATTTGCGATGTTTGGTTTCCGTGTTTCACACCCGCAAGGTATTGCGGTGCGATGGGGCCCTCCTACTGGTCCATGATATCAATGGAGGCATTAGGTGTAGGTCCTCATCCGAATGAGTAGGGCAGTGTACATTGATCGATTCAATTCCAGGGCATTCAATGCAGCAACTTAATTGTCTGGTGACAGTCTCCTCTTCTAGGCGATCTGTGCTGCGCATCAGCAGAGTGCTGCCTTACAACACGAGACATGCAAGCTTCTTTTATTGGTTGAAGACACGTATTTTGGGACGGACGACGACTTTCACCACTATTATTCCACACTGAAGGGCTGAAGACTATAAAATATTTTCAAATGTGACCATTTACAAGAAGATCGCTCTACCAGTTGCAGAGCTTGTAGTTTCGCTACCTTCAGCACTTTATAATAGCACTTTCTAAGGCGACCAAGTTCGGCCACCACTTCAAGCTGGACCTTAAGTTCAACTGTTACAAGATTGGAAAATTTTATTTTGCTAAAACAATGACCACTGTTGTACTTGTATTGTAATTGCATTTATATAGTGCTTACTACCCCTGACAAGGGGTCGTAGAAAAAGGGAGTAGCTTACTGGCTTTGCATGACGTACTCTAGGAACAAGGTAGAAAAGCATCAATTATTTCTCAAGCTCCCTACATTACACAGAAGGGGGAAGGGTCATGTTCGAAATCATTACCCAGATGTATCTATGTCACTCGCAATGCCATACATAAATCAGTCACATAGAGAACTTAGAAACTCCATACATCAGTAAACCAAGATCGTTCCAGAAGTGTTTTAGGAATGCCAGACATATGCCTTAAACAATATCCTGAAATGTCCCGGAAGCTGCGAGTACAGCGGACACGCTGACCTGCACCCCAGGCAGAAAAGACAAAAGTATCTTTCTGGACCTCCGGTCTCTCGTGTACTGACCGCGCCGGAATCCAACTTTCGCTCACATTAGTCTGTTCCTCGTCGCTACCACTCCTCCTTTCTATCAGAACTGCAAATGTGGTCCATCGGCTTAAACTGCCAACTCTGGTGCTGGAAACCAGGGTTCGAGCCTCGAGGTCGCGTCCACATCCTGTGATTCTGGGCAAATCACTTGGGGCTCGATGTAGGTCGGTCGGTAACGGCCGAAAATCGGTATTTTCGGCCGTTACCGATCGGTAAATAGCTGATTGGTATGTAAAGGGCATTATTTTACCGAATCGGTAAAATTACCGATTCGGTAATTTTACCGATTCGGTAAAATAAAAAAATCGGTAAATTTACCGAATCTGAGCCACCCATATGTAGGTGGGACGCTTCAGAGTCCCAGGAGCCTTACCGAATCGGTATTTTACCATCAAATCCAATTTGATGGTAAAATACCGATTCCGGTGGGCATGCACATGTGTGCATGCACACCTATGCCATGTGACAGGCAGACCTGCCCTTAGGGCATGTATGCCTGCCACATGGCACCCGAGCCTGTTTTGGGGGTGCCAGAGGGTGTCAAAGTGACACCCCCTGCACCCTTGTGAAAATCGGTATTTACCGAATCGGTAATGCACATTCATTCCTATGGGCTTCAAAGCCCATAGGAATGAATGGGCATTACCGATTCGGTATTTTCCGAATCGGTACATACCGAAATCATCCGATTCGGTATTCCAGCACATCTGAAATACCTACATGTCGACACCATAGATTTACCGATTTTCAATTATCGAATCTGTAAAATTCGGTAATTTAAAATCGGTAAATCTATTCTACCTACATCTAGCCCCTAATCTCCCTGTGCCTGATTGAGTAATGTAAATACGGTGCTCATGTAAAGCGCTCCAATACCTTCGGGTCGAGTTCACGCTATATAAACATTTAAAAAAAAAAAAAAAGTTAGCCTAACCGGGTGGGACACAGTCTGCCATGTCCCTCTTCCTGCAGTATTATCCTTGTACCTGTGTTTGGTACTCTTTTGTAACATGCACACGCCACTTTTCTCTTGTTACCGTATTTTCCGGCGTATAAGACGACCCGGCGTATAAGACGACCCCCCACTTTGCTTGATCAAATTTAGGTTTTGTGCTATACTCGCCATATAAGACTACCCCCACTTCCAGCACAGTCCAACGCTCTACTTGTACCTTGTACGCTTTTATAACCTGCACACTTATCACTTTTTTCTCTTGTAATGTACCGATTGCTACCTCATGTATTTTGTTATACCGGTAACCTGCACACTTATCACTTTTTTCTCTTGTAATGTACCGATTGCTACCTCATGTATTTTGTTATACCGGTAACCTGCACACTTATCACTTTTTTCTCTTGTAATGTACCGATTGCTACCTCATGTATTTTGGTTGCTCGCTATTGTCACTTTTGAACCATGTAACTTAGGCGGGAAATGTTTCTTCCACCTTGCTTGTATGCTGGGAATATTGCAAGCCTACCGTAATCTCTCCACCCGCTAGTCCTCCGAGTACGCTCAGTTTACCGCAGTGAAGCAGCTCCAGTGCCCGGCGGCGTCCTCCGACTCCGTGGATGCTATCGCGGATCCTCAGCGTTGTCCACCGATGCAATGCTCCGGCGGGAATCCTCCGGCATTATGGCTGCCAATTTCTGCGGGAGGCCTCGGGGGTACCCACCAGGCAGTAGGGGCGAAGTAGGAGCGAAGTTGCGGCTTGAAAGCCAATTGTGCGCGGGAGCCCTCAGGATGCAATGCTCTTCGACTCTTCACCTCTGTGGCTGGCGGGCGGATTAGAGCCACCCTCCCCCACCTCCGGCTGGGCCGGAAGCGCGGGAACCTTCAGGAGTAGTCCGCGCTGTTAAAAAAAACCATGAAAACAAACGGTCTAATTTTGTATCCGGCGTATAAGACGACCCCCGACTTTCCAGAAAATTTTAAGGGGTTAAAAAGTCGTCTTATACGCCGGAAAATACGGTACACACTGTTTGCTACCTCTCACATTTTGTTTGCTTTTGATACTTGCTCAAGTGCTACCATATTGCCTACATAACGTTTGTTCTTGTGCCTCAATGTCTAGCATATATTGCAGTATATTACCTCTAATTGTACTTTGTTTTCTCTTGTAACCTGCACACTTGTCACTCTTTCCTCCTGTTTGCTACCTCATGTATTTTGTTTGCTCACAATTGTCACTTTTACCTCATGTAACTTATCGTCTGCTTTTGTAATTTGTTCACTTGTAATTTTCTGTTCCTATTGTGAAGAGCTCTGACGCCTTCGGGTAAAGTTCGCGCTATATAAAAACGCATAAATAATTAAATAAATAAAAAATAAACTGCCCCACCACAGACGAAGTCACGAAAAACAGAGCAGGAACCTTGTTCGTTTTCTTCAAGAAGGGCGTCACTTGCCAATTATTGAGATAGTGCATCAAACAGACGTGCAGATTTCTCAGCCAATCAATATTTCGGAATTCTGTATGTCGCACTAGGATTGGCTGGAGGCGCCAACGCTCCAATCCTCGGTCATTTTATAGATTTGCAGTGCCGCCCACTCCCAGACAACCCTCAGACTATGTTCAGCCGTGGTATTGGTTGTTATACGACGAGGAAGTGCTAAATACAGATAAATAACATCCGTTTAAAGATCAGCTACGAACAACAGTTATGAGGCTGAGTTAACTGACGACCCGTGCAAGTAGTTGACGAGAAGTCCTCGTAGAAGTATGTTCTAGTCTCGCTAGTGCTTGCATGTACTGGACTTGGGTTTTTGTAGTCTGAATATGGTTCCACCTGGCTTGTATGTTTGTTAACTCAACTTTCCTTTTTGTGACGTAACGAGGCCTGGAATTACACATGACCCTCGTATCAGGAAGACTTCTCAACAACATAGCAAGTGGCATGACACTTTTTAAAAGTAATATGTGAGTGTGTTTAGTGCACAGTATGTACATAGGTGACTGGTAATTTGGCGTTTAATTCCTGTTTTCCGTCTGTGCCATTGTCTGCGCCATACCCTTATACGCACCTTCCCTGGATATTTTTTATGCAGTCATTTAAGGTCGTGAAAGATTTTAGAGGAAAGATTGTTTAATTTGCTGCTATTGGAGACCCTCCTAATCATTTCATTTCCTTGCAGGTCACGGTTATTCCACAGAGATGGCACCAGTACCTGTAAAGTGCCGGATGCTGCTGCTATTGCTTCACCTTCTCCCACTGATGGGTATGTTTCTTTGCTAGTTTCAATACGTTCCATAGAATGTTTGGCGTTCCGTAGTATGTACTCGAGTACATTATTTTGTGCTTAATTAATTGTCTAATTATTCAGCCTCCAGGTAGAGTAGAGAGTCCAGTAGAACGGTCAGTGATTGGATCAGAATTTGTGTATTTTAAACTTGTTTTCCTACAGGAAGCAAAATCACGGAGATTCCAGAATTCAACGCATTAAGTCTGTGTTTGCAAAGTGGAGAATAACAATTTTTAGCCACTCAATTTAGAGTTAGTTTCTCTTAAGCTCACATCAGTCTACAACACTAGATTTTGATTGGGCTCTTAAGGTCAGGCCAACATGAGACACCACCCGGGTTTCCCTGAGAGGTTCCAAATATACTTCCAATAACTTTTAACGTACAATCTGCCAGTCGTCACGCTATTGAACGAGCGATGAACTTGGCAACATAATCCCTTGGTCTAATTGTTAAAGGTTTTTCTCCATTGGTCGTATGGAACTTTATTAGTTGATATGAAGTATTGAGAGGGAGAAGACATCAGCAGTACATTTCTAACTCATGAAGCCAATCTGACTCCACTGTAAGTACCAGGAATTGCTGAATATAGTTAAAAGGTTTTATTTTTATTTCTAATCAATCCAGTATATATGCTAGCCAAAAGTAAATTCAGTAAGTACGGCAATACGGGACACTGTCTGCCACCGCACCCTAGTGCAGCGCCTCAGCAACGTCGGAATCCAGGAGAAGGCACTAGAATGGATCATCTCCTTCCTCGCCGGAAGGACACAGAGAGTCCGCCTCCCCCCGTTCAGATCAGAAGCCACCGAAGTCATCTGCGGCGTTCCTCAAGGCTCCTCGCTCAGCCCCACCCTCTTAAATGTCTACATGAGCCCCCTTGCGGCCATCACACGCCAACACAACCTCAACATCATCTCCTACGCCGACGACACCCAGCTGATCCTCTCCCTCACCAACGACCCCCGCCACCGCCAGAACCAACCTACACGAAGGGATGAAAGATGTAGCCGAGTGGATGATGAACAGCCACCTGAAACTGAACTCGACAAGACGGAAGTCCTCATCCTGGGATCGTCACCCTCCGCCTGGGACGACTCCTGGTGGCCCCCGCCCTGGGCAGCGCACCCAAACCAACAGACCACGCACGCAACCTGGGCTTCGTCCTGGACTCCTCCCGCTCCATGACCAGACAAGTCAACGCCGTCTCCTCGTCGTGCTTCAACATCCTAAGCATTCTACGAAAGATCTTCCGGTGGATCCCCACTGAGACCAGGAAGACGGTCACCCAGGCCCTCGTCACCAGCCGACTGGACTACGGCAACGCCCTCTACGCCGGAACCACTGCCAAGCTCCAGAAGAGACTCCAGAGGATCCAGAACGCCTCAGCAAGACTCATCCTCGACATCCCCCGACACAGCCACATCTCCGGACACCTGAGAGACCTGCACTGGCTCCCGGTCAACAAGAGAATCACCTTCCGTCTCCTCACCCACGCACACAAAGCCCTACACAACCAAGGCCCAAGATACCTCAACAGCCGCCTCAACTTCGACACTCCCACATGCCAGCTTCGATCGACCAGCCACGCCCTCGCCGCCATCCCCCGCATCCGAAGAGCCACCACAGGAGAAAGGTCCTTCTCCTACCTGGCTGCCAAGATTTGGAACTCCCTCCTGACCCTCCTCCGCCTGACCCAAGACCACCTCGCCTTCAGGAAGCAGCTCAAGACCTGGCTGTTCGATCAGTAGCGGACCCCCCCTCCCCAAGCGCCTTGAGACCCTCCGGGTGAGTAGTGCGCTATATAAATGCATTGATTGATTGATTGACAATAAGTGCGCTGAAATAGCTCGGTAAGTTGAAGTGCAATAGTTTGAGATGCAGAATACAAAAACAAAGCAAACAAGTGTTGCATAAAGAAACTTCTCCTCTAAACATGTCAGTGAATGGGTCACCTATAAAGGGATTTTAATTCGGGAGAATAGAAGGTGTCAGCATGATCAGACATCAGTAGAAGTCTTTGGAGAAAGGAAACGTGTTTAGCATAAAGTCTCAATCTTCCAAGAACAGGGCTAAGCAAAGAGGTTTGTACCTCTCAAACTAAAGGGAATTGTTGGTGATTCTAGCTGCGTGAATATAAATTTAAAAGTAACAGGAAAATCAGAAGTGCCCTTATCTCCTTTCACACCACCAGGGATCAATCGATCTTGAGTGCATCTGCAACATGTCTCTAGTTTCCCAACAAATCAAACTGAGACTGTGGTTCTAAACCTTGAACATTTTGCCATCCTGGTACATGATGAACAGAAGGCCTCTTTCGGCCATTGTTTCTCCAAGTTTCCTTCCAAGCCCCTCTATTAGCTTTCTGATACAGACAATAAGCCTTTAACAAACTAAATAATAAACTTGCAAGAAAAGGAAAATATGCTGGCAAAACATGTGCATGTGTACTTTGAATAATAATTGTAAAATGAGAGTATGTTTGCATATGCAAATGTAACTTGAAGTATAAGTGTAAAATGGGAATGAAGAAGAATACATGCATTCATGTTTAAACTATTTACGCATAAGTGGAGTAGGAATATAGAGAGAGACATAGCAAGTGTAGTTTGTGGTACACACTTTGTTTTTGAAAACTGCCCGCACCCACAAATTGTGGCATTCTTCATCATTAGGCTTGCTATTGTCACCCCTGTGCAGACCAACGCATGGGATGGAGCAAAGAATAGTGGTGGAGAAATTGGAATTTAAAACAGGCTCAGGAATAGCCACTTAAACTAAACATTAGTGCACACATGTATCTATCTCTGGTCTCTATAGTGAATACACTTCATTAATACGTTTAAATGCTTAACATGTGTTAAAGTTGAGGCATGCAGTGAATATAATGAAAAATGCTAGTATATAATTGCATTTCTGTGATGTATAAGGGTGCATTCTAAATTGTGCTGCTCTATTATCAAGAAATCCAACACATAGCATCAGACCAACATGATGGTGGAACTACTCCCCACCCCCCCACTGTTTACCATAATCGTCAGTCACCAGAAATCCCCAAATCTCAACACGCTCGCCACTCTTTTCAATTACCTAATTTGTCTTCCTCGTCTGTCATTACTAATAATGCTCCAGTTTATGCACACAAATTGTAGGCGGGAAGGAGGGCTGAAACCCCTACCCATTTTACCAGTGATAATAAAGAGGGACTAACCTTCCTCTGCATCCCGTTTCTCATTGTCTCTGGTGAGAACAGCCTGAAATGTAAGTTCATTTTTACTTTTATCATATTCTGCTGCCTTTTTAAGGCTTCTGAGCCTCTGCTTCAGCTTCTAGAGATATATTCCATCGAGCCATAGCCTTTTGGGTGGTATAGCCAATTTCATCTTGTGCTATCTTATAGAGGCGTGACACCAAATGTGTGGTATTAGGTGATATGGTGATATGTTGCAGTGAATGTAACTGTGTGGGTTCCTTGGGAAAGTCTGGGTACAAGTCTTTTACTGCCCTCCTTAACCTATGGTGATTGAATTGAAACAGTAGGGATTAGTTATGTATGTAGGACAGGTATTGGGTCGTGTTAAAGACGCCATCTGTGTATTAATCACCCATAGTGACTGTTCCTACTTGCCGGAGTAGGTCCATACCCACCGTTTCATTGGTTACCGATATTTTAGGATGATGGTGTAGGGGGAGAGCTGGTGCGTATTTGCCAGTCGTCCTAGTGTTTGCCACGTCTTAGCGGTTGTGTCGATAGTGTTTGTCTCGTTTATGCAATGGTGATCTATAATACGTGACAATTGCGTCTAACTGGATGGGTTAAGTAGGGAACCTCATGATACCAGTGAGTTGCATATTGTGCTTGTGCACACAGGTAATAGAGATAAAAGTCTGGTACGTTTAGACCACCTCTAGAATATGGCAATGTAAGTGTGCGTAATTCGATTCTCGCCTGTTTGCCCGCCCATATGAGCCTCAATACCATTGTCGTGATCCTCTTAAATACTACCATCGGTGGGCGGGTAGGAATGTTATTGAATAAGTAGAGTAGTTTAGGTAGGATCACCATCTTGACCAGTGCTATACGGTCAGCTAGCAAGAACGGGAGTTGTATCCACCTGCTTACTTTGTCCTTTACAGAGGATATTACTCATCCATAGTTAGTGCGTATAACCAGCTCTGTGTCTCTATGATACCACACTCCGAGGTACTTGATAGTATCAGTTTGCCCTTGTAGTGGGAACTCTACTTCGTGCGCAGTAGTGGAATCAGTTAGTGGTATAATGGAGGATTTGTCCCAGTTTATTTGTAAGCCAGAGTGCCCGCCGAAATGAATATATTCCAGTATTAATGACGACAGATTTACATAGAGCACCATGTCATCTGCATACAACGAGATGTGCAGTGTGCGGCTCGGAAATTGCAGTGCAGAGTAATGGTGTAATTGTCTGATTTTACAAGCGAGCGGTTCTAGAGCAAGGGCAAATAAGGGGGAAAGGGTGCAACCCTGTCTTGTCCCACGCTCTATATCAAATGCCTCTGAGACATATCCATTTATTCGAACTCTGGCGACTGGTTTTGTATATAAAAGTAGTACCCATTGTATATACATCGGCGGGAATCCCATTCTCTGTAAAACTGTAATTAGATCGGGCCATTCAATGGAGTCGAAATCTTTTGCAGCATCCAACATAACCGCTACTGCTTTAGTATTTGGGGTTAGATAATGTGATAAAGCAAATAGTGTTCTGGTGTTATGAGATGTGGACCTAGAGGGAATGAAGCCGGTTGATCAGGTAGCACTAGTTTGGTCATAAGGGGTTGTAGCCTATTAGCCAATAGTTTTGCCAAAAGTTTGGAGTCTACATTTATTAGCGATAATGGTCTATATGAGTCACAGTTTTCTGGATTCTTAGCGGGCTATTATCACAGCTTCACACAAACCTGGGGGTAAAATACTGCTATCAAAGGCTGCTCCATACATCTCCACCAAGTGTGGAGCTATTATATTCACGTATGCTTTATAAAATTCTCCGGTGAATCCATCTGGTCATGGCGCTTTATTGTTGGGTAGATATTTTATCGTTTCCGTCACTTTCTCTACAGTTACTGGTAGAGAGAAGTACTGTCTATGGGTGTCAGATAACCACGCAATGGCCACATTTTCTAAGTATGTGAATATCTCGGTTGTAGATTTGGTGGGTTGAGCTGTGTATAGGGTCTTATAGGAGTGTATAAAGCTAGTCAATATTGATCGGGTGTCTGCGCATATATCGCCATTTGTATCTTTAACCTGTAATGCCGTTTGTTGGCCTCTGTTTTCACTTATCTTTGCAGCTAGTACTGTGCCTGATCTCCCACCCTCACCGAATCTTATAGCTGTGGGGCGTTTATGTATATATTTGATCTCGTCCTGTGCTAATGTTTGGTATTCCGTGAGTGTTTGCCTAATGTCTCCCAATATGGTCGTGTCTTGTGTGTTGTTGTATGTAGTTTCTAGGTCTTGCAGTCGCGCTTCACATCGTGTTATCCGTGTTCTTATGTCACGTAAAATGCCCGTCGCCGTGCTTATACAAATTCCCCTTATGGTCCATTTGGAGGCTTCCCACAATAGACCAGGGTCATCCGAAGAGCTTTCATTATTTTTGAAATAATCTGTGATTGCTCGGGTCATCGTGTCAGCATATATCGAGTCCGTTAGTGCAGTTGCATTGAATCTCCAGGTGTATGGAGGTGGCGTATACTGTGGGATCTTTAGCGTTAACACTACTGGATTATGATCTGATAGTCTCTTCGGGAGGTGTCTCACGTCTGTGGTCCATAATAGTGCATTCTCGTGCCCTAGCCAGTAATCTATTCGTGACCAGCTATTTTTTTTTTTTTAAAACTTTATTAACAGGAAGGAATAGCGTTCAGTTAGTATCATACAGCCATATGGTTGTGGTTACATTTTGTACATTTACCTTTTCGTATGTGACAAGAAACATTACAGTAGCAATACTGTGCTGCATTAAACCTTTGTAGATTCATTGATACGTTATCATGTGGTCTGCTCGCATGTATTGTAGTTCGTTACTGTTCCCCCTTCGCTTATAATTCAACAGTAGCATTACTTTTATATTATAGAAATAACAAACCCCCCTTACTCGAGAAACCAACCTCTCTTGGGGAGGCCAGCGCCTCATTCCACTCAAATTCATCCGCCTCACCTATTTCCCCTTCCCATCTTTCTTTAAGTTTCAGCGTGGGGTCTTTGAGATTATTGATCAGTTTTTTATACGTGAGTGAGGTCGCGCTTTGGATCATGAATTCTGTTAGTAGTCTATCTTCTAACGGAGAGGATTCCGGCAGAGTAGTACCCGCAGGAATCGCCCGTAGTAATGCGTGCCTAATTTGTACATATCTGAATGTTTCTGTGGGTCCGAGGTTACATTGCTGCTGTAGGTGTGGAAATGGTACTACTGTGTCATTGTCCCAGAGGTCCCCCACCGTAGAAATGCCTATGGAGTCCCACCGCCCAAACCCCTTACAGCCTCTGAGGTTCCCCAATGTCTTCGTGTCCCACAATGGTGTCATTTTGGTGATTCTACCTGCCCACCCCAGTCGGGCCTGTGCCATGTGCCATAGGGCCGCCGTGTGTCTGGTCGGACCGAGTAGACTCTTAAGTTGTGATTTATTGTAAAGCACTGATAACATACAGTCCGTTCCAAGCTGTGACCAGTCTGCCCGATAGGCCGGGTCCTCTTTTGGGGCGTGAATCCAATAATTTATTATTTTAAGCTGGGCCGCCCAGTAATATAGTTGAATGTTAGGGAGCGCTATTCCCCCCTCATACCAGCTTTTAACCAACTTGTCGTATGCTATACGTGCCGTGCCAGTATCCCAGAGCAAGGTAGAGACCAGCGCCACGATCTGCTTGAAGTATTGTGGTGGCACTAGGTGCGGGGTGTTTTCTAGGACATAGAGGAGCCTTGGGAGCGCCATCATTTTGTACAGTGCCGCCCTGCCCAGTAGGGTCAGGGGCAGGGCCGCCCAATGCTTAACGTCCGCACGTAGGCGATCTATAGGCGGCTTTAAGTTACTGGCAAAGAAGTCCGCCTCCTTACTCGTGATGACAATACCTAGGTATTTGAAGGAGACCGTTGTTGCAATCAGAGGACAGTCATCCTGCAACCTCGGTGCCGGGCCTTTTAGTGTATATATGACAGATTTCGACCAATTCAGGGTGTAGCCCGAGGAATGTCCGTGGGTGTTACAGAGGTCTAGCAGGGCCGGGACGCCGTCATCAGGTGCGGTCATGTAGATGAGCATGTCGTCGGCGTATAATGAGACTTTGTCCTCCCATCCCTCCTCCCATTTAATGCCCGCAAATAAGGGCGTGGACCTGATCTGAATTGCCAGGGGTTCAAGCACTAGCGCGAAGAGCAAGGGTGACAAGGGGCAACCCTGTCTAGTCCCCCTGCCTAATTGGAACCTCTGTGATATGTGGCCATTAGCCACGACTTGTGCGACTGGCTTCGTATAAAGCAGCCGTATCCATGCTATATATTTCGGCCCAAATCCCATACGCTCGAGTACCATGAAGAGATATTCCCACTCTACGAGGTCGAACGCCATTTTTGCGTCGAGGGAAAGAATCACAGCCCTTTCCGAGAGAAGGTGTGCACGGGCCATCACACCATGGACTCTCCGGAGATTCATCGCTGTGCTCCGGTGAGGCATAAAGCCCGACTGGTCAGGGTGGATCAGGGTACTGAGGTGGGGCATCAAACGGGTGGCCAGAAGCTTAGCCAATATCTTGGCCTCAATATTCAGTAATGATATCGGGCGATACGAGGTACATTCGGTCGGGGGTTTCCCTGGTTTGGGTACCGCCACAATCGTGGCCGTGCGTTGATCCAGCGGCAATTCTGCTTTTTCCCTGCTTTCCAAATACATGGCCAGCAGTGGGGCACTTAGTTCCGGAGCCATGGACTTGTACCACTCCACGGGTATCCCATTTGGACCCAGTGCTTTCCAGACTGTAATGCCTGGATTGCCAGCTGAATTTCCTCTTCCGTCGGGTCTACTTCTAGGGTTTTCATATCTTCCTGCGTAATGCTGGGTACGGCAATATCTGCTAGTGTTGCTGCTGCCATTTGCTGTGTGACTACTCGGTCAGGGGTGTATGTTCTTTGATAATGCTGTGCCAGGGCGCAAACTATGTCCTCTGGGTGTGTCAATGTCCACCCTTCCTCCGTGTGCAGTCTCTGAATACCTCTCGCTCCACTCCCCCTCTTATCTAGCCACGCCAGCATTCTACCCGCTTTGTCTCCCAGATCGTATATTCTATGTTTAGTGTTTGCGAAGTATCCCTTCTCTGTCGTTTTAAGGTGGGCCTGGTATTGCTGTTGCCGTACCATGAGGGTGTGTGTCGTGGTCGGGGAGGGGTTCGTCATGTGCGCATTGTTGGCTGTGTTAAGTGCCAGTTCTAATTCTGTGAGTTCATTCTGGGAGTCCCGTTTGTGCCCCGTTATTGCTGCAAAGGCCGCCCCCCGGAGGACTGTTTTGTATGCTTCCCACAAGATTGATGGCGATGCCACCGTTCCTGTGTTTTCAGCAAAATACTGCGTCGTCACAAGTCTGAGTTTCTTCCGAATCTTTGGGATTTTTAAAAAGTTTGGGTAAATTGGGTAGATCCTCGCACTTTTTTTTCCCCTGGTGGTGAGTGATAGAGCAATTGGAGAATGATCAGAGATGCCCCTGGGCAGGATGTCCACTTTATCTACCATTCCCAGTCCCAACCCCAGGGCTAGAAAGTAGTCTATACGGGATAAACTATTATGTACAGCTGAGTAATAAGTGTATTGAGTAGCCTCGGTATGCAGATGTCGCCAGATGTCTACAAGGCCCAGGGCTTCTACAAAATCCGAGAGCGATGCAGTTCCTCGTGATCGGGCCCTAGAGGGAAAGGTGTCCATAAGTGGGTCCATAATTGCAGCAAAGTCCCCCCCAACAATCGTATCCCCTTCAGGGAGGTCAAGGAGGAATTTGCCTAGTGCAGGCAGGGCCACGGAGTGTAGTGCCGGGGGGATATATACTGATATTATATTGAGAGACCTGCCCTCCCACTGGCCATGCACTGCAGCAAAGCGACCCTGGTCGTCTGCCACGCGATGTGTGATGATAAAGGGAGATGATTTTTTTCACCAGTATTCCCGTCCCCCTGGAGCCGGTAGTGAATTCCGCATGTATCGCCATTGTATAGCCGCGCCTATCAAGTGCTTTGCAGGTGGACCCCGCGAGGTGGGTTTCCTGTAGGAGGACCAAATCCGGGCTGTGTCGCTTTATGGCTTGCAGTACCAAGCCTCTTTTTATTTTGTCACCCAGGCCCCTGACATTCCAGGTTAGCATGCGCAGTGGGGGTACCTCCATAGTCGCAGGGGAGCCCTCAGCGGGCGTGTTGTGAAGCGGCCTGGCCATTGAGTCGGTGAGAGAGCATTGCACGTAGTGTGCCCGTGGGATAAGCACATGTGTTGCCTCGTGCCATACTGTGTAGGAGACTGGCAATATTCGGGGTGGTAGTACAATGTGAGAGCTGAATGATGACTATGAACAAAAACATAAACTCTAACAAGAAAACTTCAGTCCCGTCCCCCCACCCTGCTACCCTGCTCCACGGACAAACCCCCGCCCGTTTCCCCAACTTTGCAGAGTGCTTTAGTCCTTCCCCAGTCATCTTACTTGCTCGTGGGGTTGGTGAGTCCCTTACGGGCACTGCCTGTGCCCACCCTACTCAGCTACGTCAGGTCCAAGGCCCTTTGCGCCACACTCAGTCCCATACGTATACAGTCCGGCTTCAGACCGGAGCCAGTTGGCCTGAGTCCAGCGGGTCCCTTTCAAGATCCGATTCCGTTTCTTCCGCGCCTTCTTGATGGGGTGATTGGGAGGTCTGATTGTTCAAGGTCTTTTCGGTACGATGTGTTGGCCGGTCCCGATGTGGGCGATGTCGCTGTCCCACAGGCCTCCAGCCCTCCAGCCATTCCTGCGCTACCTCCGGCGTGTCAAAAAACCAAGTCTTTCCCTCGGCCACAATTCGCAATTTAGCGGGAAATAGCATGGAGTACGGCAAGTCTCTGTCCCGTAGTGCCTTTTTCACCTCCGTGAACGATTTACGACGCCTGGCCACCTCTGCCGTGTAGTCTGGGAAGAAAGCTAAGGTTGCATTTTGGATCCGTACAGGCGGTGAGGTTCTTGCCGCCTGTAGGATCGCATCCCTGTCCCTAAAATTGAAAAGCCTGGCCAGCACAGGCCTTGGTGTTGCTCCTGTCTTGGGCGGACCTCCCGGGACTCTATGTGCCCTCTCCACCGAGAAGAAGTGGGACAGGCCTTTGGGTTGCTGTTTGTTTTTTATGAGATCTTCCACGTAGAGGTCCATGGCCCCTTTCCCCTCCGTCTCTGGAAGTCCAAGGATGCGCACGTTATTGCGTCGCGAACGCCCTTCTTGGTCGTCCAGCTTGTCGTGCAAGAGCTTGGTGACTTTCTGCATGCGTTCCATGGCCACTTGCAGGTCCGAGGTGTCTTCTACAAGAGATTTCGTGACCACCTCCACCTGCGACACCCTTTCCGCCATTTTGTGAAAGTCTGCTCGCAGCAAAGAGACTTCAGAGGAGATGGCGCCCACTGTTGTTTTAACCTCTGAGAGCGTTTTCATAATGTCTTCCAGCGTTATTTTTTTTGTTCCTTCTGCGTCCTGGGCATTACCCGTGGAGTTTCGCCCTGTATTGTGTGGCTGACCTTGCTGTCCATAGGCAAATTTGTCCAATTTGGCCTGTGTGGAGCCACTCCTAGTGCCCTTGCCCGCCATGGTTCTGGGGTTCGTGGAATCCGGAGTCTCGTCCTGCTGAGTCGTGATCAGCGCGTCGTCCTGTCCCGCAGCTTGCAGGTACCAACCAGGGATCAGTAGGCTGGCGCGAGTTAGACTGAGTACCACCTTCCGCCCTCTGTACAGGCCTCACTGGCCGTTGTGGTGATGCAGGATATTACCGGCGGTTGCTGTGTGCGTTTCAGTTCGTTTCGCCGTAGGCCGCGCCTCGTGGTCTGCGCTTTCGCTCCTCAGGAATTCCACCCTGTGCAGGGACGGTCTCAGCAGCTTCTAATTGGGGTCTCTTGGGCAGGTCCACCTCGGTCGGGCACCCCGGATGGCGGAGGGTCTGGTTTTGGGCAGTCGCACCCCTGCCTATAGGCCAGACAGGCCGCAAGCTCTCCCGCTTGGTGTACAGGATCTGTGTCTCCACTGTGCCAGGGCTGCTGATGCTTCCGTGCAGTATGTGGGTCTCGAGTCCCCTTCGTGAGTTTCTGCGTGGATCTGCTATGTGCCGCCGTCCCCCGGGGGTACCAATGTTTCTCACCTCCGATTGGGGCTTGTATTTGCTTCCTCTCCGTCCCCGCGGGCCAGGGAGGCGCGAAGATCGCCGCAGCCGTTCCGGGCAGCTCGCTAGGTCCCCGGGGGGGGGGGTTGGGGTTTCGGCGCCGCGCAGCGCGCCCTAGGCCGGATCGGCCCGGTCCTGTGTGTTATGCCAGTCCCGCACAGGTGGTGTGCTTGTGGGTGTTCCGTAGGGCGATGCCACTTTATGGAGTCCCAGATAGTTTTTCGCGCTGTCAGGCGGGTGCCGGGATGCGTCCACCCTTCCAGGCCGGTTCGGTCTCACTTCCGGCGGGGCCTGTGCGCTACGCAAGGCCGGCGCTGTCTTCCCGTTGGTAGGCCCAGACTTGGTCGCGTGGAATCCGTTAGGCTCCGGTCCTCCGATTCACTTGAAAGTCGGACCGGTGACACCGCTTCGTTCCCGGACCCGATCGCCGCCGCTTCAGGTGAGCAGGGTAGCGGATTAGTGTGTCGGATTTAGAATAAGGCCACAGTGCCCTCAGGAGCTCTCACGCTATGCTGCCGCCAT
The DNA here is from genome assembly GCF_964263255.1 of Lissotriton vulgaris. NCBI lineage: Eukaryota > Metazoa > Chordata > Amphibia > Caudata > Salamandridae > Lissotriton > Lissotriton vulgaris. The sequence goes on from NC_141693.1 coordinate 1,572,241,671, forward strand.
GCTTGGCTGCTAGCCACGCCCCCCGTGACCAGCTATTATTAGCCGCAGATGTGTGCGTGGACATTTGCGACACTGGGTGTTTCACTCTCCAAATATCATATAGTTGTAGGTCAGCCATTATGTCTAGTAGTTTGGTCTTTGCCCTTGCATGATGTTAAGTGGTTGATCCCGATCTGTCCAGGTGGTCATTCAATGTCAAATTAAAGTCTCCGCCCCAAAATAGAGTTCGATCTAGGTCCTCCTGTAAGTGTCTCCATAGTGCGTGAAAAAATTCTGGATCATCTATATTTGGTCCATATGTGTTTAGTAGTGTTACTCTCTGTCCACGTAATAACCCTTTTAGTAAAATGTATCGGCCCTCTCTATCGATAATCGTGCTTTCTACTCGAAAATTCGTCCCCTTTTTGATCATGATGGACACTCCTCTGGCATAGGAAGAGTAAGTTGCATGGTATACCGTTTCTGCCCAATGTATACCTATAGTTTTAGATGCATACGGGCCATGTGGGTCTCTTGCAACATAATTGTAATTGTATGAATACTTATATAGCGCGGTCCTGTCACCCCAAGGGCATCCTGGCGCTTGAAATCAACGTTAACACCACATACGCTGCTCAGACAACCCTGGGGAAAAGATGGGTTTTCAGGGCTTTTCTAAACGGAAGAAGTCCCTTTGGCTTCTTAGGGACAGTGGCAGGGAGTTCCAGAGCTTGGCCGCTGCGACACTGAACGAACGGCCACCCATCCTCACTCTCTGGAATCTCGGTACCACAAGCAGCTGAGCCGAAGAAGAGCGTAAGGACCGCGAAGAGGAGTACCAAACAAACATATTCTGCAATGGAACCGGGCCTTGTCCATGCACCGCCCTAAACACTAAACATGCAGCCTTGTAACAGACGCGTAGGTGCACAGGCAGCCAGTGTAGATCCCGTAGGGCTGCTGCTGAAGAGCTATGATTAGGGCGGGAAAGAGCCAGCTTGGCGGGCAAGTTCTGCACCCGTTGCAACTTCCCCAGCAACGACTCAAGATGGTACCGCGCACTACTTCAGGCCTGGCCTGCTCGGGAGAAGGGGCAGAACTTTACGCAACATGCCTAGCAGCATCATGCACGTGGATGTGGTCTTGTTCACGTACATATCCAGCTGCAAGTTAGGGCCGAAAATCACCCCCAGGTTCCGTGCCGACTCAGCAGCTGACACAATCTCGGGGGCCAGAAGTTCTCCGGGAGTTCATGAGGAATCTGGTCCGTGGAACAGTACAACACCTCGGTCTTTGTACTATTAAACTGCAAGGAGTTGGACCGGAGCCAATCCGCTGTGGCAGACATGCATTGGTGGAAAGCCTCCAGCGGGACCGCGTTCTTCCCTTCCAGCGAAAAGACCAACTGGGTGTCATCAGCATAATTAAATGCGGAGATGCCAAATGATTTAATTAGTTGGACCAGAGGGCGGAGGTAAAGGTTAAAGAGTATAGGGCTGATGGCCGAGCCCTGAGGTGCCCCCTGCCCTACTCTCCGCACCTCCGAACTGAAAGGAGGCAACGCCACCACCTGCTGCCGATTGGTCAAATAAGAGACCAGCCAGTCCCTTGCACATGCCGTGACCCCGCACTCCTCCAGCCTCCTGATGAGGGTACGATGGCAGACCGTGTCGAACGCGGCCGACATGTCGAGAAGCACCAAAAAGGCTGCCCGCCCACTGTCGACCCGCGAACGTAAGTTGTCAAGCACGGTCACCAGCGCGGATTCCGTCCCGTGTGCTGTGCGAGAACCAAACTGTGCCTCATCGAACCAGATGTTTTCTTCCAGGAAGCCAGACAGAGAATGGGTCACTAACTTCTCCATGATCTTAATGGGGAAGGGGAGCAGGGAAATCGATCTGTAATTAGACAAGCAGGTGGGGTCCATGGTGGATTTCTTAAGGAGAGGAGACACAGCTGCCAGTTTCCAGCACTCCGGAACCGTTGCAGTGTCAAACGACTGGAGGCAGATGGAGTACAAAGGCTGGAAGAGTTCATCCTGAAACACTTTCCAAAATTTAGGTGGCAGTGGATCAAGAAGGGAGCCAGATGATACCATTTGTGCCACACTACAAAACTCCTCAAAGGAGGGGGTAGGGAAACAGCTCAGCTGGGGTCGACTGGGCACAGCGTCTGGAGCTCCCAAACTGAGGGCATGTCCACTTAGCTGGGGTCGACTGGGCGAAGTGTCCGGAGCTCCCAAGCTAGAGACAGGCCCGCTCCGCCGGGGTCGACTGGCTGAGACGTCTGGAGCTCCCAGACTGAAAGCATGATCACTCAGCTGGGGTCGACGGGATGAGACCGTCAGAGCTCCCGAGCTAAGAGCACGGCCATTCGGCTGGGGTCGACTAGGTGACACGTCCGGAGCTCCCAAACTGAGAGCAGCGCCACTCAGCTGGGATCGACTGGGCGAGCTGTCCGGAACTCCCAGACCGGTGGGGGGGTGGGGGGGGGGGTAGGTGCTGGATTCTGTAAACCTTCCAAGATTTTAGCAATCTTCTCTTCGAAGGCACTCGCCAGGGAGTTGCACAGAGCCTGTGACGCAGGGACATTATTAGCCGCGATTGAAGGATGGGTCAGGTCCCTGACAAGTTTGAACAGTGCTTGCGACTTGTGGAAGCCTGATTCAAGGTGGCTTCCAGATAGGACGCCTTAGCCACCTTGATCTGTGCCTTGTATTCCTGCAATGACTGTCTAAAGATGGCCTTCAAAGAATCAGAATACTTCTTCCTCCACGCCCTTTCGGCACGTTTACAGCTCAGCTTTAACTGCCGCAGGTCATCCGTGTACCAGGGGCAAGCCCGATTCAGCCTAGCCCTAGACCTGCGGAGTGGTGCCACCTTGTCCATAGAGTTCGAAATGGATCGGCATAAGGCGGTATAGCTCTCCTCAGCCGAATCTCTCAGACTAAAATTGTCCGGTAGTAGGCTTGGCAAGGGCGCGGATTTTACCAGTCGGGACCAGGGCCTGCCCAACTTGGCCTGTCTGGACCCGGCTTCCACCGAGGAGTAATCCTCCAAGTAGAGGGAAAAAGCAACCAGTGTGTGATCCGTCCAGTACTGACAGAAGATGTCATTCACCGTCACTAGTTGAGCGTCTGCAAATACAAGATCCAAGGCATGACCCTTCCGATGTGTGGCAGAACGGACAAGCTGTTGCAGCTGGATGTCATTGCAGGCTTGGCACAGAGTGGAGAAGGCACTGTCCAGTGGACCACCCGGCCACAGATTAAAGTCCCCTAGGACCACCAACTTAGAGTGGGTGTTCGAGAGGTCGTAGATCAGGTCAATGATATCAATATGCCACCTGTCAATGCTAGCAAAGACCTGACGTATTTTATTGGGGTTAGTGGAGCCTCGTACATTCTATGTTATCCTGTTTAGTTTCGTTTTATGTCATGTCGCGTGTTACCTTCCAATGTTTTACACAATAGAATTCTCTGCAATGTAATAACAGTGGTCTTCTGCATGTTTCTTTGCTGCCGCCCCATGTACATTAATAATACAGTTCTTTCAGTGCGTCACATCCAAAGTATAGCAATGCTTCTCAAGTGTTGCCGTTTCTGCAATGGAACAATCCCCCTGCCCCCTGCCTCACAACAGCAGGCCAATCCTGCCGAAGCCATCCCCAAATATAAAACTTTCCATAACTAGAATTCAGGTCAGGGAGCTCCCATTTGGAGGCTCGCCGAGAACACACATCTCCATCAAAGTTAATGGATGTGGACGGACTATGCTATATTGGTAGACCGCGTATATGGGTCATGTCTTACAATGTCAACAGTAGTAGACTGCGCATTTATATAGAGAATTTAGACATATCCTCTCATATAAGCAGAAATATCATGGTCACAGATATACATTAGTATAATACACATTCCGTTCGCCTTGCCTCATATTTATACATTCCTGTCTGCACCAAGACAATCAGTATACTCTCATCTGTGTCCTTTTTACCCTTAGGCCTGTAATTTAAAGACCTATGTATATCTTGGTGTGCACGTTGACCAATAGACAGTACATTACATCTTAGGTGAGGGAAGGACACAGGGCGTGTAGTGCACGCTCTAGCGCCTAAGGACGCTCGACCTCCTCTTAAGGAAGTCATGCTGACGCGCAGCGGTCACGCGCAGCAGGAACGCCGGATCATCGCCGGAGTCCAGCCCGTCTGCGCCCTTCAGCATCCCGGAGGCGAGTGGGGCGGCGCGCGGGGCTCTTTCTCCGAGATTACCTTCTCCTGCTGCTACTAGGATTTGCTACACGTCGTGTCAGCTTCGGTCTCTGTTAAAGAGACGCCGTGGCTGTCATAAAGTTTTTCCGGATCGATATAGGGGTAAGAGACAATGCCCTGGTTGTGGGTGGATACCAGATAATGCCCCGGCCACTCTACCATATAGGGAGCCGGATAGTGTGAAGCATCTCTGTTTGCTTCTAAATACTAGGTCAGCACGTAGGCATGCACAGGATATCTATGATCTCCTGACTGTTGAAAAGCCGTTATGTCTAATGTTAAGAGACTTGGTTTGAGGACTCTTCTAATCCCGATATAGCCATAGCAATCCCCCCAGATTATAATATCTTCAGGCAAGATAGGTTGGATGGGAGGGGCGGTGGTAAATAAAATATTACCCTGTCGGAATTTCTATTCTTAAACAAAAGGTCATGCATATAATGAGAGGCAGAGTCCGTGGTGTCCGATTCAAAAGGGCTTTATTTCAGTAACTCGAGTTAAGGGAGAATCGGGTTCCATCACCACTAAGGTTCAGGAAGGGTCTTCTGAACTTTATTCACAGAGTACAATATTTATACATTAAACATACATTGCATTGCATAGAGAAGGCGGAGCGCTCCTGGCGGAGCAAGAGAAAGAGAGAGATAAGAGCACATGGGCGTGCAAAAGGGCGTGTAAGAAGGCGTACACGTGGGCGTTCCCTTGAGGAGTCATAGGTGTGTCATAGGTGGGTGGATACATGGAGGGGGTCTGCGTGGTCAGCTGGAACCTTTACCCTACTTGTGTGCGCCACTTGTTCATGACGTGCAATTAACGTGTAACTGGGGGGAGCTGACTTTCGGTCTAGTAGAGAAGCCTTCAGTGTCAAGACGACCTGCACGTCTAGTATTATCTGATATCTTAAGTTTGGAGGATGTATTGTCTGAAGTAAAGGTCGCTCGAGCAAAGGTTGCTCATCACCAAGAGCCAGTGTAGGCATATATTTCTTCGTGCATTGCGTGGGGGCCATGGGCTTTCTATGGATGCGAGCTCTGTAAATCACTTAAACGGAGACAGAAAGGCTGGGCCCTATCTCTGCGGACGGGTTCTGTTTACCTTCTTCAATAGGCAGGAATGTGTTTCTGTGGAGCAAGCAGATAACTGTGAGCAAAATACTGTCTTGGCAGGCCGGGCTGGGCCCCTCTCGGCGGAGCAGAAAGTATGCGAGAGGTCAGGGATACGTAGCTAAGTTGCAGCTTTCAGAGTGTCTGGAGGCATGGAGCCTGAATTCGGGTCCTGGCTCAGGCTGAGCCACAAAACGGGTTCATCTCGACTTTTAAACGTGCACAATGCAAATACATTGGCAACATGGGCAACATAGGCCTCAGTGCAGAATTAACGTTTCTTTCATGAAAGGCTTGGAAACTGACATTCTAACATGGGACGGAAATACAGAGGCATTATTATTACAGGCATGAGAGGGAAAGTGCATGGGTGACATGAACATACACTAAACGCGGGGTACACACAGGGGACACATTGGCCACGTAAAATTTCTATTTCCTCATTCCCCCCTTGTCCCCTACTGGGCCCTTCAGGACACATCTATATTCATGAGACCGTATATCTGATCATACAGCATCATTTGTTCGTCTTTCTCTTTTGTATACGTGGATGGGGAATACAGGCAGTGGCACACAGGGCGCAAATCACCGGGCCACATTGCAGACAGAGACAGCAGCTGAATATCATAAGCAGTATCATTCCTAGGAACGACAACACTGTCCATCCCCATCCCGATATTACACCCCAGAGCCAACTGGACCAAGTCCATGGGTCTTGATGCATCTCGTGAACTATCTTGTGGAGTCTTGTTATTGCTGCGTACACAGATGGCGCGTTATTTGGAATAAACACGCAGCAACTGGAGCCGATCACTCTACAAGCCCCGCCTCTATCTGCCAGGATGACGTCAAGAACAAGGCGGTTCTGAAGAACAACAAGTCGCATGGCAGACTGCTCCTCGGTCAAGTTCGCCAGGGCAGATGTAGTCTCATTCACTACTGCTTCTAGAGTTCTTGTTAACCTGCGTATGAGTTTACTGTTTTGGACGGGACCTATGAACCAGAAGTATCCTCTAATGAAATCTGTATATTGCTCCCAAACTGTCTGTCTGATCAACCACTGGGGAATCGATCTCCCTCCTGTGTCTGACATGCTCTAATCGTGAATCTCGATGATAATTGGATGGGGCAAGAAACACAGGTGGCAGCAGAAACGCTATATAACATGTCCCACCCCAGTCTAAGGGCAGACGGACATAGGCTGTCTTCTCAAATGAAATAGGAATGGCGGGAAGCTTTGAAAGAAGACTTTCCTTTGTCGTTAAACTCGACTACAGTATTACATTCACTGTGTCCCAAATGTACTGATCCTTTCTTTTTAACGCACAATTCACCTTTTACTGGTAGGACTGATATAAACGGTGGACCTGTGTTTTGCTCGGACTGAACATTCAGAATCATAAAGTTAAGGGAAGCATTTCCTTGTTCGTACACTTCATTTTCTAGATCGGTCCCTTTCCTTTGGGGAAGACCGTCTTCGTCTGGAAAACATGCCTCATTCATTACTGCATTCAAGTTTCCCCATATCCAGACACCCTGAGAAACTGCGGACTTTCTGTCTAGTGATGACATTAAAGCAAACCATGCTCCGCACGAACCATTGTGCGAGAACGGAAAAGGAAAGAGGGGCAGAACTCCCTTCGTTTTCTGATAAGGTGGGAGTCGGCCACATACCCAGCAATCTGTTACATTGCTGGTCTGATGAGAATGGTGCAACATTCGAATAAAAGTATTGTTGCACAGGGCTAGTCGATATGACAGTTCATGGGGTGGCAGATCACTGAATGTGTGCTCTACAGTGTCATTGGAGGTAATGTGTATATGCGAGGCAATAGGAGGAAAGAAAACATGTAGTGCCAAGCTGATACATATTATAGTGATGCACAGAAGAGACATAAAAATCAGAGTTACTATACATCTACTGCGTAATATCTTGCAGTATTTTTCTTTCATTTCTCTCTTTTTACTATTCTGGTCTACGATCTTGTACATGTCAGGAACCTGTCTAACCGATTCACCACATAGTGGACTTAAACAATTAAACGCTGTCTGACTTACTAGATCGTAACTTGGACCTATATTCCTGTTGCGGGGTCTTTTCTAGCAAAGGGGTCTTAGAGTCTGTACTATCGGGACTGTCTTTAGTCTTGATCAAAGTTCCAGAATCTCCAAAGAATTTCTTGCAGTGTTGGGCGTGAAGCCATCCTTTACGTCCTTCGACCTTGACGGCTGTCCTCGTGGTGAGCAAAACTAATTTCGGTGTTTTCCAGCGCGGCTCAAGGGGGCTTGATCGATCAAAGTTCCGCACATACACGTGATCACCAGGGACGATGGTGTGTTCCTTGACCTGGGTGTTGTCGGGGAAGGCGGCGGCAACCTGTGAACGACAAGAGAGTAGTGCAGACATCAAGGAAGCCATGTAATCTGTCAGCATGTTACTGTCAACATCAGTTATTTTCTTAGGCATAGGCGTACCCCACATATTCGGTGGTCTACCAAAAACCACTTCATAAGGAGATAGGCCTGTTCTGGAATGAGCCACCATACACATGTAAAAGAGGGCAACCGGCAAGGCTACCATCCAATCCACGCCTTTGTCTGCACAAATCTTGGCTAATTTCGTCTTAAGTGTCTGATTATGGCGCTCAACGAGTCCGGCTGCTTCTGGGTGTCGTACACAATGAAATCCTAACAGAAGGGACACTTGTTTCATTAATTCAGAAGAAAACGGTTGACCATTATCTGAGTACACGACACGGGGCAATCCGTATCTGGGGAAAAAATCACGCACCAATTGCCTGGCGGTGGTCACAGCAGTGTAATCTGGGACTGGGTACGCTTCTGTCCATCTAGATAGTGCACATACAATTACCAGGACATACTTGTAACCTCTACATCTGTCCATCTGCATATAATCCATCTGGAGGACTTCAAAAGGATGGTCAGGAGGATGAAATCCGCCTTGTTCCACCGGAATGCCTTTGCCTGGATTGAACTGGCAACAGATCATACAGGTGCGTACTTTCTGTTTCGCTGCTGCACGCAGGTGCTTGTTAAACCAGATATTCTGTAAGCTGTCTAACATTGCCTTTTCCCCCAAGTGTGCTGGACTATGTGCTGTGTTTATGATGACTTGTACCATAGAGTCTGGGAGAAACCATGTAGCTTTGCCTTTAGTCATCCAACCTTGGTCAGTCTGGACCCCTCCTTGTTCAGTCCATTTCTTTATTTCATCTGGAGTGGCATGTAACTGTATGTCGAGTACATCTTGTGTAGGATCCCTGACTGTCATGCTTTTTGTCGATAATGGTACCTCTGTCTTCGTTGTGTCTGTTGGTGTCTGGGCTGTAAGTTTAGCTGTTCGGTCTGCCAGGTCATTACCCTGGGAAATGGTGTCTGTAACTTTGGTATGTGCTTTGCATTTCAGGATTGCTATGGCTGCAGGTAAATGTATTGCTTCTAACAGAGCCTGAATAAGCGGGCCGTGCTGAATTTTAGCCCCATGAGAGGTCAAGAAACCTCTCTCCCTCCATAACACTCCGAAATCATGAACAACACAGAATGCATACTGTGAATCTGTATAAATGTTGACTTTCAAGTTCTTGGCTCTTATGCAAGCTTGAGTCAGAGCGATGAGCTCTGCTGCTTGTGCTGACAGTGTGTCTATTCTTTGTGTCTCTATGACTTCAGTATCAGTAGTCACGGCATATGCGGCCACTAGCTCTCCTGTGCTTGTTCTCATGCATGAACCATCTACATAAAGTGTCAGGTAAGGGTCTGGCAGTGCAATGTCTGTCAGGTCTTGTCTTGGTTTCGTCACTGTATTTATTACTTCCACACAGTCATGTGGTGCAGTGTCTACTGTGCTTGAGGGCAAGAGTGTAGCAGGGTTGAGAATATTGCATCGTTTGATCTCTATGTGTGGCTGAAATAACGTCAGTTCATATCCTGTCAGTCTCGCTACAGTCAAATGCTGTGTCTGTGTCCTGTTCAAAAGAACTTCCACTGCATGTGGAACCTGTACTGTCAGGGGGTGTCCCAACACTATGGAGTCGCTTTGTCTTAAAGCTAGGGCTGTTGCTGCAACTGATTTCAGGCACGCAGGCAGAGCCTGGGCCACTGGATCCAGTGTACTAGAAAAATAAGCACAAGGCTTGTGTTTTCCTGCTTGATCTTGTGTGAGGACAGATAATGCTGTTCCATCTCGTTCAGTTACGAAAAGCGTAAAAGGTTTGCTGTAACAAGGAGTCGCTAAAACTGGTGCTTGACATAAGGCTCTTTTCAATTCTTCAAATGCCAGGGTATGTTCTTGTGTCCAAGGGAGGACAGTCGAAGACGCTGCCTCCTGTGTTGTCAACTGTATGAGTGGTTTGGCTAGATAGGCATACTGGGGAATCCATTGTCTACAGTATGAAGTGAGGCCAATGAAGGCCCGTACTTCCTTTTGTGTCTTGGGCTGTGAAAGGTTAGCGATTAACTGAATACGTTCTTGTGTCAGCTGTCTACCCCTCTTGGACAGCAAGTGTCCAAGGTACACCACTTGCTGTGCACAGAATTGCAACTTCGAAGGGAACACTTTGTGCCCCTTGTCTGCCAGAAAGTGTAAAACTGTCAGTGATGCATTTTCGCAGTCTGGTTCGGATCGTGCAGTAATTAGAATGTCGTCTACATACTGGAGCAGTGCAGTGTTGACCGGCATATGAATACTGTCCAGCTGTCTTTTTAATGCTTGACTGTAAATGCTAGGACTCTCTGTAAAACCTTGGGGAGCTCTCGTAAATTTAAAGCTGCGTCCATTTAAACTGAATCCGAAAAGGTACTGACTATCTGGATGAATTGGAACACTGAAAAAGGCATTTTTCAAGTCAATTACAGTAAAGAACGTTGCCTCAGAATCAATTGCAGTCAGTAATGGAGAAATGTCTGGGACCACTGGGTATTGAGGTACTACACATTTGTTCAATTCTCGAAGGTCAACAACTAGTCTGTAAACTGGTGGTGCATTAGGGTCTGTTCGTTTAAGAATAGGGATGACAGGTGAATTACATACATTCGAGTCAGTCTCCACTACCACTCCTTGTGCAATGAGTTCGTCAACAATTTTCAGTAAGGCTACTACGGCATCAGGTGGTAATTTGTATTGTCGGATACGTGGTAATACTACTCCTATTTTGAGAGTGACACGGTGCGGTGTAATGTGCATGTAACCTACGTCAGTCGGACCTTGTGCCCATAAGTGCTGTGGTACATTCTGGAGTCTGTGGTCAAAATCTTTCAACACATAATGTCCTTTAAAATCACGTAAGAACAGTTGCACTCCTTCCGGAGAACAACATATAACTGCTCCTAGTTCCTTCAATGTCTTTATACCAAGCAAGTTTTCTGGACATGACTTAGTAAGTAGCAAGTCTGTGGTACGTGACCATGGACCAACCCCTAGGGAAACTGGTTTCGACACTTCATTAACAATAGGCTTTCCTGAAAATCCCAGGGAAACCTTCTGTGAGCCTGAGAGGGGTGCCCCTGGAACCTCGTCATGGCTGATGGTAGTCTTGCTCGCCCCTGTGTCAATCAGAAATTTTCTGTCTTTTCCCAATACACGACTATGTACATAGGGACCCTCTTGATCTACAGGAACCTCAATAAGGGGCAAGCCAACTTCCCTCTCTAGGCTGTTTCATGAGAACTGTTGGAATTCTGGATAGCCTGACTGCGTGTACTGATACATTTGTTGTGTGGCATTAACAGGTGGTGGTGGGGGTGGAAAATTCGCTACGGTCTGTTGTGTGTTCTGTGGGGTGCTATTCGGCCTAGGTGGATGCGGTCGTTCTTTTGTCTTGCCTGTAGCTATATTGTGTTTCAGGACAGCACAATCTTTTACAAAATGACCTCTCTGTTTGCAATAATTACAGTTCCCTTTAGCAAGTGTCGTGGCATTTTTGTTCGTATTTGCCGGCACCGTTTGGGCAACCAGCACTTTCATTTTCGTCTCTTTCATGCGCCTCTTTTCGTGATCCTGCTCTTCTCTAATTCTGTTCTGGTGATGTTGTAGCATTTGCAACATCTGTGAAGGGCTATTTGCTTGCCAAGTACTCTCAACCTTCAGTACTCTATTCTTGATCTGGGGTAAGGAATTCTCTACTAATTTGCTCACGAAAAGATGTGGATATGATTCACTACTGGGCTTAAGGCCACTATTAATAGAAAAACATTTCTCGAATCTAGAATAAAAATCACTTGTGTCCTCGTCTTGTTTCTGTTTACAGGCTGAAATAGCATCCCAATCTTCCTTTTTAGTAATCAATAATCTCGGCAAAACCTGTATTAGGAGTTCAGGTAGTTCTTTGTCCCCAAGACCAACACCAGGGTGCCGGCCTTTATCCTCTGCTTCCAATTCTGCCCAACTTAACGTTTTCTCTCCCACCTCCCAGTCCTTTTCCTTAAGCTTTTCGTAAATACCAGCAGGCAACAGTACTTTCAATAATTTTATAATGTCAGCGTACGTGTAATCCCCTATGGGGAGAATGTCTTTTAATTCACGGTGAAACCCCCCGGGTCTTTATCATGGCAGGGCAACATCTTTTTCATTTCCAGTATTTCTAATTTCGTTAAGGGTGTGTACACATACACTCGTTGAAGCTCACCCGCTGCATTTTTGACGGGATGTACCTCTCGTAGGGGGTTCTGTCTGTCTATGTATAAGTTCGGTCTGTCGTGGTGTGGGGCGGGAAGCATGCATGTGGTCAGAGAAGTCAAGTACTTATGTCGTTGGTCCAGAATAACATTAATTAATTCAGTACCTAGGTCTGTCCATCTTTCTAGAAGTATATCGTCCAGTAATTTATACAATGGACCAGGATCAGAATATTGACTCTCATACAACGTTATCAAATATTGAACCATGTAAATACCAGCCAAACGCTGTTCATTCGGCGGAAGACTCAAGAAAGTCTGGGCTACTATGTCATTGCTATATATCTTAGAATTAGACACCCACTGGACGGCTGACCGGGCCAACTCCTTTTCGTGTGGGGTGTGGGATCGCTCGCTCTCTACCCGTCGTTTCAGTGCGTTTTCAGTAGCTTGGAATACATTTTCAAGGGAATATCTTTCTTTTATAGAATGTCCCTGTTTGCGGTAGTCGAGGCACTTGGGCCTGTCAAACTGTCGTGCTTTGCCTACGTAATTCATTTTGTCCTTTGCCGCAGTTTCTGTCTCAAGATCTTCCGATGATGACTCATACTGCCCGTCGGACTCTTCCCTGTGTATTTCTATGATCTCCTTTCGTATTTTCTTGTACATACTTTGTCTTTCCCTGTTTATCATGCTGACCGGCAGATATGTTGTCACTCCAATCCATCAGACCTTTCTTTACCTCTTTGTCTGGTTGGTCTTGTTCCCTGGTCTGACAGTTAATCATAAAACGCAAAATGAAGTTCTTAACCTCCACCTTTCTTTGTTCCATGGCCTCTTCTATACTCTCGGGTCCCTCCCCCGTTCTAATGAAATGGTATATTTTATCTAGGTGTTCCTTCATGCCTGGTAATGTGATCAAATAGTCGACGGCATGTCTTAATCTTAGTGAAGACACAAGCATTGAACCCTCTCCTGGTACTGGATCGTATTTACAACGTGGAACTGTTACAGTATATTTAAATGGTGTTGATGTCATTTGTGGCGTTCGTGATAGCCCTAGCGGTGTTCGTGTTGTTGGAGGTGTTCGTGGCGTTGGCGGTGGCCCCCCTCCCACTGCCCCGGCACCTACGTCTTTCACAATATGCTAGAGCTGTAGGAGCTGAGCCGCTGATGGGGGCGGAGGCAAATCTGCATTTACATAGTCCGGTGCGGGCTCTCCTAGATAGGAGGAAATAAAAGCCTCAGATGCTGTCGGCTTTGTTCTACGGACTCTAAAGGGTACTGGTGGTGGCGTACGCGACCTACGCGATGTTTCTGAGGGGGTCACTTTAGCTAGTTCTTCTGAGAGGATGGGATAAATACCAGCAACGAGGGCATTTCTTTCTCTATCAGCTTGTTCTGCCTTGACCCGTTCCCCCTCCTTTTTCTTTGGCTTTTTCCGCTGCTTGTTTACTTATCTCTGCTTGGTGGAATTCTTTCTCTGCTCTCCTATGCGCTTCTTTACGCCATAACTCAATGGCATCTTTCTGAGACGGTCTTACTTTTCTTTTCCATAGCGCTTCCTCTACTTTCATAATGCATTCAGAATCCCATGTTCCTGAAGCAGGCCATCTGTACTTCTCCTCTAAATCCTTCGTGTAATCTACCCACAAGTCTAAAAACAATATGGCATCTAGCCCGTGTTTGGTATACATAAAATGACCAGGTGTGTCTCTAGGCGGGACGGGAACTGTCTCTTCGAGTATCCCTTTCCTGGTCCCTATCTGACGTAATTTCGAAAACAGTGGCATGTTGAGACTAACCTAACGAAAACACGATATACACCAAAAAAAGACTGACTGAAACAACCATTCACACTACAACACTGAAACACTAAAACAGATACATTTAGACTGATACATTGGGGAAAACATGAACTTGAAAACCGTGAACTTTATGCACTGGAATACAGTACAACCATACCGGTCTCATAAAGAGACACGTCTTTACCGTGCCCACCGAGATGGACCCGTCTTTACCGTGCCTGTGTGAACGGACACGTCTTTACCGAGCTCAAACAAATGAACCCGTCTTGAAACTTTGATCTTTATGCATTCCCAATAACGGTACTCACCGGGAAGCAGAACTTGAAGGCCTCGGAAACGCGATACTGCTGCTGCGCATGCCCCTCGGAACAGGTGGGCCTCTGGATACCTCGGACCTTGCTCTCTCACGGCTTGGGCTCTGGTTGGGATGATCCGCAATCCTCACCGCCTCGTGTGGATGCTTTGTCGCAGTCCGTCTCCTCCGTGGGCCTGAGGGAGTAAGCAGGAAGTCCCGCTGGCGTGTACACTGTGAAGTCCGTCACAGCTGTAGAAGGGGGCATGGGCTGGACCTACATCGCCGGCGCGTGGGGAAGGGGACTCGTCCCTGTTCGGGCGCCAGAATTATGTGGTAAATAAAATATTACCCTGTCGGAATTTCTATACTTAAACAAAAGGTCATGCATATAATGAGAGGCAGAGTTCGTGGTGTCCGATTCAAAAGGGCTTTATTTCAGTAACTCGAGTTAAGGGAGAATCGGGTTCCATCTCCACTAAGGTTCAGGAAGGGTCTTCTGAACTTTATTCACAGAGTACAATATTTATACATTAAACATACATTGCATTGCATAGAGAAGGGGGAGCGCTCCAGGCGGAGCAAGAGAAAGAGAGATAAGACCACATGGGCGTGCAAAAGGGCGTGTAAGAAGGCGTACACGTGGGCGTTCCCTTGAGGAGTCATAGGTGTGTCATAGGTGGGTGGATACATGGAGGGGGTCTGCGTGGTCAGCTGGAACCTTTACCCTACTTGTGTGCGCCACTTGTTCATGACGTGCAATTAACGTGTAACTGGGGGGAGCTGACTTTCGGTCTAGTAGAGAAGCCTTCAGTGTCAAGACGACCTGCACGTCTAGTATTATCTGATATCTTAAGTTTGGAGGATGTATTGTCTGAAGTAAAGGTCGCTCGAGCAAAGGTTGCTCATCACCAAGAGCCAGTGTAGGCATATATTTCTTCGTGCATTGCGTGGGGGCCATGGGCTTTCTATGGATGCGAGCTCTGTAAATCACTTAAACGGAGACAGAAAGGCTGGGCCCTATCTCTGCGGACGGGTTCTGTTTATCTTCTTCACTAGGCAGGAATGTGTTTCTGTGGAGCAAGCAGATAACTGTGAGCAAAATACTGTCTTGGCAGGCCGGGCTGGGCCCCTCTCGGCTGAGCAGAAAGTATGCGAGAGGTCAGGGATACGTAGCTAAGTTGCAGCTTTCAGAGTGTCTGGAGGCATGGAGCCTGAATTCGGGTCCTGGCTCAGGCTGAGCCACAAAACGGGTTCATCTCGACTTTTAAACGTGCACAATGCAAATACATTGGCAACATGGGCAACATAGGCCTCAGTGCAGAATTAACGTTTCTTTCATGAAAGGCTTGGAAACTGACATTCTAACATGGGACGGAAATACAGAGGCATTATTATTACAGGCATGAGAGGGAAAGTGCATGGGTTACATGAACATACACTAAACGCGGGGTACATGCAGGAGACACATTGGCCACGTAAAATGTCTATTTCCTCAGGGGGAGTAGCACTTGTGTTGAATAAATGGGCCGCTTGCTCCATTATTCCCATGGATGCTATTACTGGATCTGAAGCCCTTGCTTTTTCTATAGCTCTGGCGCCCCATCAATCTCTTAAAGGGCTCTTAGTCTATAGGCCCCCTGGACAGGCTGGCTCTTTCTTCGACGAGCTGCAGTCGGCTATTTCGGCGCTGGCTTTGAAAGCTGAGCACTGCATCCTGGCTGGGGATTTCAATTTCCATATGGATGAGGGATTGGACCCAGATACGATCAAGCTGATTGAGATTACGGCCCCCTTAGGCTTGGCGCCTTACCTGTTCGGACCAACGCATGAAAAGGGTCATACTCTGGATCAGGTTTTTTCAACGTCTCCCATTGAGATCATGTCACTTCTGCCGGTGCTCTGGTCAGACCATAGGATGGCCAAACTCTATGTTCGAGGCACAAAGAAACCAGCTAGCACCGCCTCTAGGCAGCTTGGGCGAGCCCCTAGGGCGTTTCATTGGGTGACTCCTGAGATGCTGGCTCAAGCATCTCTCGATCATCCTTGCCTTTCACGGGAGTTTTAGAGAAAGACATAGAGTCCTTGCAGGCGTGGCTAACAGGCTGAATGATCTAGCCCCTGAGACGGCCCCCCGATTAACATCAAAACGGGTTTCTGCCCCCTGGTTCACCGAAGCTTTGTAGGCCTCTCGTAGGCAATGCAAGGTGGCTGAAAGGGCGTGGCGTGCTCAGTATGATCCAGCAGCCAGGCTTGTCTACAGGACAGCGGTCAAGGCCTACCATCGGGACATCCTCTCGGAGAAAAAAGGTTATTTTGCCAGGAGGATAGAGGCTGCCTCCAACTCGTGCAAGGAGATCTTTACGATCGTCAGGGAATTCACGGCCCCTCGAACTAATTCGACCCTGGCCGCCCCCTCTGACTCGTGGGCCTCCGCTCTCCCCAATTTCTTTACCGCCAAGATCAAATCGATCCAGGATTCTTTTCCTTTGAGGGAAGTTGAAGTACCTCCGAGCCTTGAAGATGGGCCCTTTCAGGTTCAGTCTTGGCAGATTTCCCGCCCATTTCAGCTCCTTCGTCATTGGCACATATGGCCAATCTTAAATCTGGGTCGCCTCTTGACCCATGCCCTGCCAAATTCCTGGCGAAAATGGCCGACGTTGTAAATCCGCTGGCGAATCCTCTCTTGAATCTCTCCTTGACTCTGGGAATGGTCCCGCAGGCCTGGAAGCAGGCAATAGTCATTCCCCTTCTTAAGAAACCGGGTCTTGACCCGGAGGCCTTGGTCAACTACAGGCCAATCTCTCTCCTCCCTGCGCTGGCTAAGATCCTGGAGAAGCATGTTCATATCGTGCTTTCCAATTTTTGGGAATCTCACAATCTGCTGCACTCCACTCAATCTGGCTTCCTCCCCAATTTAAGCACCGAGATGGCGCTTTCGGAGGTGTCTGAGGCCATAAAAGAGGCGCTGGATTCGGGCGACAAAGCTATGCTCGTAATGCTGGACTTGTCGGCGGCCTTTGACACCGTCCCCCACGAGGGTCTCAGACTTCACGAGATCGGTCTGAGGGGGACGGTGCTCAGCTGGTTTACATCACTCCTGGCTGGCCGTCGACAAACCGTCTGGGCCTCACCCAGCTCCGCCGTTATGCCGCCTTTGGGAGTCGGAGTTCCGCAGGGATCTGTGTTGAGCCTGACTCTTTTTAACATCTTTATGACCCCTTTGGCGGCATTGGCGGAGTCTTATGGGGCCCAGATTGTTTCTTATGCAGACGATTCCCAGCTCCTCTTTACCTGCAGGAAAGGAGAAGATTTTGATGGAGAGAGTATCCGCGAGTGCCTTGGGGCTGTTTTTAAATGGTTCCAGCTCAATAGCCTCAAGTGCAACTCAGACAAGTCTGAGGTACTCTTCTTCAGCTGCCCACATGACCCAGACTGGCAGGAATGGTGGCCTATCAACATGTTTCCTCCAGCGCACTCTTCCCAGCTAGCTAAGAATCTGGGGATCAAGATGGATAATGGCCTGGCGTTAAGATCTCAGATCCTTGGTCTCACGGGGACATGTTTTGGCTTATTGAGGATGCTCCGAAAGTTTCTTCCTCTGCTCTCGGAAGATCATAGGAAGACGATGGTGCAGGCCTTAATCGGCTCAAGATTGGACTATTCCAACGTCCTGTATCTTGGCCTGCCGGAATATCTTTTACAACGTCTGCAGGTCGTTCAGAACTCGGCCGTGCGGGCCATTTTTGGCCTTTTATAGACGTTCTAGAGTTTCATGCCTTTTGCAGTCGCTCCATTGGCTGCCTATCCGGAAGCGAGTAGTTTTTAATGCCTTGACCCTGGCCCATAAGGCTCTCCATGCCTCGGGAGCTAAATAGCTCCAAAGGAGGATTGCCTTCTACCAGCCGACCCGATTGTTGAGATCTGAATCACTGTTCCTCGCGGTGGTACCCAGAGTAAAGAGGGCCCGCATTGGGGGTCGCTCCTTCAGGCTGCTGGCACCACAGATCTGGAATACGTTGCCTCTGGCACTACGCAGCACCTCTAATCTGTTGAATTTTAGGAAGGGCCTTAAAACTTGGCTTTTTGCCCAGTAATTCTTTTCGCTCTGATTTTTGCTGTTCCTTTTTGCTTGTTCTGTGTTGTTACTCTACGACTGGTTTTAATAAAAGCGCCGGGACACTCTCTGGAGTAGCCGTGCGCTATAAAAGACAAAACTAACATAACAACATAACATAACATTAATTGCTAATCTCAATAATTTCCAGTCATTACCTTGGTATTGTTTCACTCCATAACTCCACCCCAGAGCACCCCAGACTGGGAGTGGTAGGAGTACACTGCTGTAACTGTTTGTCTGCATGTTTGAGATATATATGTAGTTGGTGAAAAGTAATATGTGATGTCACGTGAGACATTCTAGCTTGTGGGTATGTCTTCAGTATCACATTTATGTTTCCTCAGAAGCAAATACCATTTTAAATGTCATGGTGTAGCCCTTAAACACTATACCCCTAATGTTCGCGATGTCTCGTCATTACTACACAGACGTAGCAGACGCTTCTTAAGTCTTATCCCAGTGATGTTGCAGATCGTGCGATAAACATTTTTGCTCCAGTGTGAGCGCTTTATCCTTAGCTCATCTTTTATCTTACCTTCTAGTGGCTTACCACTGTGCGTAGTACCTGCGCGTTGTCTCAACTGGTTCGTAATCTCATTATACTGGCCTTATTCAGAGTCTTGCGCTTGTTTCGCTCGTTTCTGTTCCTTCCTCTGCTCGTAAACTTTCTTAATGAAGTCAAGGGTGGCTTTCGGTGTGGGAAGTATTGTTGTTCTCCCTCTCCAGTTAACTTTTAGATGAGCCGGATATAGCATTGCATATTCAATTTGTAAAGTATGTAGTTTTGATTTTGCGGCATTAAATTCTTTCCTTGCATGTTGAACCGCATATGTGTGGTCCGGGTAAAATTCCAGGCGATTGCCTTGGTATTCAATGTCCTTCTTTTAACTTGCCATCCGTAATATGTCGTCTCGATCCCGATAATTCCGTATCCTGGCTACAATGGTCCGAGGATTAGATCCGATTGGAGGCTTGGGCGCCAAGGAGCTGTGTGCACGTTCAACAATGAACGTGGGTGACATATGGTCCGTTCCGAATATTGCCTTACACATGTCTTCTATATATTTCTCCATTTTCCCAGTGTTAGTTGTTTCTGGTATGCCCGCTATGCATACGTTGTTGTGTCTTGAGCGCGCTTCTAAATCTTCGGTCTTGTTTCTAAGCACTTCCAGTAGTTTTTCTTTTTCACCACTTTTTGCGGCATTGGCCCGTGTTTCATCCTCTACTGTCGATAACCGTTTCTCGGCCTCATTAAGTCTTTCGCCTTGTTGGTCTATTTTTATCGCCATTGTGTCCCCTCGCCAAGTTAGGTGGTCCAGTTTGCCGTTGATGTCTTGGAGGCTAGTTTGAATCGCTGTTAATATGGCTTCCATGTTACGTTCGGTGTTGCCCTCCGCCCCGGAGTCACTGTCGGTCGTGTTAGCTGGTCCTCTCACCGACCGTCGCGGTTCAAACATAAGTTTTGGCTGCTGTCTTTCTGGTTTCCCCATTTTCCCCTACTTGTGGGGAAGACATCTTATACCGTTAGTCCACCTTGCTCACAATCGTAATCCTTGATTATCTCCCTTTTCGCCCTGGACAGGAATAGAGTGTTGTTTTCAAGATATGTGAAGTAGTGATGATCCCTCTATGTGCTTCTCAGTGTACACATCAGCTTTTGCGCACAGGATTGGTTCGTCATACAGCTACTTGATCGTATTTGCAGGTGCTTGTCAGTTCAATAGTTAGGTGGAGTGACACACTTTTTTTGCTATACTGCCAGGATGTCTATCTTCCACGTGGTGCTTTCCAAGTTCCATGAAATAGTGTCTCCTTAACAGATGTGTTGTTTCGCTTCTGCTGTGTGTAAATAGGGACATGCGCCTGTAAGTGTGCCCTCTCTACACCTATTCGATAGCCATACCTCCTTTTAATAAGGGTTTGCGGAGTGTGTATTGGTAACCTCACGTTCTTCCCAATAATGGTGGCTGCCGCGTCTAGCGTAGTCAGTGCCGTCGCAATTTATGCGTGAACTGGAAGGTCATTCATCAGCGGACAGGTCAGTACAGCTGGCGTATAGTATCAGCGTCGTATGCGGCCATCGGCAGCTTTGCTTAGGTCCTTTATTTTCTAGGAAAGGTGGCTACAGTAAAACTTGCATGTTAATGTGGAGGTGGTGATCAGTTGCGCCACTTTTCAGATTCTTCCACGTTGGCGGGCGCCGCCATCTTGGTGTACCGTTATGTTTTTGGCGCGTTATGTTAGCAGTGTGTTGGAGGTGGTTGTAATCTACACTTGCCGCATTGAAAGTGCGCTAATCATCACATTGTACTTGCCATTTCAGATGTAAATAGTCAGGTCTACATCGGCAAGTGCAGCGCCGAGTGTAGTTTAGATCTATTGTCTGTCACCCGCCATCTTTGTACAGTTGTCTGTTTCCTCGCGCTTAGGCAGTTGTATTGTGCACATCAACGCGCTTCTTGTTTGCAATTGCGGTAGTAAATTGTGTATTATGGCGCTTTGTAATGCATTCCTTATGCTCACAGTCTGCCTTTTAAGGTTGCTTGCAGTGCAAGGAGTAGCTCCGATCTAGTGTGTGGCGACCGCCATCTTACCCGCTCACGCTTCAGGTCGGTCGGCAGGTACCATCAGCAGTTACTGCCTTCTACGCCAGTTGTACCGCATCTTGTTGATATCAAATGAGGTGCTGGACATTCCGACAGTAGTCTGTGCCTACAGAATCTCTGGCACTGTCGTTTTTCCTGCTTTACAAGGCAGCCATTCCGCAGTGCGCCCTCTAGCGCCCCCCATACTCAGTAAATGTTCTTATAGAGGGTTAGCATTTAATGGTTTTATTATATCTGGAGATGACTTTACTTCAGTTGGGGTTGTTTTATATATGAAAAATAATAGATAGATACAGCAGTTGGAGTCTAAGTTGCTTCTAATATTGCCATTAGATCCTAAGCTTATGCTTTATATATGGTTCAATCTCTGTTGAAGGATGTTGAGTCTTTGGAAACTGAGATTCTGGAAGCTTCTGACTGCACAGAGAGAAGAGACTGTCAGATATGGAACAGCAGATCATGTTATTCTTAGTGGACGTTTCCATTTTTTCACTGCTTTCGTTTTCAATTCCGCATCTGCCATTTCAGCAAGAAGACCCATATGGATGCGTTCTTGGAGAGTTGATGTAACTCAAAAGACTATACTGAGATATTATCCTTTTACTGGAACCAAATCATTTGGGACACATCTGGAGCAGTTAATAAAGAAATTAGCAGACTACAGCTAGCTAATGGCCACTCCTCGCTTTTCAGCTACAGGTCATGGGTTTTCTGGCAAACTAAGTTTCCTTCTCAAAGAGGATTGATAGGTTCTTTTCAGCCCTTTCAAGGTGGATGACCCATCTCTAATCATGAGCACCTTTGGAGATTTCGTCGTGTCTGTGGTGCTAGAAAGCATTACCAGTTTTAAGTATTGCCATTTGGACTTTCCTTGGCACCAAGAGTTTTTAGTAAAGTACTTGCTCCCTTGGTGGGGTTATTGCACGAAAAAGGCATTAATCTTTTCCCATATCTAGATGATTTACTAACTTGTGCTTCTTCTCTTTCGAAGGCACAGCTTCATGTCCAGACTCTGTCCAGAGTACTCCAGGGTCACAATTTCTTTTTGAACTTCAAAACTCAAATGGAGACATCCCAGGTCCTCCAGTACATAACTGCAGTCTGTCAGACACAAGATATGAGGGTATTGTGTCCAAATCCGAGGCAA
This sequence comes from Lissotriton vulgaris, assembly GCF_964263255.1. Lineage (NCBI taxonomy): Eukaryota > Metazoa > Chordata > Amphibia > Caudata > Salamandridae > Lissotriton > Lissotriton vulgaris. The sequence continues at coordinate 1,572,263,628 of NC_141693.1, forward strand.
CTGAAGTTGACTTGGACTGAATAATCCGTTGATAGAAGAGAGCAAGGGTCTAGAAAATGTTTCTTGGTCCCATCTTCATTTGTCTTCTCTGGTGCAGCACCCGTTAGACCACTGGAATCCATGGTGTAATTAACTTCAAAGCAGGACTTGAACTGGTGGCTTGTTCTCAAGAATCTGAATAGGGAATCATCCCTGGTTGTTCGGGACCCAAAGATTATCACCACGTATGCTAGTGTGAAGGGCTGGTGAGCTGTATTAAACCATCTCTTAATTCAGAGTCTTCGGTCTGTGGAGGAAAGGAAGAAGTCGTCAAATTGGAGGTAGCTGGTGGTTATTTTCAGGATCGCCAGGCTTTTCTGCTTCTAGCTCACAACCGGGCAATAAGCATAAATAGAGATAATCGTGTGGGAAAGGCGTATATAAATCACCTAAGGAGAACAAACTTTTGAGTTCTAGCAGCACTAGCTCGAGAAAAGGGGTCTTGGGCAGAGTCCTATCTCTCTCTTGGAAGCGATTTATCTTCTGGGCAGAGAGAACTGGTTTGAGGACAAGCTGATTAGAGTTTTCCTTTTCATCTTGATGAGTATAACCCCTGTAATTTTCCAACTGATCATCCAGAGGTTTGCGCTTCCTTGGATAGACTTGTTTGCCACGGAACAGAACTCAATCTTTTAGACGTCCTGCTCCTCGAGTCCTTAGAAGGCTTGGGCCTGAGATGCACTCTTAATTCTGTGGCTGATGGCCCTGATTTATGCTGTCTCCCCTATTCCTTTATTTCTCAACGTTCCGAGGAAGGTGATTCAGGAAACTCACTGGTTCTTTAAATAGCTCCTCATTAGCCATGGAGACTGTAGTTTCCCCTCCTCATATTGGCAGTAGAGGTTCCTTGGGTCCTTCCAACCTCCCCATCTCATTTAAGAGTTCTTATACCGAAATCCTCACTAGTGAGACTCAGACTAGTGGTTTGGAACTTGAGAGGACAAGATTATCTAGCATCTCAGGAGGTAACCTCTACAGGGCTCGAAAAATCCACTTGTATTCAGGACAAGCTACTTTTAGGGACTACGTGCCCTTTCTGTCAAGTTGAAAATCCTCTTTAAACTGACTTTTGACCTCTGTCTCTAAAAGCAGAGCAAATATGACAAGATAACAAGATTTAAAGGCATCTTCATTGCTCAAAAAGTGAGAGAGCAATAAAAATGCCAATAAATCTTGTTCTCTTGTCACATTTGCTGGCTTTCAGAGACAGAGGTCAAAAGTCAGCTTATTACATTTATTTTTCTTTCTGTGACATAATTTAGAGGATTTTGTAAAGTGAACTGTGTGACAATTGAACTGTGTACAAAAACTGTTAAATCAAAGGCTGTAAGATGCCATGCTTTTTTTCTAACACAACACTGAAATAGCAAATTGAACTGTTCAAACATTTCAAATATATTTCACATGTTATGAAGAATCAATTTTTAGGTCTCGCGTCTAGCGTTGCAGTGCGCAGCAAGAGACTTCATGTAGGGGCTTCTGAAAGCTGACCAGGTGCTTGTGCGTGTGGTTTTGTTATCGTTGCAGGCTATTGGGCGTTGCATGCGTCTTTCTAACAAAGACAGCACGCAATTGGGCAAATGCAGGCGCATGTCCGGCATTTGTCCCCCGCCCATGGCCTATTGGTGTCTGTTACCTGCACGGCCGACATCTGTTTTGCATTATCGTGGCCGATCATGCAAAAGAGATATGTCGCAGTGGCGCGCGCGCACCACTTGCGTGCTTGTTGTCAGAAGGCTCCGCCATGTGAACAGCCTCCGGGTGCAGAAAGAGACCAATAATTTATCTCCCGCGGGATCCTGGGAGTGCAGTAAGGCTTTGTGCAAAGCCGGAATCCTTTGGCATCGCGGCGTGCCGCGTTCACCTGTTGCAGCCTTCAGCCAAATTCATCAGGGCTCTGACACCGGGAACCCGTACAATACAGGGGGAGACATCTGCCCACACAGTACTGCTGAAAAAGGCTGTTCGCCCAAAGGGAACTACACGATGAGGCATCCATCTCTTACGAGGCAAGCTCTCCTTAACCTGACTACTCAATACACGAGTAGAGCTTTCTCTCTCATATTCACACAGAAACACCACACAACACCCACCACGCTCGGCTCACACATTCCTTAAACATGACTGTTCCTAAAGTGAACTGTGACAATACATGGAGAGACTTCTCTATCGTTCACTCACACAAACACACCACACACACATACACAGGGCACAAGTCCGAATTTTATTTTATTGTAAGAGCCAGTAATGGACTAGAGTAGACAGCAGCGGGAATCTGATTTCTGTAGCTATGCTGGTGAAAGAAATGTGGTCTGTGTCATCACCAGCAAACTGTCCTGCCTCTGTCCCCATGCAGTGTGTCCAAAGGGTGGAGAAGTGTGGCTCACTGGTTAGAGCAGGCAGACCCTGAAGCAGAGGTCAGACCCGGGACCAGGGTTCAATTCCCGACGCGGCAGGGTCTTGAGCTCAAATGTCCACGGACTCGATAATTCTCGCTTCGGTGCCTGACTTAATCATGGGTTCACACTCTGCAACTCTGGGCATTAAGCTTGCTTAATCTCCACAACGGCCCCCCGCGGCGGGATGCCTGGCTTTCACCTTGGGGATGCCCGTTAGGGGGCTATCTCACAGGGAAAAGCCAGGACGGATTCCCAAGGCAAGCGCCGAGATGCCTCCGGGTGATTCGAGCGCTATATAAGAACATACAAAAAAAAAAAAAAGCCTAGGCGCAGGTAGCAGTGCCCACACCTTCAGGGTACTTCCCCGTAGGTTACGTGCAAGTGGTATTCTGAGTGCAATCAAAAAGGTGCCTGGCCCAAACATTTAACTTGACACGATCAGGAAAAACAAAAGCACCCTGCAGTGTAAATTCAAGCATTGCTTTCGACATAATCAGAGATGTTGAAGAGTTTTTAGCTCTCAAGACTTTGGATCTCTGTAAAATAAGTATATTTATACATACTGTGTAGAAATACAGCATAAGTCTTCATTGTGTAAACGCATCCGTAATTAAGTAACAGCACGTAATACAAACTGTTTATTTAGCATTTTATGAGTTCATTGCTACCAAGCGGACCCCATTGTGTCACCCTCAGCATAGGTCTCAAATTTGTTAAAGATAGAGCTGTTGGTCATGAAAATGACACTGTTTTTTACTTTTGCTTTCTTATACCAATGGCAGTAGAGCTATATAAATATATTTACTCCATTGCACAAAAAACAAAAGTAAAAAACATTGTCATTTTTAAAGCCAACCGCTCTAACTTTAACAAATGCGAGACCTATTGGATTGCAAATGCTTGTTCTAATTCTGTGGTGAAAACAATATTTTATAAGATCAGAACAAATTAGAAATTTTTGCCTGGTAATGTGGAAATTTTACATATTTTTGCTGAAACCCAATTTCCAAAAATGTTTTATGCACTACTATAAGTAAAACTACATGTTGGTGGGAAAGGTTAATGGCCATTTCAATGGAAAATATACTATCTGTGAAGGACAAATCACTGCCACATCATGCTTTCGTAATGTATTTAAGTAAAGTGAGTTTTTAAACATGAACTGGGAATTATTACTGCTCCTGCCCACATAACAATGCTATTAGTAAACTAAGAGGCCAGCTAGGACTCATGTGCACCCTATATATTGGCTTGATTCTTGTTACACATGGAACAAATATATAGTCTAGTAAATAAATAGTTTTCTTATACTGCAGAAATAGGGAACTTGCATATTTGAAGGTGCTCTCTTATGTGAAAATGGAAGAAAAAGTGCCTCGGATCACACAATTTGAGACTAGTTCACAGGTCAAGTACAATAAAGGTAGGTCGAGGTGATTATTAAAGTTACTAGACCTGCATGTCTAGTAACCTTTTTGTGAATTTTCGAGCCCTGCTCTACAATTCAGCAATCTAGAAGGCCTTATACCCGTAAAATATTATTCCAGGAATTGGAAGAGTTCTGAAGTTTGGTGTAGTTATTTGCTGCCTTCTGGCCCCCTACTCTTATTTTGGAGTTTATAAGAGGAGGGTTTTTGCTAGGACTTGTCCTTTCCACCTTGCAAAGGAAGATATTGGGGCCTTCAGGTATTCAGATATTTTGGGGATAGAAAACGTAGTGGTCAGATTGTTCCAGAGCTTTTCTAATAAGAGGCCTGTCAATCACTTCCATTATTGGGTGGGATTTTTAGGTGGGATTTTTGGTTAATCCTTAAAGTTCTACAGGGACCACCTTTACAATCTGTACCGTTGAAATTTTTAACGCTCAAGGTTTTCTTACTGGTCAACATTACATAGGATAGAAGGCTAGGAAATATTGGTGCTTTTCTGGTAGAAGAACCATACCTTAATTTCTTTCCAGACGAGGTAGTACTGGGAACCAATCCTGCTTTTCTTCCGAATTGGGCTGTTCTTTTAATTTGAACAAGAAGATTATTTGCCTTTTTTTCTTTCCACGGAGCCTTCTGCGGGCGAAGGAGCTTTTCTCTTTGTTAGACGTCCATACCACATTATCTAGCTATAAGGTTCATTCATCAGAGTACATAAAAGTTCAGTTCTTGTTCCTTTGGAACTTCCAACAAGGGACTTTGCCCAAATTCTTATACTTAGAGTAGGTGGGCTAAGCAGACAGTATTGATCGCTTATGTTTTTTGTGATTTCTGCAGTCTAAATCTGGTCATAGGAAAATCAACAAGAGCAATGTGTATGTTGTGGGCAGTATACAAGGGTGTATCCTTCAAAAACATTTGTATTGCGGTTGCTTGGGTCTCACCGAATACTTTTGTGTTACATTATATATTACAACTGGGTGGTGCTAGTTATATTGCTTTTGGTTAAGGGGTTCTTTCAGCAGTATTGGGTTAAGATTGTAACAAAGACACTTAGTGTTACCTATTTTGTGCCTCCTTTTATTTTTTATATGGTGGTAGAAGGGAGGATAGCTTGGGCCCATCTTCCTTAGTAGTCGGGGGACAAGAAATGGCAATGAGGAGGTAATGCTTGGGTTACTTACAGGCAATCTTAGTTACTCGGTCGTAAATTTCCTAATCGCAGTTCTAAGTACCCTCCCTTCCACCCCAGTTCCTTATATCCTGTGTAATAACAGGATATTGTGGAGGGTACTTCCCTCTTTTGTATCAGTGGTTAGTGGGGGGTAGGGTTTCAGCCCTCATTCTCTACTAGGTTTTGTGTGATTACATTTGGGATGGTCGAGTTTAGAGCCTCATTAGTAAGGACTGTGAGGAGGAAGACTGAGACTCAGAGTTGAGAAGATTGCCGGTAAATAATCAGAGCATTCCATTACACCAGTGAGAAAGCAGGAAGACTACTATTCAGTAATGCTGACACCAACAAAGGCTGGCTGTTGAGACCTACAGTAATCTCAATAAAGTGGTGCCACTGTTTACACATGGACAAGGGGATTAAGAGACTGGTGAATGTACTAAGTCCCTCACTACTGGGCCCCTGGGACATTTGCCTGGGGCACACAGCCTGCTGTGAGAGGCGACTGAATTGAGATCCCGCATCCAGGGTCGCGGCTACCTGTCGCCCAAACGACAAGGTACTTTTGGACCTGAGCCCTGGTGGGGGTGGGAGGACTACTGCGCCCAGATTTGGCTGGGGCCTGGAACAGCAGCATGGACAACAGTGGGAAACTCGACAAGCCGCAGGGGGGTACTCCTTGTCAGGGAGGGACCTTTGCCGGCAGCGGCGTGTACCACGGTGACCCCACCGCCAGGCAGCAAAGTGTGTCACCAACTGAGATGACCAAGGGTAGGGGCGCCTGGCACCAAACTAGGTTGGACAAGTTTGCATTCCCCAGCGATATGACAGGGGGAGCAGCAAAGACTGACACAAACGCCTGCGGGGGATCCCTCCAGGATGATGAGACTCACACTTAATGCTATCATGGCAGCAATTCAGGGGGAACTGGGATCACCAGAGAAAAAATTTGACTGTCTCCACAGAAGTCCTAGTGGTTTGGGCAGACTTCTGTAACATGAGTGCCAAAGGGAAGGAGGTGGAAAATGTAGTTGCTGCCCTCCAGGTGGAGACAAGGACACTGATGAAAAAAAGGTTGACAAACTACCCACCAACGCTGCGGTTCTAGGTGTAAAACTGGAAGCGTTGAAGGCTGCTTGAGGAGAAACAACATTCACATGGCTGGGGTCCCTGAGAGTGCAGAAGGACTAGCATTTGACCTATTTTTGGAAGACCTAATCCTCAAGGTACTCTAGGCCCGAGGTCCATCTAAATACTTTTACGTTGAGCATGCTCACAGAGTGCAGGTCTCCCACCCATTCCAGACGCGGCACAATGCACCATCATTGCCCGAATTTTTAATTATAGGTATCTCCATGAAATCCTCTAGTCTGCACACCGCCTTTTAAATACAAGACCGCAACTATCTGCTTCTTCTCGGACTTTACACTCTGATTCCAGAGGTTGTCCGCAACTTTGCCAAAGTGAAAAACATAGAGCGAATGAAAACTGAAATATTCATTGGTGTTCCCGGCTAAGTTAAGAGTGGTAGCGGAGGGTAGAACTTTGTCATCCTAGAGCAGGCACGGAAGGGGTTGGAGGCCAGCAAATGGAGCAAAAACAAGGAATTGCTCCTGCCAACAGCGACCTGGAATGGTGGCTAAAGCCGCCATGAAAATAATGTCTTGGAATGTCAATTGTCTCGGAAAGAAAATAAAGAGGAACATAATATTTCAATAACTATTGAGCTCTTGACAGGTGAGGATACAAAATGGTGTCCATGCAGGATATTCGACTGGTTCAAGAGGGGTGGGGATTCTATTGAAGCAATCGCTTCCAGCTTCTATCCAACATATATGTACTGACACACGGGGGTTTGTGGCCCTGTTGGAGTGATGGGAGGGACTGACACTCAAGGAGTGATGGGAGGGACTGACACTCAATTTCTGCTCAATCTATATCTGGCTGCAGTTATGACATCCCTTTCTCTGACCTGGGCGCCTGTTGCTCCAGTTGTCTGAATGAAAACTGCTTGTGGGTGGTGACTTTATTCTAGCACTCAGGTTAGAGCGTGAAAGCTGGCCTCCCCGAACTGTGGGGTCAGTCCACTGCTCACTCTCAGACTTCCTAACTGCCCTTGGACTGATAGACATATATATTTTTTTAAATATTTCTTTATTGGCCTTTTTGCACTTTGACATTTGCATAAGTGTAAGGGCATCAAGGAAACAAACTGACCATGCCTTACTCGACTGTCTAAATACGCTGAATCTTCCAGGACATGACCAACTAGGCAGACAGTAGTTACCAATAATTAGTACATCATACTGCAGCTCGGTACCTTTGTTCCACATTATGCATTGGGGGAGTTGCATTAATCGTCAAATTAAACTTCATAGCAGAGTATCAAAAACAGCTACGCAACACGCTAAGTAGCGATGAAAACCGCTAACATGGCATCCAGGGTTTCTTTATGTAAAGTAGAGGTATAGGTTCTGTAGTCATCTGATAGCAGTGGCTCTCTGTCATGTGGGGGTCCAGGACTACTATGGGATTGAGGGGGTGTGACGCTGATACTAAATTGGCTTCTCCGACTCATCCTATTTCAGTGCCTGGCGGTTGGACTGATGCTCATTTGGTGAGCACATAATCCCAGGGGGAAAAAATCCCACAAAAGTCTCTACTAATAGACTACCTCCTCGCACTTTCACATCAGGTCCACCATTACTCAAGAGTGTGCCATCTGGCGCGAGGTATCCCTGACCTTTCCCTGATGTGGGTAGTGTTCAGTCTCGGTCAAGGATCCATTGAAGGGGTAATATCAATAAATCCCTGGTATCTCAGACAGCCTCTCTTAAGAGAGGGCCTGAGAGAAATGGCATAGCATTACTTTACTGAGAATACGTCCTCGTCCAGTCAAACGCTCTGGGAGGCCTGCAAAACTGTGATTGAGGCCAGGCCATGTCCCTTATTGCTGAACATAAAAAGTGGGCCGAGCTAGAATGTAAGACTCATTCTCCGGAGCAATGCCTCACTATACTAGTGAGACTGGAGGCCAAACACCTCCTAGCCTTAAAACTAAGAGAATATAGGGATCTGGAGATGGGCTGCCAGTGTGATCCACCGGGCCACTCCACATCGCCTCTACGAGGTGCTGAATAAAACTGGCGTACTTTTGGCATGACTGGCTAAGAGTGAACAATCCAGACGCTGAGCGCTAGAAGCCAAGACAAATGAGGGGCCACTGGTGAGAGAGAGCTCCAACCTATGACAGTTGCTACTTACTACTCCCAACTCTACTCCCCAGCTGTGCTCACCACGACTGATGATGCCCGGGAGTTTCTCGTTGATATTCGCATGCCGGGTCTCTCCGACTCAGATTAGGACCTCCTAAAAGCAGCCATTACTAAGTAGGAACTAGTAAGGGTGATACGAGAGATTCGCCCTACAAGGCAGCCAACCCTATTGGAGTTCTGATTGAACTACAATAGGGTTGGCTGTCCCCCTAACGTTTGCCCTGGCGTTGGAACCCTTGGCGGCATGAATCCGACAAGACACCTTGGTCCAAGACCTGCACTGGGAAATAGGTTCTTTTTATATGGTGGCAATGTGCTGCTATTTGTAACAGACCCAGAAAACATATTAAATAGACTGATGCAAATTATTACCATCTTTGGCCATTACTCTGGCTATACCATCAATTTCCACCAACCCTTGATATACCTGCTTAAGGGACTGGTACAATGGCTGCTGCATAACTGTTATGACCACAGGTTTCCATTACACACCAGACCCAGACCTTTTCTTCTGCATCAACTTGGCCCCATTGCTAGCGAGGCTGAAAAGAGACTTTCAACAATTGAGGTCCCTACCACTATTGATAGCAAATGAGAGTGGAATTATTTAAAATGATGTCCCTACACCGCTTATTGGGTGCCCTTTAAAACACACCGTATGCAATTCATAAATACTATTGATTGACAGGGAGGTCCAAACACTGTTCTACGATGGGGGCTCGGCGCGTATAGCGATACACAAGCTCACGTGGGTCTGATATGATGGAGAGCTAGCCCTACCTGATGTGCAGAAATATTGGTAGATGGCGCAGTTGAGCACGATTAATAGTTGCTCCTCCTCCTCCAGACTTAGCATGCCTTCTTTAAGGATAGATTGGTTTTGCAGGCCAAGGGTACCTCCGGGCCCTCTATGGAGGAAATAAGCGCAGTGCACAGATTTATCAGACCCCACATGAACAATGGTGAACCTCTTGCATACATCAACGTTGGCCCTGGGATGGAAAAATAAGATCACACAAGTGACATCACTTTGGGACACTGAAATACTAGGTACATTAAGGTACCAACCAGGGTTTGACAAGTGGAACCTCGTAGGACTTTCCTGGGTGGGAGGCATATATTATCCCACTACCCGATCTGCAACTAGACTACCAGCTAGCACCCACTAAAACCTACTGCTGCATACAGCTCTACCATGCACATTGAGCGGTACTTCCCAGAGTAACTGATCTCCTTGAATCCTCCTCCCCACTGGAAGATAGGCTACTAGATGAGTTCATGTACCGGAAGTCCACGTCATTGACACATAAAAGCTATTAAACAACACACCTAATGCCTTTCAGCTCCTGCGGGAGCGGTGGGCCCATAAGCTAGAGGGGTTGGACTGGACTGACGGCCTAGCATCCCCAAGGTAAGGGGCTGTGCGGGCAGGTGGTTTCCGCCTGGGCCAACTCAAGATCTTCCATCTTCTTTACTATGCCCCAACGACAATGAGTAGGACTGCAGATGGCCATTGTTTATGGGGTGAGGCCAGTCAGGAGCGTGTTTTTACATCCTATAGAGTGCCAAATGATACAAGAATTCTGGATAGCAGTAATCCAATGTATGGGGGCTGTTGGTGGGGGAGGCACGGCTGTGCCCGCCAAGTAGTGCGTGCTAAACATCTGGGTAGACACTGATATATATATAGGCCGCATGCAACCAATCTGGATGACTCTGGGCATGGCAGTCGCCAAGAAGAATATAGGACCATTATTGGGAGTTTGTCAGACCTGTTGCTCAAATATTAGAAGCGAGATATGGACTGGTGCATGCTGGCCGACAGGGTGGTTTCTGAAAGCAGCGGTTGCCCCCAAATACGGGGTAACCTCTGGAACAATTGGAATTGCGTATATGTAGAGACCCCGCAGTGCCCAATACTGATTGGACATTAAATGGGAGTGTCGCTAACACAGTAACTTTCAAGAAGAAGGGGAAGAGAGCGAGGGGGGAGATGGAATTGTCACTTGCTGAGAGCTTAAGATGTGTGCAGTACAAAGTTACGAAATGTATGCCACCAAAAAGATATGTTAAAAAAAAATGGATAATGACGCATCACTTAAAAATAAATTGTAATCCTTTTAAAAACTGAGATTCTCCTTGTCCATCCATTGAATGTGTTCTGTTCCACCTTTAGTTAGACTCCTGTGATATAAGATTTTAATTCAATATTCATTGATGGTGCCAAAGTTCTAGATTTTATCATTAATAAAAGACTTGATCCGCAATCTCAGATCAATGCAATGGCTTAAAAAGCACACTTTCAACTAAGGAAGAGTCATCACGATATTCAAAACTAATATCTTTAGTCTCTGGTGTACATTCTTGTATCTTCCAAGTTTAGCTTTTGTAGCTCTTTTGAGTGATCCCCTCGAGAGCTTGCATACTAGCCCAGGGGTCTCCACCCGGTCGATCTCGAGCTACCGGTAGCTCTCCGAGACCCTGTGAGTAGCTCGCCGAGTGCTGCTCAATTTAGTAGCCCATTAGTTTTATTTTGGGCTATTTAGGCTTATTTCCGTGTCTGTTGCCCGCCCTCACCCAAAGCAGCTGCTCCAATTGGCTTGCGCTTAGATGGGGTGGGGCGGGCCGAAGAGGATGACGTTCAGGGCAGGGGAGAGTCAGTGCTGCGAGAGGGTCGATCAGCGGATGTCATCGAGGAGGGTCAGCTGAAGCGGAGGAAGGACTTTGCAGCCGGTGAAAATTTTGCACCGTCTCCCCCTCCTCCCCCCCTCCCCCTCCACACACACACACACACACCCACACACACACACACACACACACACACACACACACACACCCTCCTCCCCCTTTGCACAGGCCGGGCTCGGGCACTATCAGCTCTGCGACCACAGCAACGGCGGGACAGAGCCAGAGAGGGGCGGGGGAACCAGAGCGAGGCTGGAGCAAAGTAGGTCTTTGCTCTCAGTTCTTGCCAGCTGGGTGGTGACCTGATAATCTCTGGTTTTGTGACTACGAGATTGAAGGAGGTGTTAAGAGAGGGGCTGGAAAGAAAGGGAGAGAGGGGATGGGGAGGAAGAGGGGGGGGGGCTGGGGAGGGACAGAGGAGCCGGAAATAGACAGAGGGGCTGCTGGAGATACACAGTGAGGGGCAGGATAGACAGAGGCAAGAGGAGACAGTGGTGCTAGGGAGAGACTGGGGCGCTAGGGAGAGACTGGGGCGCTGGAAAGGGAGTGGGAGAGAGGGGCCGCTGTACTAAAAGACCGCGAGGAGCAAGAGAGAGAGGGGCTGGGGAGAGACAGTTGGGGCGGAGAGAGACAGTGAGGGGCAGACAAGAGAGGGGCTCGGGAGAGACAGTGGAGGCGCAGAGATACCGTGAGAGGCAGGACGGAGAGGGGGCCTGGGGGAGACAGTAGGAGTAGGAGGAGAGAGAGTGGCTGGGGAGAGACAGTGGGGATGGAGAGAGAGAGGGTTCGATGAGAAGATTGTCGAGATGTCACCGACAGACTTAGGGCGTAGACCGGGAGAGAGGGGGGGCAAGGAAAGAGTAAGGGAGAGCCAGAGACAGTGAACAGGGCTCAGGACAGGAGCAAGGGCAGGATAAGGGCAGTGTAGGGTTAGAGAAGGGGCAGGGAGCATGGGCAAGGTGCAGTAACAGAGAGCGTGTCCGGGAGCCAGGACAGAGTGCAGGAGTTGGGACAGGGAGCAGTGGCAGAAAGGCAGACATGTTGGGCAGAACAAGGGACAGGGGTAGTGCAGAGATAGAGGACAGTGGTGAGCAGGGCAGGGACAGGTGCAGGTACCTTAGCCATGGATATGCAGTGAGTAGGGAGTGGGACAGAGGCAGGGTCCTGTGACATAGAACCGGACAGACAGGGGGTACCGGAAGCACGGAGTGAGAGCAGGGGAGGACAGAGCAGAAATAGAGGACAGGGTGCATGGGGCGATAGCATGGGCATGGAGCCGGGCAGGGAGAGGGCACCGGAAGCACGTGGTGAGAGTGGGCAGGGAATATTATGCTAATCACCTCACCATTACGAGCAGTTAACATCGTAATGGTGGGTTTTATCCTGCATCAGACTGGGCATGGTCATAGTCATGGCCCTACGGATGGATCACATAAACATTCGCACAAGACCACCCCCGAGAAGGAGCAGAGCACCAGTGTGCGAGCTGCCTTCATTCATGTTGTGGGGGACCTGGTTCAGAGCGTTGGGGTACTGGTGGCTCTTACGTCACCTACTTCAAGCCAGAGTATAAAATTGTGGATCCCATCTGTACGTTCCTCGTCTTTTCCATCTTGGTCCTTGGGGTCGCACTATACTAGCCATACTGAGGGCGGTGCTGCTCGTACTGATGGAAGGGACTCAAGGGGCGTAGAGTAGACTTCAGTGCTGTGAAGGAATCTCTGCTGCGCATCCCGAGACTGAAGGCGCTGCACAGCCACCACATCTGGGCACTGTGTCGCAGCCAGTGCCATTGTGCATATTGCGATCAATAAAGATGCTGATGCCAAGGTATTGCTCAAAGAAGCCAGCACCCAGTTACAGAGCAAATTTTACTTCCACACCACGACAATCCAGATTCCTTATTGAGAACTACTCGGAGGATATGAAAGACTGCTCTGAATGTCGAGACCCCTCTGACTGAAGACTCCCTGTTCGCCCTTAGCAAAGAGGCTCGATTGATTGACCTGTGCAACACAGCTGTGTATGGGAACAAGTCAGAGGTGCAGGCAACCTTTTGACAAAAAAAAGGTGGTTGTTACACTGATGCTAGCTTTCTGACTCCTGCCTTCACTTCAATATAACATCCAATAGTTGTCACCAACCTTCCCTGCCATGCCCTATTTAAGCTTCTACCTCTCAAGCTGGTCCATTCTGAGCCTGTGCTGACTGAACCAGAGGTGGGCTGGACCACAATGTGCCTTTTCACTGGCCTCTGTGTGCTCTTCAGGGACACAGGCAGCTCTGGCTTCCCAGCTCTGGCCTCTCCACAGGAAGGCCTTGGCTGTTTCATGGTGTTGTGTGGCCACTCAGGATGTTATGTATGGTTGTTTTGTGGTCTGGTTGTGTGACCATTTTATTGGTTGGTAGTCAGTGCCAATGCTTGTCTGTGGGTTTTTGGCTATTTGTGTGCTGATTGTATTGGCTGGTGGGCTGCTTTTTATTGTAAATTTTTCTGGTAGTACCAAACATTGCCTTCTGCAAGCACAAATAGCCAAGTAGTCTTCCATACCTTGAAAAACACCGTCCTACAACAAGTTTTACTTATTTTGCAAATGTGGGCCACTTTTTTTTTTTTTTTAGCTATTTCATTTGCCTGCCCTATAACAGGTCTTGTTGCAAAGCGCACGATTACCCGAAGGTGTCCTGGGGCTGAATAACAGATGTTTATTGTTACCCAACTTAAGGCTATTCATTATATCGACCTCAAATGGATGAAAGGATGAGTGGACCTGCTGGGATTTAAACCTGTGACCATGAGGTCAAGCACAGGACCCTGCAGTGGCTGCTTTAGTGCAGTGAGCCATCAGACCCGGCTTATGGGGCTGCTTTTAATTTGGTTCCAGAGCCTATCTTCTGTCCGATTCCGACAAGCATCAGCCTCCGCTTGCACGGCTTGTGCTTTTGTTGTCACTGTTGTGGCTTGTGCTTTAGCTTTTTGTCTCACTGTGCTGCAGAAGGCAGTGCACATGTAAAAAGGGGAAAAAAGTTGTTTCTTTCAGTGTTATTGGGTTGAAGCCACAGTATGGGGCCCATGGGCTCTGAAGAAATAGGCTTAATGTCATTAAAACTGGGCGGGGGAGGTCGCTCGAAAAATGCGCGAGTTGCTTGGGGTTTAGTAGCTCACGACGATTTTCACTGACCAGAAGTAGCTCACACTACACAAAAAGTTGGAGCCCCCTGTACTAGCCCCACCCCTCTCCCTCCTTATTAAGCCTTGAAACTAAAAGTATCAGACAGACTGCAATCTCTTCACAGAACAGAAACTCTTCCGTTAAAGACCCTAGCTTTCGAAAATAAATGTGCAATGGCACAGGCCTTTTCTGGCAGTGCCACACAAGTCCAGAATTTTCCACCACCCAGTCTTTGATGAATTCCCGTTCCCCTCCAGCCTTTGCTGAATTCCTTCCCTCCTTTTTCAAAGACACCACCCAGCAGACTTATGATTTAGCCACCTCTCATGTACTGTACTTCCACTGTTGACACATAGCTTTCTCCTTTTAAGGTCGAAGCCTGCGTTGCAGCGCATGTGCTGCTGCCGGCGAGAGTTCTTGTTAAACTAGAAGGGGCATGAAACCACGCCCCTTCTGCCATTGGCCGACCTCACGAAATGGAGGCCTGCCATTGGACAATGTCCCTGTTTTGGATGATTTGTCTGCTATACTCCCTCCTTTTCAGGACTCAGTGACCTGACTTCTGGTGTCGCAAGCCGATTTCCAGAAACATTGCTATGGCAACCACGAGGCCGGTCACGGAGTCTCCCCTTTTTTTTTTGTGCGTGCGGTTTTCATCATTGTTTCCTCGTTCTCCTTGCTGGAAAGACCATCCTTGTTTTTTTAAACTAAGAAGAAAAAAAATCACCGCCGAGATTACAATTTTTATGGCAGCCTTTTCACGCCTTGGATTGTTTTCTTTCTGAGCGCTGCCATTTAATCGTGTTTTCGGGTCTGGGACTGTTCGATCGCTGCATCCACACAGGGGGAGGCTGTGCGGCCAGGAACCCCCCTCTCCGTCCCACATGAGGAACAACACCCGGGACAGAGGAACAACACCCGGGACCACTGGATAGCTTGAGGCTAGCGGACTGCCCCGACCCCCTCCCGCAGGTAAGGCCGAGGGCCCTGTCTGGTCGGCAGAAGAGCAGCCCGGGTCAGGGGCAGGAGAAGCGGAGTGCGTGAGAAAGGGAGTAGGAAGACACGGAGAGGAGATGTAAGGCGAGGGCGTGGGGGAGGAGGCAGATGTGGAGAGAGGGAGCAGTCAAGGCAAGGAGAGGGGAAAGTACGCACAGGGAGGGAAAGGGGGGCGTGAAAGGAAAGAGGAAGAAATGAATGTGCAAGAAAACAAGAGGGGCGAGAGGAGAAAGACAAAGAAGCAAGGGAAGGCGAGTGAGAGCAGGGGAAGGGCGGTAAGGAAAGGTAGTGTTCGAGAGGTAAGTAGAGAGAGGAAAGAAGTAGGGGTGAATGCAATAAAAAGAGGAAGGGCACAAGCGTCAGGATGCGAGGAGGACAAAGGAAAAAACTAGGCTGTGGTGGGTAAGAGAAGTAAGGGGAGAAGGGCCAGAGAGGCAGGAGAAGTAAACGAAGGCGAAATGAGAAGATGTGAACCAGGAAGGCATAGAGAGATGGCGGCAGGGAGAGGGTGGAGAGGAAGAGACGGCAGCTGAACAGATTGTTGTACAGGTAGAAGAGGGAGCCTGAGCCAGGAAGGCCGGGGAGGTAGAAGGGACTCGGTGCACATGTGTGGGGATCGATGGGGTTGTGACAGGAGGAAATATGAAACAGGGAGATAGAGCGAATGGAGAGTGCATTATTCCAAGGCAAGACAGATAGGATGGTACTAAGCGGCAGAAGGGGGGACAGAGCAGTGTCTGTGGCTTCCTGCCCTTGCACTGCTGGCAGATGTCACATTACACGTAATGTGGCACTTTTCACAGTCAGACTCTCCACTTGACAAGGCAACCGTCATTATTTTTCTGACATTGAATACTTTATAGGGTACATGTGACAGTACGCCCCCCCCAGCCCCCCTCCCCCCCCCCCCACCGCCCCCATCGCAGCACCGCCTGGCCAGATTACATATCCTGGGTTATTTATTTGAGGGTGGGGCTAGTGATATATCTGGAGCGGAATTTGTGACCCTGTTTAGTCCCGGATTTCCTTTTCCCCTCTAATATAGCCTTACATGCATTTTTTTCTGGCAGTACTGGCCCCCTTCTGCTAGAGTGTAAAGCGAGGGAAGGGTAAAAAAGCCGTCGGGCTCCCGGTTTTATGCCAGCATCATTGGTGGGGCGTGAGAGGCACTGTGGGTATTGCCCACTGCTGCTCGATGTCCCCCCACAAGAGGGAATTAATTGCATTCGATATCCAGCGCTGTGCAGTGTTCCTGGGAGGCGGGGTTGCCCCTACGGCTCCCATTGATGGCTGCTGTCACTGCTCTTGCTGCTGGGAGATCGATCTCCCGCAGTTTCCGGATTTTGTGAGAGAAGGTATTAATTCTAAAATCCAAGAGCTATGTTATGCTCCTGGGATAAGGGCCCAGTGCCCATCACCACTGCACCAGGAACGAAGGGTGCACTGCCACAGAGAGGAGGGGTTGCAACACTCACAGCCCTTATAGCTTGCAGTGTCCGCAGGGCTTTAAGTGAGATCAAAAAACTGAGGGGTCTCTCAAAGGGGCGTGGTCGATGTAATTGAGGGCGTGGCTTAAAAACACCTAAGCTAAAAATCTGTGCTTAGCATAGTTTGCAGCCCAACTGGTATTTTGCTGTTTCTGTCATTGCATCCAGAAATATGGATACAACAAGCCAGGACTATTGACTTTGCCAACGATCGTTGCATAAAATAAATACGCAACAACTATGGCTTTGTAGTATGTAATATTGAAAGTGCTTCAGTTCCGAAATGATGAGACTGAAAGAACTAAAATGAGCCTCTTTCAAGTTACATCAAAGGCTTTAAGCAGTGGTACGACAGGAGAGGTAAGATTTTTGTTTTCATCCTTAGGGTGAGGGTGAAAATGGAAAAGCCCTTCCAGGGCTGAGCATCGGCATGACCCGGCCCACTTGAAGCCCTGCGTGTCCAACTGATAAGGGATCGTGCCAAATCCTTCATGCGCTGTATAGCGCCCCAGGAACGTGGACTGCTTTTACAGCACTCTGCGAGAAAGGGTTGCTCCTCACCACACCCAAGCTTTTCAGGCATCCTACAACGAGGAGCTGTTTCTATGACACCCAGAGCTGCCAGTGGCTCTTTGATGAGGGGTTACCACTACAACACCCTGAGTCTGAAGTATCCCTCGGAAGACGGTTTGCAACCACAACCCCAAGAGTGTGCAGTGCCACTGAGATTGCTGCTGATTTCTTTGAGCGACCAATTCATGTAGAGTGGCGGAAAGAAGGTTGGCGGGATGTGGGTTATGCCAGGCCTATGTCTAGCATCCTCAGTAGTTGTCTATCATGCGAGAAGGTGCTGGGTCCTCACAGTGCCTAGAACCAGGCACCACTGCTGAGTCGACAACGTGTTACTTAGGCTGAGCATCTAAACAAGTTTTTTTTTCCCCTGTCCTTCCCCCTTACTTGCTGTATCTTCGTAAAACTATTCTTTGGTCTAGTTTCACTTTGGCCCTGACTACTCACCAGACGTGCCACTCATCTGATCTACCCGTCCTGCAGTCACTCACCATATAACCAACCACCAAGAGTGCTGCCCTGCTTCCATGTTTTTTGGCACTGAGGCAGAATGTTAAGAGGTGAAGGTTGCCATTGCAATGGGGTTTGTAACAATACAACAACATTGCAGCTGGGGAGCCTCTTTTTAGGCCCAGGATAGAATTATGTTCAAGTTTTCCCAGGGTGGTGGGCAAAGTAAGTGTGTGCCTGGTTACTTTAATGAGCGCGGGCCGTCTTCATGGACACCATGCTATGCAAAGCAATAGTTGTTGCTTTTGGTATTGTAAATCATGGCAAAAAGCATTGCCATTTACAATGCCAATAGCTCCAAAACTCGCAGTTGCGAGACCTATTGCATTGTAAATGCTTGTTACAACTACTACCACTTGGTGATGCTTCTGTGGAAGCTGCTTTTATGAAATGTCTCCCATGGCTACTCTGCCTACTAGGCTTTGTGCTTACCATGTACAATCTTCCAGCTAAAGAATATTTTTTTGTGATTATGATTTATTTTAACCCCTTCCATGCTGATGACGGCCCTCAGCCGTCATGCACTACGGTGATCTTGTGCTGATGACGGCTGGGGGCCGTCATAAACCCGCCCACTCGCGATTCTGCCGCACAGGCGCCGAATCGCGGCCGCATGGAAGGGGTTAATTTTGTATCTAGGACCATTTTACACCACTTTGTAATTTTTACCCTACACTACCGAATTCAAAATGTTTTATGTTTTCATTGTTCTGTCATCTGGTTTGCCTTACTTATTTTGTACTTCGAAAACTTAAAGGAAAGCTGCCACTACAAAAGTTCGCCATTTGATTTATTTTTTCAGTTGCTTTTTTTGCATGTTTAGTAATTTTATTATTCATAAAAATGTACGAGTATATAGCATTGTTTTATCTTAATAGTTCAGGTTTGAGAATGATACGTTTGAGAAATTCAAATTGCAATAATACAAGATCAGCCAACTTGTGTGTGGTAGCTCAGATCACTAGACTGAGGTAGACCGAGAATGGTAGTATGTAAGCATGAAATTGGGGTGGCATGCGGTTATGTGATGATTTGAAACCGGAGTTTATAAGCTGAACCTGTAGCAGCAGTATTGCTGGTACTTTTTCCCTATCCATGAACTTGAAGACGTGTTCCCTTTAGTGACATCACCTTATTTAAAAAACCTGCACATTTATTAAGCTAGCAACAAGCTGTCTCAAAGTCTAGGTGACCTGCTAAAGAAAACAAGAATAGCGCTGTTTTATTGACTGCCTGCACAGTTGTTATTTCACCGGCCCAATAATATCTTATTTGACTAGGAACTTAAATATTTCCTTGACATGCACAGGAGTTCCACTTGGAGCTTCCACTGCACCTAAAATTATTATTACTCAAGCTACAAGCACTTTGTGACATAATTTCAGAGCAATGTAGTACTGTCTAGAAGTGCTCAGGACATGGAGAAAGAAAATGTTGCCGGCTCTCTAAGCAGCACCCGATACTGTCTTGAACTCTATCTCGTATGCGGTTATTTAATCATAACCTTGGCATGCTCCCTAGCGACATCAGAAATTTCATAACCTTTCAAGAGTTCCCTACAACACCTCTTTTCTTTTATTGTGTGCCTCACTGATGTCAACTCGAGAGCTGTGGTCATGTGAATACTCTGCATGAAATCACACCCGGGTATTCCCACCCATGACTGTCTGTAACGTGCGAATTGAGGGAGAAAGTCCAACTGGGCTGACAACCCCATCACATGCGGTGCAGATGCGGTCCAGTAACAATTGTAAGCGTGGTGTACATGCTGGTTTCTTTCTCTAAAATGAAAACATCAAGGGGGCGTGGCCTAGATGGCGGCGTGAGAAGACGTGGCGACTCGGAGCTCCCGCCGACGGCCCACAACAGCACCAGCCCTGGGGCTGTTATAGCGACAGTCGGCACCCACAAACCGAGCCTGGTGTCCCTGAGGTAGCCGGGCTTCGTGCAGAGTTAAGCACATCGGACGGTAAGCTCCCGGAGGCAGTCAGCGACGGACGGCCCGGCGTCTCCGTGAGCCCGGGGAAGGACTGACCGGAGGAGGCGACCACGCGGAGATTGCCGCCTAGCCAGCATAGGAATCCAGGGCGGGCAGCCCTATGTGCTGAGGCAGCCGGACTGAGAGTGGTGACCGGAGACTGGGCCGGCCACTCACGACAGAGAAATCGAGACAGTGGTGGATGCGACGGTGCCGCCTGTAGGAGAGTAGGGTCTGCAATCCTATGATCACCCAGATTTTTTGCTTTTGTTTCACTGGTTTACGACTTTCTCTGGCTGTGGGCCTGCCAATCAGACCCACAGCCTGGCTGTTCTCTTTCTAAATTACCTCATGTACCCTAGGTGCATCTACCAATTGGTACTGGGCCACCTTATCAGACCCTGTAACTCAGGGCATAGGTGTACCCAGGGCTGCCAGGGGCTGCAGCATGTATTATGCCACCCCTGGCTGGCCTCCTAAATTTGACACAACTGGCTGCATGACAGCTGGGGCAAAGTCGTGTAATCACCCTTTGCTGTAGGTGTAGTATACCTATACCTAACCCTAAAATGGACACACAGATTCCTATCAGTCACTCCTATGGCAGGCCTTGACAATCCTGAAGGCAGAGTGCTTGGAATCGTGTGAGATGGTGCTCTGGCACGAGCTGAGCCTGTCTGCAGCTTGCGGAATCAAGTCCTAATAGCTGTTCCATGATATCGCATACCATATACTCTTAAGTGCCTTATAATCCTCGCGGTTAAATGCTATCTTTGGTATTGCTTTATCAAAACATGTCGAGTAAGGTGTCATACGAATTGGAATACTAACCCCTCGCCAACTCTGGCGACGGGGTTAGCATTCCACCCTTCTAGAGGGACACGACATGTATGTAACTGTGAACCCCGGTTAAAGTTAACTGAAGCCTCAGCTCCACAAAATGGATGCTGCCACCACAGACACGAGTCTGACCCCCTGCAGCTGGGAGTCCTTCCAGTGAGGGGAGCCTGGACAAAGGGTTTCCTGTCAGGGGCGGTGCTAGCACCGTCCCAGACATGGTTTTGTGTATCCTGGGTAGGCAGGGCTTTACAGGAAGGTGACTGCTGAGTGGCACCCCGGTGCTCACTACGCATAGGCCGGTCTGAACCAGTTCCAGGGGCACACCAGCCCCTGGCCTGGGGAAGTCCGGCATGGCTGAGGGGTGTAACCACCCCCCACCTAGTCCCACCCATAGGCAGGACCTAGTCACCGGGTCAGCCCCCTTTTTTAGTATAAAGATGGGAGCGGGCCCCCTGTTAAAATTAGATCATCTTTGGAATCAAGATACCACTTTCTTCAAAAGGACTTCACGATTTCTTCTTCAAGATTCTCCCTTGTGGCTAAGGAGTAGTCACCCTGCATCCGCAGGCACCATCCTAAAGAACTCTGCGGTCTGCTGCAAGTCCTTCATCACGAATCCGACGACCCAGCTCGACGAGACCCGGCTTCCCTGGCACCTCTGACCTCTACTCACCTCTACAGCCCAGCTGAGAACCGTGAGTGCGACGAGACCTCAAGGGACCGACGATCGCCAAGACTGCACGACATCTTTACTGCAAGCCCACCGTGTCCTCCACTGGTGAGTGCTTTGGGGTCCGAGAAGCCCCAACCCTGCGCAGCTCCAGCACCCAAGATCAGCCTCCCTGCATCTCCACGATCGGCGTGGGGCCCTTCTGCTGTTTGCTGTGCACCGCGTTGTTTGGCTACTGGCCGGCTGGCTTGTGGCCTTCTGAACGACGCCCGACGACAACTCTTCTGCTGGTCTGGTTGCTCCAGGCTGGCCCTTGCTTCCTTGTTCAAGAGAGGCACCCCGGACCCTCCTGGTCCACTCCAGACGCCATTTTAGGTCCACCGCGTGGGCTTGAATTTGCCAAGGCTTTGTTGCCCAATCCTGGGTCCAGCGACGCCGACAGCTTCTATCTTCGTGGGACAGCTCGATCCTCCATCCTGGTCGCCGACAACGCCTCCTGGTCCGTGAGATCTTCGAGTCAAGCGTCACCCACTCACCTTGTCGAGGTGGCTACCATCCGGTGCCCTCCTGGTGCCCACTGACTACTGGCTAGTAGTCTCGAACTTGGTCCCCTCTGCTTTCAGGTGTCATCTATCTTCGAGATCCAGGCTTGGATCCAACTGAACTTTCTTCACTGGTCACCGGCCAGCATCTTTTCTTCCGGCTCCTGGTCCGTCTACGAGGATTCCCGACGTCTTTTCAGACCTATGCAGCTGCAGCCCCTGGGCTAGGTAACTTCGGCATTTCGGTGCCCCAGCATAGCCTCATTATCCAAGGGTCAGAATCTACTTTCGTTTTCTCCCTACCAGGTCGGGTTCGCCCGAGAACACTAACTTTCTAATTTCTAGCTACCATAGACTTTGTCCCGCATCTCGCGTGAGAGTGCACACACTGCACCCGAGTCCCCTGGGTCTCCTAGAAGTAATCTAACGATTCTATAGTCAAGTCCTAGCGATTCCAAAGCCTATTAGTACTGTACTTACCTGCTAGTAATTTCGCATTCCACTTTCAGAGTATATGGTTTTCCGTGCCCCTCGGGCATTTGTGTATACTGTGCTAACTTAAGTATTTTTGTAAGAGTTTTGGTTTGTGCTTAGTACCCTGTCCTCATAAAGAGTACAGGGCTGTTGTGATTCTTAATAAATATCTGTTTATTTTCATAACACTTGTGTGGTGTCCTTTCACTTGGTATTCAAGGGGTATATGTGTGGTAAACAGCTGGCTTAACACGCCCTCTCGAGTCTTTAGCCTTAGACTGCTCGTATCCACGCTACTAGGATAGCTGGTCTATAAGGTTGACTTACAACCAATCATCAATAAGGGTTGCTGGACTGATACATAGTGTTCACTAGAATAGTGAGCACTGCATATCAGGCCACCTTCTCACATTGGTGAGCAGCGGTTGGGATTTGAGCTTGCTGTTGTTTTACCACACGTATCCTAAGAATATCTTGTTGAAAGATCACATAAGTACTGTTAGGTACATATAACTAAAGCTTAGAATACTCTGAGTTCTACTGAACCAGCTGTTGTAGCTCCTCAAGGATTAGCACACCTTGGCTGCAACTCTTAGCAAGGGATCAGTAGGTAAACACATAGTGTAGGTAGGTGCATCACTTACACCACACTAGAAACAGTATGTCGGACAAAGGAGGAAACACTGAGGTTCCCCTTGTGTCAGTTGACCCTCCACAGGTCATCCCTTCAAGATATACTGCGCTTAGCTTCCATGAGTTACGACAAGTGTGTACCTCTAGGAAGATTAAGCAGGGGTCTAACCCCACAACTGCCTTTCTGATTGGTCTCTTAGAGACTCATGATGCAAGGAGGGCTGGTAACCCAGACCCTTCTAATTCAGATGGCAACATGCCCTCCTTACAGGGTCCCTTTGATGCCCAGGACCATCCTCTTCAGGAAGCAGATGATGCTGATGATGAGGATGATGATTTGGTATCAGGGGATGAGGCAGAAAAGGAACAGGTAGAAGTCAGCAGACTAACCAGGTCCAACTTAAGCAGACATGAGATGGGCACTAGGGGACCCTTGGGGCCACTCTCAGGTCAGCTTAACATTGGGAATGGACGAGATAGATCTCTATCAAGAGGCTCTATCAGATCCCTTCATACCAATGGCTCTCAACGTTCCTCTCAAAGGGGAATGACATCTCCCCAGAGGAGAATGTATGAAGCTAAGGAAAAGGCAGCCAATCTGAGGATTGAAAGGGAAGAACTTGCCCTGGCCAAAGAGAGGCTTGCCTTTGCTAGAGAGCAACAATTGAGTGGGACAGTCCCCACTGGTGGCAGCATTGTACCTAGCAATAGGGAAAGGAGTTTTGATACAAAACACCTTGGTAAGATAGTGCCCCCCTTTAAACAAGGGGATGACATCCACAAATGGATTACTGCTTTGGAGAGGGCCTGCACTGTGCAAGGTGTTCCCCCAAGTCAGTGGGCAGCTATCTTGTGGCTCTCCTTTGAGGGTAAAGGAAGAGACAAGCTCCTCACCACAAGGGTGGAGGATGCTAATGATTACCAAGTCTTGAAAAATGCACTGGTTGATGGGTTTGGCCTAACCACTGAGCAGTACAGGGTGCTGTTCAGGGATACCCAGAAAACTCAGTCTCAAGATTGGGCTGACTTTGTAGATTGTGCCACTAAGGCTTTTGAGGGCTGGTTGCTGGGCAGTAAGGTTACTGATTATAAAGGATTGTACAATTTGATGATGAGAGAGCAAATTTTAAACAATTGTCAGAACCAGTTGTTGCATCAGCATCTTGTTGACTCAGATCTGACCTCTCCCCAAGAATTGGGAAAGAAGGCAGACAGATGGGTTAGAACAAGAGTTAAACAGAACCAGGGCCAGAATCAAGGTGGTCAGAAGAAAGCAGACCAGAAGGGTAAAGATTCTAAGGGGGAACAAAATGACCAGAAGTCTTCGACAGGTCCCCAACAACCCAAAGAGGGTGGGGGTCAGGCCCCCCAAAAGAAGAAAGAAGGCCAATCTAAAAGGTGGTGCCAATACTGCAAAAGTAAAACTCACTGGTTTAGTGAGTGCACCAAGAAAGGAGGAGGGCAGACTCCTGCCACTGCAGCCCCTAAGGCACCTGTGCCCCCTAGTACAGCCAGCAGTGGTAGTGCACCTCCCAAGGGTTTAGTAGGGTTAACCCTGGGTTCTGAGGGGTGTGACAACTTAGTTGGTACACTCACTCAGGCTGTCCTTGTTTGTACAGGGGATGTGGATATGTCCCCTGATATAAGTCCCAATACTTTGGGCAAATACAGACAGACACCTTTCATTAATGGAAAGATGGCTCAGGCCTATAGGGACACTTGTGCCAGTGTCACAATGGTGACACCTAGCTTTGTGGACCCTGGACAGATCATGCCAGGTACAGAATTCCTGGTGACCAATGCAAGCAATGTCACTACCAATCATAGTATGGCAATTGTAGCTTTCTCCTGGGGAGGGGTAACTGGCCAAAAGAAGGTTGTAGTTAGTTCAGACCTCCCAGTGGATTGTTTGTTGGGCAATGATTTGGAGTCATCACAATGGTCAGAAGTGGAGCAGAGGACTCATCTGGAAATGTTAGGTTTGCCAGCACATGTGTTTGCTGTGACTAGGTCACAGGCCAGAAGATGCCCCACTGAACAGGTGCTGGATCCTGGAACAATGGACCAGACACCTTCCAAGAAAAAGAGCAGTAGGGTTAAGGCTGTGCCTTCCCCCTTGCCCCAGGTTGTGGATCAAGTCTCAGAGGAGGCTGACCTGCAGGAATTGAGGGAAACTGAGCCTAGAGAGTTTGAACTTGATCAAGTTGAATTCTTGGGTTCAGGGGGACCCTCAAGGGAAGACCTGGGGAAGGACCAGTTAGGCTGCCCTTCTCTTGAACCCCTCAGACAGCAGGCTGCTGCTGAGGCTGCTGGGAACGCCACAGGTACCCACAAGGTATACTGGGAAGATGGACTCCTGTACACTGAGTCAAGAGACCCCAAGCCTGGCATGACCAGGAGGCTGGTTGTACCCTTGTCTCAGAGAGGTTTCCTACTTACCTTGGCCCATGAGATTCCCTTAGCAGGACACTTAGGCCAGACAAAGACTTGGGACAGGCTTGTCTCACACTTTCACTGGCCTCACATGAATGAGGATACCAAGGAGTTTTGTCGCTCCTGTGTCACTTGCCAAGCCAGTGGTAAGTCAGGTGGCACAACAAAGGCCCCCCTTATACCAATGCCTGTGGTGGGGGTGCCCTTTGAAAGAGTGGGGATTGACATTGTTGGTCCAATGGAACCCCAGACAGCATCAGGGCACAAGTTTATACTGGTGGTAGTGGATCATGCCACCAGGTACCCTGAAGCTATTCCACTTAGGACCACCACAGCCCCTGTGGTGGCAAGGGCCCTGGTTGGAGTGTTCTCCAGAGTGGGCTTCCCTAAGGAGGTTGTCTCTGACAGAGGTGCAAACTTCATGTCAAGCTATTTAACTGCTATGTGGAAGGAGTGTGGTGTCAATTACAAATTCACTACACCCTATCACCCACAATGCAATGGGCTTGTTGAAAGGTTCAACAGGACCCTAAAAGGGATGATTCATGGACTACCTGAAACACTCAGGCGTAGATGGGATGTCCTGATGCCCTGCCTTCTGTTTGCTTACAGAGAGGTCCCACAAAAGGGGGTTGGCTACAGCCCTTTTGAACTTTTGTATGGGCATCCTGTGAGAGGCCCCTTGTGTTTGGTGAAGGAAGGATGGGAGAGACCTCTCAAAAAGCCTGCAACCAACATAATGGACTATGTACTTGGTCTCCGCTCCAGGATGGCTGAGTATATGGAGAAGGCATCAGAAAACCTTAAGGCCAGTCAAGAACTTCAAAAAGCTTGGCATGACCAAAAGGCTGTCCTGACTGTTTATCAGCCTGGACAGAAGGTGTGGGTGCTGGAGCCAGTGGCCCCAGCAGCACTCAAAGACAAATGGTCTGGGCCCCACACAATCCTTGAGCAAAAGGGAGAGGTCACCTACCTGGTGGACCTTGGAACTCCCAGGAGTCCCCATAGGGTACTCCATGTCAACAGGCTCAAAGCATATGTCGACAGGAAGGACATGAGCTTGCTCATGGCCATAGATGAGGGACAGGAGGAAGAGAGTGACCCTCTCCCAGACCTGCTCACTCAGAATCCTGATGATGGGTCAGTAGATGGTGTTGTCTTTTGTGGCAGCCTCTCTGAACATCAGCAGAAAGACTGTAAACAGGTTCTTCAGTCTTTCAGACATATGTTCTCTCTGACACCCAGTCAGACCAATTGGTGTACCCATGAGGTTGACACTGGTGACAGCCTGCCAGTCAAGAGTAAAATCTACAGGCAGCCTGATCATGTTAGAGACTGCATAAAAACTGAAGTGCAGAAAATGTTGGAATTGGGAGTCATTGAACCCTCAGATAGCCCTTGGGCTAGTCCAGTAGTTCTAGTGCCAAAGCCTCACACCCAAGATGGTAAGCGAGAGATGAGGTTTTGCGTAGACTACAGGGGTCTCAATGCAGTCACTAAGACTGATGCCCATCCAATACCAAGGGCAGATGAACTTATAGATAGATTGGCTTCTGCCAACTACTTAAGTACATTTGACTTAACAGCTGGGTATTGGCAAATCAGGTTAGCTGAGGATGCCAAACCCAAAACAGCATTTTCAACCCCTGGTGGGCATTATCAATTTGTGGTAATGCCCTTTGGTCTGAAAAATGCACCTGCCACCTTCCAAAGGTTGGTGAATCAAGTCCTTACTGGGCTGGATGACTTCTGTGCAGCATATCTAGATGATATTGCTGTCTTTAGCTCCACCTGGGAGGATCACCTGGTCCACCTGAGGAAAGTGTTAGAGGCTCTGCAAGCAGCAGGCCTCACTATCAAGGCCACCAAGTGCCAGATAGGGCAGACACAGGTTGTATACCTGGGCCACCTTGTAGGTGGAGGCCAGGTTCAGCCACTGGAGAGCAAAATACAGTCAATCAGGGACTGGGCTCCTCCAACCACCCAGACTCAGGTTCGAGCTTTCTTGGGCCTGACTGGATACTACAGAAAGTTTGTCAGGAACTATGGTTCCATTGTGACACCATTAAATGAACTGACAAGTAAGAAAATGCCAAAAAAGGTTCAGTGGACAGCAGGCTGTCAAAAAGCATTCGATGACCTAAAGCAGGCCATGTGCACAGCACCTATCCTTAAGAGTCCAGACTACTCCAAACCATTCATTGTCCAAACAGATGCTTCTGAGTTGGGTGTGGGAGCTGTTCTTTCTCAACTGAATTTTGATGGTCAGGATCAGCCCATTGCTTTTATAAGCAGAAGGCTGACCCCCAGAGAGAAGAATTGGTCAGCTATTGAGAGGGAGGCCTTTGCTGTGGTTTGGGCCCTGAAGAAGCTGAGGCCATACTTGTTTGGCACTCACTTCAAGATTCAGACCGACCATAAGCCCCTCTTGTGGCTAAATCAGATGAAGGGTGAAAACCCCAAACTGCTTAGGTGGTCCATTTCCCTACAGGGGATGGACTTTACAGTGGAACATAGACCTGGTACTGATCATGGCAATGCCGATGGGCTCTCCAGATATTTCCACTTAGAACAAGAAGACTCACCTGGTCAAGGTTAGCTTATTGTCCCAAAGTTTGGGGGGGGGTCATGTAGGAGAGTAGGGTCTGCAATCCTATGATCACCCAGATTTTTTGCTTTTGTTTCACTGGTTTACGACTTTCTCTGGCTGTGGGCCTGCCAATCAGACCCACAGCCTGGCTGTTCTCTTTCTAAATTACCTCATGTACCCTAGGTGCATCTACCAATTGGTACTGGGCCACCTTATCAGACCCTGTAACTCAGGGCATAGGTGTACCCAGGGCTGCCAGGGGCTGCAGCATGTATTATGCCACCCCTGGCTGGCCTCCTAAATTTGACACAACTGGCTGCATGACAGCTGGGGCAAAGTCGTGTAATCACCCTTTGCTGTAGGTGTAGTATACCTATACCTAACCCTAAAATGGACACACAGATTCCTATCAGTCACTCCTATGGCAGGCCTTGACAATCCTGAAGGCAGAGTGCTTGGAATCGTGTGAGATGGTGCTCTGGCACGAGCTGAGCCTGTCTGCAGCTTGCGGAATCAAGTCCTAATAGCTGTTCCATGATATCGCATACCATATACTCTTAAGTGCCTTATAATCCTCGCGGTTAAATGCTATCTTTGGTATTGCTTTATCAAAACATGTCGAGTAAGGTGTCATACGAATTGGAATACTAACCCCTCGCCAACTCTGGCGACGGGGTTAGCATTCCACCCTTCTAGAGGGACACGACATGTATGTAACTGTGAACCCCGGTTAAAGTTAACTGAAGCCTCAGCTCCACAAAATGGATGCTGCCACCACAGACACGAGTCTGACCCCCTGCAGCTGGGAGTCCTTCCAGTGAGGGGAGCCTGGACAAAGGGTTTCCTGTCAGGGGCGGTGCTAGCACCGTCCCAGACATGGTTTTGTGTATCCTGGGTAGGCAGGGCTTTACAGGAAGGTGACTGCTGAGTGGCACCCCGGTGCTCACTACGCATAGGCCGGTCTGAACCAGTTCCAGGGGCACACCAGCCCCTGGCCTGGGGAAGTCCGGCATGGCTGAGGGGTGTAACCACCCCCCACCTAGTCCCACCCATAGGCAGGACCTAGTCACCGGGTCAGCCCCCTTTTTTAGTATAAAGATGGGAGCGGGCCCCCTGTTAAAATTAGATCATCTTTGGAATCAAGATACCACTTTCTTCAAAAGGACTTCACGATTTCTTCTTCAAGATTCTCCCTTGTGGCTAAGGAGTAGTCACCCTGCATCCGCAGGCACCATCCTAAAGAACTCTGCGGTCTGCTGCAAGTCCTTCATCACGAATCCGACGACCCAGCTCGACGAGACCCGGCTTCCCTGGCACCTCTGACCTCTACTCACCTCTACAGCCCAGCTGAGAACCGTGAGTGCGACGAGACCTCAAGGGACCGACGATCGCCAAGACTGCACGACATCTTTACTGCAAGCCCACCGTGTCCTCCACTGGTGAGTGCTTTGGGGTCCGAGAAGCCCCAACCCTGCGCAGCTCCAGCACCCAAGATCAGCCTCCCTGCATCTCCACGATCGGCGTGGGGCCCTTCTGCTGTTTGCTGTGCACCGCGTTGTTTGGCTACTGGCCGGCTGGCTTGTGGCCTTCTGAACGACGCCCGACGACAACTCTTCTGCTGGTCTGGTTGCTCCAGGCTGGCCCTTGCTTCCTTGTTCAAGAGAGGCACCCCGGACCCTCCTGGTCCACTCCAGACGCCATTTTAGGTCCACCGCGTGGGCTTGAATTTGCCAAGGCTTTGTTGCCCAATCCTGGGTCCAGCGACGCCGACAGCTTCTATCTTCGTGGGACAGCTCGATCCTCCATCCTGGTCGCCGACAACGCCTCCTGGTCCGTGAGATCTTCGAGTCAAGCGTCACCCACTCACCTTGTCGAGGTGGCTACCATCCGGTGCCCTCCTGGTGCCCACTGACTACTGGCTAGTAGTCTCGAACTTGGTCCCCTCTGCTTTCAGGTGTCATCTATCTTCGAGATCCAGGCTTGGATCCAACTGAACTTTCTTCACTGGTCACCGGCCAGCATCTTTTCTTCCGGCTCCTGGTCCGTCTACGAGGATTCCCGACGTCTTTTCAGACCTATGCAGCTGCAGCCCCTGGGCTAGGTAACTTCGGCATTTCGGTGCCCCAGCATAGCCTCATTATCCAAGGGTCAGAATCTACTTTCGTTTTCTCCCTACCAGGTCGGGTTCGCCCGAGAACACTAACTTTCTAATTTCTAGCTACCATAGACTTTGTCCCGCATCTCGCGTGAGAGTGCACACACTGCACCCGAGTCCCCTGGGTCTCCTAGAAGTAATCTAACGATTCTATAGTCAAGTCCTAGCGATTCCAAAGCCTATTAGTACTGTACTTACCTGCTAGTAATTTCGCATTCCACTTTCAGAGTATATGGTTTTCCGTGCCCCTCGGGCATTTGTGTATACTGTGCTAACTTAAGTATTTTTGTAAGAGTTTTGGTTTGTGCTTAGTACCCTGTCCTCATAAAGAGTACAGGGCTGTTGTGATTCTTAATAAATATCTGTTTATTTTCATAACACTTGTGTGGTGTCCTTTCACTTGGTATTCAAGGGGTATATGTGTGGTAAACAGCTGGCTTAACACGCCCTCTCGAGTCTTTAGCCTTAGACTGCTCGTATCCACGCTACTAGGATAGCTGGTCTATAAGGTTGACTTACAACCAATCATCAATAAGGGTTGCTGGACTGATACATAGTGTTCACTAGAATAGTGAGCACTGCATATCAGGCCACCTTCTCACACCGCCATTTTGAGTACCGCAGAGGTTGAGTGGATCACCCCGGATCCGCCAGAAGGGAGCAGAGACTACAGTTCTGTGGGCCGCCGGATCAGTCCAAGAAGCAGCACAGCTTAACGCCGACAGCCCGGAGACGTTCTCCTGGAGAGAGCTGCTGGTGAAGCGGTCAGGCAGGGTCGCTGGAACGGTTCACTGGCCCGCCATCTTGCAACGGCCCGGAGTGTCCCCGGGGAACCTGGCGAACGGGCCGGGAGAAGAGCCCAACCGTGATTGAAACAGCCTAGAGCTCAGCGGTCCCAGAGGCGGCAGCGTCCAAGGTGAGGAGTCGGGAGGCGGCATAACTCCCGCGCGGCTGGCGGGGAGGTCGGTCTGAGGGTCTGGAAGACGCCGAGAGGTCCACGTGGTGCACAGATAAGGAGCGGCTGCTAGGCACCCAGTAGCAAGGCAGGCACTAGAAGGGGCCACAGGTACATTGTCTGGCGGCCACCAGAGAGAGGAATACCGGCGAGGGGAGATCCGGAGGCAGTCGTGCCTGTTCGCGGGCTTCCCGAGAGTGCCGGGCGGCCACTGACAGAGCCGCGGGACCTGTGGGCCGGAGGAGGCGAAGTGGGGACCCCCGCTACCACACGAGGGCTACCAGCGGAACATTGGGCTGGTTGGCGCTGCCCTGTCACTGAAGCCCTCGAGGCCCTAAGAGGGGCGAGTCACAAGAGAGACACGGTAGGAGTGGGCCGCCACAGCTTTTTAGCGACGGAACAGCCACTCAGACAAGCAAAATCGGAGTGGCTTTGGGAATTCAACCTGTGAAGGGAGTGTGGAGGCCCGGAGACCGGTGGGCACCTTGGCCGACGCTACAGGAACCAATAGAGCACTGAGTGCAGAACTAACAAAGCGAAGAGAGGACGGGGAAGAGTGATGGTGGTGCGGACTAGCGAAGGATTGGTGCGAGTAGGCCCGTGAACGGAGCAGGGGTGAGCCCAACTGGCCAGAGTGCGAGGCGAAGAGCGAGTGGGTTGTTGGACCCGACTGGACGCCCTGATCTCCTACTACTGCCTGGCACCAGATCAGAGCAGAGGGACCCTGACAAGAGTCCTATACACCATGTCCGGAGAGCGCGTAAGGCCAAAACAGTGAAAGACTTGTTTGCAAAGGCCCAGGTATCCCCACCATCTAAAGACATGGCGGCAGCAGTTTCCCGCCCTATTATGAGTGCTGCGGAAGGCACAGAACCCATTACAAAAGCCTTCATAGAATCCCTGTTCTCTGCACTGAGGGACGACATCCACACCCTCAAAAAAGAATTTACAGAGGAGGTCAAAGAGATCCGCAGAGATGTTGATGGAATAGGGGAACGGGTGATGGCGCTGGAGAGCAAGGCGAATCGACAGGACGTGGACATCAAGCCCTTACAGCAAGAGATACTGAGGCTACAGGACCAACAGGTGGATTTGCAGTCTTATGTGGAAGATTTGGAGAACCGATCACGTCGCCATAACACAGTGGGACCCCCGAGAGGGGCATCGGGCCCTCCCCCCGCAGGATATCCTTGTATGCGTACAGGACTATCGCACGAAGGAGGACATTCTTCAGAAAGCTAGACAGTTGCACCACATATCCTTCAGGAACCAAACGCTGTGTTTCATGATCTGCCAGCTCTGACCTTGCAGAAGAGGCGATCTTTCAAACATGTCACAGCTCGCCTCCAACAGCTCTGAATCCCTTACAGCTGGGGCCATCCCTTCCGCATAGTGTTTAAACTGGATAACAAACTGTACCAGATACGCTCATTAAAGGAAGCTTGTCGCTTGCTAGAGATAGATCCGCCCGAAGAAGGTGAACTGCCGTCCCGCTCGGGGGGTGCTGGGGCCCAGGGCCCTCAGTGGCGTCAACAAGGCAGGAGACGACCTGTAAGGAAGCCCCCGGCGTCCGTGATCGCAGTCAGCCAACGGGCCCCGGTGGAAGCGGTCGCATCAGACCTGACATCGACACACCCTAGCTGACTGTAATGCCCCCGTCGCTTACTGTATCAAGCCGTTTATTTCATATGCTGGCTCGTCGGCGGGAGGGAAGAGTGCTCGGAACTGACTGTTTTTCCCCGAGTGAGCGCTTTTCTGATCCACCCTGGAGGGTGATGGACTTTCAACTGTTGGGTTTTTGAGGGGAAGGGGGAGGAGAAAGGGGAGGGGGGAGTTTTTTTGGAGGATTGGGAAGGGGGGGAGGGGGGGATGTCCAATGCTCTGCGCCCGAATTCAGCTCTCAGCCTTCAGGTCCATGCAGAGGCAGAGACTCCTTCCGTGACATACGCGTGCCTACACCCATGGAGCTCCCTGCTGGGTTCTAAATATTAGCATGATCTGGTTCACCGACGGTTATGCCACCCACCACCCACCACCCTTAAGGTCTTGACCCTCAATGTGCGGGGGCTTAACAATCCTGTTAACTGGCGAGCGATCCTATCCTGTCAAGAAAATGCGCAAGCTGACATAGACTCATTTACTGGCGCGTGATTGTCATCGGCTACGCTCCATAAATTCCCAGCGCAGTAGCCCTACCAAGACGGCGGGAGTGGCGATTCTAGTGGCTCGACGATTCAAAGGGGAAGTGCTGCATAAAAGCGCAGAACTTCGGGGGAGGCTGTTGGCATACCGCTTTGCCTTGGGAGGCCTCACGTTTACTGTTGGGTCCCTTTACGCTCCAAACGAGGACCAGGAAAAGTTTCTGCATTTGGCCCTCACTGAAGCCACAGCCACGGCAGACAGACACATTATCCTGGGGGGCGACCTAAACATGGTATTTAATAATATTCTAGACGGGTCCAGCCAACGCACTCACCAGGCAGGGGTGCTCTCAGCTAGCAGCGTAGATAGATTGAGGGACCTAGACTTACACGATCTCTGGCGCAGTGGCCACCCTCAAGATAAGGAATATTCCTACTACTCCAATGCACACAAAACATATGCCAGATTGGACCATCTCTTGGTCTCAGGCCCCGTATGCAAGCTTGCGACTTCGACGGAGATAGGAGTCATATCACTCTCAGATCATGCGCCAGTCACCACCACGCTCACCCTACCACCTACATCATACCCCCCTAGAGTATGGCGCCTTAGAGACACGTTATTGCATAGAGCGGACTTTGTGAAACACATTCAAGACGCAATCAAAGACTACCTTTCCCATAACACCAATTCAGACACGACACTTGCGACGCAGTGGGCGGCTCTAAAAGCGGTTCTCCGGGGGGAATTTATAGCCCTCTCAACTGCAGATAACGGAGACCGGCAGCGTGAACGCGATGAACTCACGCAACGCGTCCATGAACTAGAGCAAATGCACCAGAGAACTGGGGCGCCAAGGGTCTGGAGGCAACTCAAAGCCATGAGACACCAGTTATCGGCCTTCGATATGAATCGAGCCGAATTTGCGGCCCTACGGCATGCCTACTATACCGGAGGTGACAGATGTGGTCGCCTGTTTGCTAACTGGTTACGCGTAGCACGCCAACAACAAAAGATCAAGGAGATTGTCCGGCCTGACGGGACTTGTGTCTCGGAAGCTGCTGAGATTGCAGATGCCTTCCGCAAATTTTATGCCAACCTTTATGCTAGTAGCACGCTGAATGGTTCAGAAGCCGTTTCTTTCTTAGATTTGGTCACGCTCCCCTCTGTCTGCTCCCCAACCGGAACACCTGGAGAGAGACATCCGCGTGGAGGTTATTGCCACTATCTCTAAGCTCAAACTGGGGAAGGCACCGGGGCCGGATGGCTTCCCTGCCATCTTCTATAAGAAATTTTGCGCTTAATTTGCCCCAATCCTCACCCACCTATTTAATACGTTCGCCGAACTTGGTGCGATACCGCCTGACCTCTTATGAGCTTCAATAACCGTCATTCCCAAGCCTGGGAAAGACCGGACTAGATGTGGAGCATACCGGCCGATATCACTGTGGAACATGGATCTCAAACTGTATACCGGGTTTCCTGGAGGCCCGACTGGCCCCCCATCTACCTGGACTCAGACCCGGATCAGGCAGGATTTATCCCCGAATGACAGACGGTAGATAATACCAAACGAATCGTCCACCTGATAGAAAAAGCTATACGAGTGCCTGGGGAGGGAATGATGTTAGCAGTAGATGCCGAAAAGGCATTTGACCGAGTCCACTGACCTTATCTAGAACTGGTTATGGCAAAGGTTGGGATTGGAGAGAAATTTCACAACCTCATCTTTAACTGCTATAAGTCCCCCACAGCGGTAGTTCGTTTGAATGGCTATAGTTCGGCCAGCTTCCCCATTGAAAGGGGTACGAGGCAAGGATGCCCGCTCACCCCTTTTATTTGCCCTGTATATGGAACCACTCGCCCAGAGAATACGCCAGAACTGGGCAGCCAGCGGATTCACGCATACAATCAGTCTCTATGCAGCCGATATCCTGATCTTCGTTAGACACCCCAAGAACTGCCCTACCAGCCTGTATGGCTGAGTTGGACACCTTCGCCAAAGTGGCTGGGTTCAAAATGAACACTGACAAGTCGATAGCCTTAGACCTATCCCTGTCTTTCCCCTACAAGAGTTTAACTGCGAAGCCTATTCCCCATTCAATGGGCATCGGACACAGTCCTGTATCTAGGGATACATCTGGCCCCCTCACTTTCCACCATGGCAGCGGCTAACTACACCACACTCCGCGAGAAGATTTGGAGGGAGATAGGCCGGTGAAGACATTACCCGCTCTCTTGGCTGGGCTGGATAGTAGCGGTCAAGATGTCCATCCTACCCCAACTTCTCTATCTTTTTCGGGCCCTACCGTTGCGACTGCCCTCTGGATGGATCCGACAGACACAGGCAGAACTTGCCCATTTTATTTGGCAGGGCAGGAACCCCAGAATGCGGAATGCTCTGGTCACGCTGGCCCCGGAATCCTGGGAGTTTGGGGGATACCTGACTTGCACAGATTCTATCAGGCGGCGCAGCTGCACTACTTAGTAGAATGGAGTGAATGGGAGTCTGAGAAGCACTTGCTCTTCCAGGATCAGGCTGTGGCCGGCCACCCATTGCAGGAAATCCTTTCTCCGTAAGCCCCACCGGCCTGCTAACCTTTATGCATCATATATAACACGGGTACCCCTAATACGGCTTATGATCTCACAACATTCCCCTCCCCACTTACCCCGCTGGTGGATAATCCCGACTTCACCCCGGAAGTAGGGGGATCGACTTTCACAAACTGGAGTCCTGCGGGATGCAGATTCTTATATCACATCTACAGCCCATAGGGGGTGATCCCCCTTCTCCCAATTTAAACAAGAGTACGGCTTCCCAGAGACAGAACGGCTGCAATATCTTCAAGTAAGACACTGGGCACTGCAACCACAAGTGAGAACAAGCGCAGATAGACGGTTCCTTCCGTATGAACGTTGGCTCATATCCCGCACCTCGGATGCTAAACTCATATCTGATCTTTATAAGATGCTGCAGACAACACAGATGCATATACATAACCCAGGCAGGGAACGCTGGGAAAAAGAACTGGGCAGGGTCCTTAGTCATAAAGAATGGGAGAAGATATACTACAGAGCGCGCCACTCTGCATATCGTATCTGGCTCACGGAGACACTCACGAATATAACCACGTATTGGTACTACACTCCTGAAAGGTTATACGAGAGATCGTAGGAAAGAGCAAGTCTGTTGGCGAGGCTGCGGCCAGGTTGGCAACCTGGTGCACCTGCTGTGGGACTGTGCCCACATCCAACCTTATTGGACACAAGTGCTCGACGACGTGGACAAACACTTTCAAACAGAGCTTCCTCGCTTTCCAGCGTATGTCCTATTGGGGCTTCCTAACCCGCTAACATACCCCCTACGCTCCCGCAGAGGGCGTCAGATAGCCATTGCCCTGGGCTCCGCAGTGCAAAATATTCTCACACATTGGCGCACCTCCACTACTCCCTCCGTTACAGGGTGGCTGCACAGGTTGTGTCATGTACTGGGTATGGAGAAATTATCACTCACCATGGCAGGAGAATGAGACAAATACGAAGAGCAACCGTTTAGATCACTTCTGATCACAGAATTTAGAGAAATCACGTGTCCCAGATACCTTCGATTGTTGAGGCTTACAGAACGGAAGGCGGAGGAGGTTTGGGAGGCATAATGGGCGAGAGCGATGGGGAAGGTGGGGGGTGGTGAAGAGCAATGGATGGGTGGGGGGGAGGGTAGGGGAGGGGAGGGACGGAACTGGGCGGGGAAGGGCGGGAAGGAGGGGGGGGGTTCTCAGTTTTGTTATTTCACCTCATCACTGCATTATAATTGCTATTTCTCACCAGGCTGTATTTTGTAGGATGCACCATGCCCATGCTGGGCCCAAATGGCTTATGTGTTTAACCATCAAAGGCACACGGCCAGAATGTACATGATGTTAATCTTTCTGTTTTGTCTTTGCATTGACTTCGATAAAAAGAGTTAAACCATAATATGAAAAAATCATCCTGCATATTTGCTCGTATATAGGGAGTTTCCACAAATTTTTTGGACTTCAAATTGGAAGCGCAACCGTCCCTATTGTAAGGCCAATCAATGTGCACTTGACATTTGAATTTCAAATAACACAATTGAAGACTTATTGCTTAACTCAGTATATTTTTCTCACATATATGGATTAATTCTAAAGCTCTTGACATCTGAGAAGTCAAGATAAATACAGCCTACAAGGACTAGTGTTGCATTTTTTTTTTGTTGCCAAAACTCTCTCTATTGGTTTTCCATAGGTACATCATTACAGCACTTCTAGGTATAGTCCCTGTTTCTCAGTAGATGGAACTATTGACAGGTTCAGTTGCTAATTTCCTTGTAACGCCCACTTTTCAATCTTAAGTATGTGCACTGCGCTGTAAATATACATAACAAAAACTTACCCCATAACCAACCTCCCCCACCCACAAACAAACAGGTGGTGCATGGAAATGTCATCTGATGTTTACAAGATAACTTTGTTGTGCAATGCTTAGCTGGAGGCAGTAGGGGTTTAGTAAACAGGAATGGTCCATCATCACTCGGTTCTTAATTGAAGAGTGCCGCTCAAAACTGGAATAGATGGAGTGCCCTTGTGCACTTTGGGCATGCCAGCCACGGGAGTCCCCTTGCAAGGTATGCCACCAACAGACCCCAGGTATATTCAACATTCTTAAAGTTGTAGCTAAAAATATCTGCCATGCATTCCATCGTGAGAGCCTGTTACAATCTGACATGCCATTGTGTCAGGGAAGGGGCCTCATGCCGTTTCCAGGCGTACACAACTGCCAGCTGTGCAGCCCGAGACATTGCCAGTTTATGGAGCGGTCCCAAACAGATTGATATTTGAGGGAATCATCTCAGAGGCACAGAAGTGCAAGCCCAGGAGCATCTGGGATTGCTATCCGAGGTATATCTTTGATCTGGGCCAGTTTTTCTGCCCTAAATGGGCAGATCGTGAGACAATCCCACCACATATGTCGGAAGTCCCCCAATAAACCACAGCTTCGTCAACAGAGATCCAAGCTTTTGGGTAAGATTTTCTGCAGTTTTGTGGGGTAGAGGTACCAGTCATATACTAGTTTATAGTGGGCCTCCCAGATTCCCATGGAGTGATTAAACCTAAGGATGTCCGTCCAAAGCTTACTCCACTGTGCCTCCATGATATGGTTGCCTAGTATTCATTCCCAAAAAGCCACATTCTGAGGTAGAAGAGGGGTAATATTTGAGAGCAATAGGGAGTAAAGAAAAGTGATACACCCCTTGAGCCAATTCCACTTTCGACAAGGCATCCAATGGGTTGGAGATCTGTAGTGGCGGCTTCCTGGACCTCTGGGTGGAGGACCCAGTGTATGAGTTTGGTGTAGTGAAAGTGCTCCGATGCCGGTAGGTGGAAGTCTGGCAGTTCTCAAATGTCAAGATGTCCCAATTTTTTAAAGCGCTCAGATATCGTGAGGCATCCCTCCTCCTCCCTCCATGCATCAAAGGTACCGGAATGTAAAGCTGGGGGGGGGAATGCTGGATTCATATGGATTGGGGAGCCAGGTGAAGGAAAGGTGGTCCATTCAGTTTTCTCAGAAACGGTTTCCCTACCTGCAAAGTAGTCTTGGTGGGAGTACTGAGCTACACATTTGGTGAGCAATCTGCTTGGGGTTTCCAAAGGAGGTGCCAAATGTATCTACCAGGCACTGTTCTGTTTATATGGAGTCAGTGTTTGATTGCAGAGTGGTCAGCACGGGAATCTGACACTCTTAACTGGGTTGCTTTGTAGCAAAGCTCCCAGTCTGGCAATGCCAGGCCTCCAGAGCTCCTCGGGAGTCGGGGTTGTCTATAATGGAGACAAGTTCTCTTCCCCTGCCAGATGAAGAGTATTCTAATCGGAGATCGCAAAGCTGGAAGGAATCTATGGTCCAAGTCAATTGGCATCCCTTGTAAGAGATACAATAGCAAACGTAAGACATTAATTCTAATATCCTGTATACGCCCTAGCCATGTGATGTACATGGGGGCCCATCTGCTGAAATCCTCCTTGAGTTTTTGAAGTGGTGGGTAGTTAACCCTAAAGAGATCAGAGACCTGAGTTATGATCTTAATGCCAAGATATTTCCTTCTGTAGTAGGGGATCTCTGTGTATAGTCATAATCTAGTGAATAGTCCCGCCCATGTGCGTAGACCCCGGCAATCAAAAATAAGTTGTCAAAAAATGCAGAACTGCAAAGACACTTAAGAGAATTTATAGACAAATAATGCAGCCTATATCCACAGGCTACACTGTCCAGTACTTCAACAAGAAATTCCACCAAAAAAAACACACACAACACAGCCTGCCCAGTTTCTTCCCTAGAGAAACTTGCCTCTACCCGTAAAAGACTCTGGAATGATAGAGAGGAAGGTATGGACAGACAAGCCCCATAGGCTGCCATTATGTGGCTTAAATAGGATACTGTGCCTTTAGAGAACTTTCCAGAACTTCTCCCAGTATCCCAGAATGCACAGCAGGTCCCTTTTACTTTCCGTTATTTTTTCCGGCTCCTGCTAACAGGACCCTGGCATTGAGCTCTCCCCTTTTCAAGGGTTTATATTGGATTTTGTTCACTTTTTTATAAAAGTGTTTGCAGATTTACATTTCTTGGTGTTTCCCTTCATTCCTGTGTGTTTGTTCAGGCTTTTTAGGGCTCTAAAATGCCTGCTCTTTTCGACAAATGCCCAGCATGTGGTAGGAAGAAGTCCAAGACTGATCCACACGACGTCTGCATTATCTGTCTCCCTGAAGCACATGTCCCTGAGGATTGTGACATCTGCCAGCACCTCTCAGCACAGATCCTGAGGAATAGGCTGAAGATAATGCTCCAAGGCAAGGAGGAGAGACGGCTGCAGGTGGGTCTGGGCAGGCTGGGAAGGTTCCCTCTGCCTCTGCTGAGGCCTTTGGGGGGCTCCCCAGAGGCAGGTAGACCAGCAAACGGTCCCGGTCTCCGTCGGCGTCGATTGCATCGACAACGTCGAGAGGGATGACAGTGGTGTGTTCCCCTTCTCTCCGGGGCGAGGACGTCGAAGAGCCTGGTTAGGCCGCCGTCGAAACCACTGCGACTGCGTCGTCGTCGTCGTCGTCAGCGTCGAGCTATCGACGTTGAAGGAGAAGCGACAGGCGTTGGCGCTCGCCGTCAAGGCGACACCACCGTTCGCCGTCGAGGACGGTCGGCGTTGAGGGAATCCTCAACGTCGAGAACCTCGAGAAGGCGGACGGTGTCGAGGAGGAGCCGACGCTCGTAGTCTAGAATAGAACTGTCGACGTTGAGAATGGAACGGTCGACGTCGCGGAGGCGGCGTTCGGTGTCGAGGAAGAAGAGGTCGACGTCGCGGAGGCGACGTTCGACTCCGGAGGCGACATTCGACACCGGAAAAGCGATGCTCTGAGTCAAGGAGGAAGAGATCGGCGTCTAGGAGTTGTTCCTACTCTCCTAAGCGGCGCAGAAGGAGTTCTGGCGCCAGAAGTCACGCTGAGTCTGGTGGAGGGCGCCGAAGACGTCGATCACTTACTGCAGGGGCTGGTTCGCAGTCCCCTCCTCAGAAGTCACCGGGCTCGGTGTACTCGGTGGTATTTACACCACCTCGGCCGGAGGCTCCCCCTCCCGCTATACCTAAGGAGGATCCTCCCGTCAACCCTCCTCTTCCACCACTTCCTCCCTCAGGACAACCACTTCAACCGCATGGGCCCGCCCCTCGGTCGGAGATCCCTCCGGTTCCTCCGCCAAGGTCGGTGTCACTGCCCCCTCTTCGTACACCACCTAAGGGGACTCCTAGACCAAAACCCCAGGATAGGCCACGGAAGACACCTCCACGGAAACCGGCGAGCGCCCACGAACTGGGAGGTCACGCTCTCGCTCCAGGAGGAGGGAACGGTCACGCAACAGGTTGTCCACGAGGTCGAGACGCCGCCACAGGAGGCACAGGTCTCGCTCCTTTTTCGATGTCCTCAGGGACTATTCTCCGACCTTGTCGGGTTCACCGGACACAAGGGTGTCGCCCGTTGATGATCTGGTGGCGTTTCACGATGTCCTTTTAAGAGGCGCAGCAAAATTGGGCATCTCGTTGACCGTGCCCACGCCCAAGACATCGGTAATTTTCGAGACACTGCGCCAGAAACACCTGTCTCGTCCACTATTGCCACTGGTGCTGGGCCTGGAGGAACCGGCCAAGGACCTTCTTTTTCTCACCCCAGCGTTGACAAAGGCGGCCCCCTCGAGACTACAGAAAAAATACGGGGCTCCTGATTCTGATCCGGCTTTTCTAAGGGTGGAACCTCCCCTAGATTCTGTGATAGTGACAGCGGCTCGCAAGCAACACGCTACCACCCCGTCATCCACAGTCCCCCCTGACAAAGAGTCTAGGTGGATGGATTTGGCTGGAAGGAAGGTGTGTGGAAGATCTGCGACCTCCATGAAGGCTGTGAGTGCCACAGCTTTGTTGGTACGCTATGATCGTGCCCTCTGGGACTCCCCCCAGCAGTTTGCGGAACACCTGCCTCGTGAAAAGAGGGGGGATTTCCAGGAGGTGTTAAATGAGGGGATGCTGGTGGCGAATCAGATTATCAGCGCTGCAACAGATTCGTCCCTCTTGGCGGCGCATGGCTTTTGCCATGGGATTAACCAGCGACGACATGCCTGGCTCCGCCATACGTCACTGAAACCTGACGCACAGCAAAGGGTTGTCAATCT
The DNA here is from genome assembly GCF_964263255.1 of Lissotriton vulgaris. Classification (NCBI taxonomy): domain Eukaryota; kingdom Metazoa; phylum Chordata; class Amphibia; order Caudata; family Salamandridae; genus Lissotriton; species Lissotriton vulgaris. The sequence goes on from NC_141693.1 coordinate 1,572,305,505, forward strand.
TCCATTATCTGGCGAAACCCTATTTGGGAAACATGCGGATGACAAAATGGCCCGCATGAAGGCAGAGGCCGAAACACTCACGGCTGTGGGTCTAGAGAAGCCCAAAGAGACGAAGAAATCGTACCGCCCGTTCCAAAGACGGTTCGGTGGACAGGGCAGAGGGCGTGGCCAAGCTTCGGAACAGCAACAGCAACAGCAACAACAGCAGTTCCGAAAGCCGTTCCAGAAGGGCCCGAAGGGCAGAGGCGGCCAACAGTCTGCATCAGCGACCAAAGGCCCGACCGGGTCTAGGCCCTGAGCGCTTACTTCCCCCGGATCCGTTACCCACTCCGGTAGGGGGAAGCATTCAATTTTTTCTGGCAGAGTGGAGAAAAATTACTCAGGACAAGTGGGTGCTGAATATTGTTTGCAATGGATACTGTCTTCGGTTCACCTGCCCGGCTCCAGCGATTCCACCGGTCAGCTCGCAATTTCAGCTGCGCGAGCTTAAAGCGGAGGCCGATATCCTGTTAAGGAAAAGGGCGATAGAAGACATACCTCTGTCTCAGAGAGGAAGAAGTCTGTCATTTCTGGTTCGCAAGAAGGACAAGAACGAGTTCAGGCCCATTCTAGACTTGCGACAAGCAAACAAGTGGATTCGCAGAGAGAAGGTTCGCATGCTGTCGTTGCATCACATTTATCCTCAGTTGCCACAGGGAGACTGGCTATGTGCTATAGACCTCCAGAATGCGTACTTCCATGTGCCCATTGCACACAAACACAGGAAGTTCCTGCGATTCCAAGTCTGCGCCAATCATTATCAATACACAGTACTCCCATTCGGACTAAAGTCTGCGCCGAGAACATTCTCGAAGTGCATGGCGGTGGTACCAGCACACCTGAAGAAGAACAAGGTGTTCGTCTACCCGTACCTGGACGATTGGTTGATCAAGGCCTCCTCCTTCTCGGAAGCTCGAGCACACTTCCAGAAGACGTGCGTTCTCTTGAACAAGCTGGGGTTGCACATCAACATGTCCAAGTCTGTCCCGACTCCGGTCCAATGCATACAGTACTTGGGAGCCTCCATCAATACGCTATCGGCAAGCGTGTCTCCTTCGGAGGAGCGACGATTATCACTCCTTCGGAAGGCTCAGGCTCTTATGACCACTCCATCTACAACAGTGAGGACGGTGTCTTCTCTACTGGGATCGATGGCCTCTTGTATCTTCCTGACGCCACAAGCACAACTGCACATGAGACCGTTGCAAGAGTGCTTGGAGGACCAGTGGGATCAGAGGAAAGGATCATGGGACGACAAGATACGCTGTCTCTGCATGCTCTTCAGTCTCTGAAGTGGTGGTGTTCAGCAGAGAATCTCCTCAGGGGGGTTCACTTCCACAAGGACATTCCCACGCAGACTGTCGTGACGAATGCTTCTCTCCACGGTTGGGGGGCGCACTTCGGAGACTTACAGATTCAAGGAACGTGGTCCCCGATGGAGGCCACGTATCACATCAATTACCTGGAACTCCGAGCTGTTCACTTGGCACTGAAGGCCTTTCTTCCGTCCTTTCAGACCAACTCTCTGCTTGTACAGACGGACAATACGACCACAATGTATTACCTCAACAAGCAGGGGGGTTCGAGATCACGCACTCTGTCACAGGAGGCGCAGGCGATCTGGCACTGGCTTCTGGCCAGAGGACTGACGATAACGGCTACCCATCTGCCAGGTGTGCAGAATGTTCAGGCGTACGCGCTGAGCAGACTGATTCAGGAAAACCACGAATGGGTCATAAACGACGAAGTACTAGGAGAAGTCTTCGCAAGGTGGGGGACTCCAGACGTAGATCTGTTCGCCACCGCCAAAAACAGCAAATGCCGAGACTTCGCCTCCATGTACTACCAGCGGGTAACGCTGGGGGAATGCGCTATGGATCAACTGGTCGAACAGCTTTCTGTACGCGTTTCCACCCATTCCCCTGATTCTGGCGGTACTCATCAAGCTGACCCGGTCCAGGGCTCGGATGATACTCATTGCCCCGGAATGGCCCAGGCAGTGGTGGTTCACGGACCTGCTTCACCGGTCTCTCTTTCCTCACATACGGCTGCCGTGCAGCCCGGACCTTCTCACGAAGTTCGGGGGGCAGATGTTGCACCCCAACCTCTCGTCTTTGAGTTTGGCGGCATGGCTCCTGAGATAGTGCAATATGGCCATTTGAATCTGCCCGAAGATTGTATGGACATACTGAAGGAGTCTAAGAGACCTTCCACTCTGACTTCCTATGCTTACAAGTGAAAGAGGTTCTGTATCTGGTGCAAGTCCAAGAACTATGACCCGACGACCTGCAAGGAAGACGTCATCCTTCCTTACCTTCTACATTTGGCGCAGTCTGGACTTAATGTTCATTCCATTAAGGTTCATCTTGCTGCATTGACTGCCTACAGGAAATGCCCTTCACAGACTTATTTCTTCCAGATCCCTTTGATCAAAGATTTTTTGGAAGGCTTGAGGAAAGTGTTCCCTCCTGTCAGGCTTCCTTCGCCTTCATGGGAATTGAATGTGGTGCTGTCCAGATTGATGAAGGAGCCTTTTGAACCTATTCATAAGGCTTCGTTGCAGCACCTGTCCTGAAAGGCGGCGTTCCTCGTGGCCATTACATCGGCCTGCCGGGTGAGTGAAATTCAGGCGTTGTATTGTCAAGAACCTTATGCTGTATTTCATGCTGCTAAAGTTGTTATGCGAACTCACCCTAAATTTCTTCCCAAGGTTATTTCTGATTTTCATGTCAACCAGACCATAACGTTGCCTACGCTTTTTTCAGAATCCTTCATCTCCAGCGGAAAGGTCTCTACATTCCCTGGATGTTAGGAGGGTGTTGAAATTTTATCTGGATAAAACCAAAGATATTCGTAGGTCAGATCAATTATTTGTCAATTATGGATCGTCTTGCTACCTCTAAGCAGTCCATCTCTAGGTGGATTGTGTCCTGCATACAGTTGTTACCAAAAAGCTAATAAGACCTTAGGGGGTAAACCTAAGGCTCATTCCACCAGGGGAAAAGCTACCACAACAGCTTTGCTCCGTAATGTTCCGGTTGCAGAAATCTGCAAGGCGGCCACTTGGAAGTCGGTTCATACCTTTGCTAAGCATTACTGTCTGGACACTGATGTCAGGGCAGATGCTCAGGTTGGGCAGGCTTCGCTGCGGAATTTGTTCGCACAATAGTGGTGTTAATTTTCTTCTCTCCACCGCCGCTTTGGTGTGGGGATGGGCTTGCCATTCTATTCACTAGATTATGACTATACACAGAGATCCCCTACTACAGAAGGAGTAGTTTCTGTCCTGTAACTCCAGTTCTGTAGTAGGGGTATTTCTGTTATAGTCATAAGCGCCCGCCCTCCTCCCCCGGTGGAGAAAGATATTCATGTAAGGAATGCTACAGGTCTGGCGTGCTACGCCTTCAAAAAGAACTGAAAGTAAAAGGGACCTGCTGTGCATTCTGGGATACTGGGAGAAGTTCTGGGAAGTTCTCTTAAAGGCATAGTATCCTATTTAAGCCACATAATGGCAGCCTATGGGGCTTGTCTGTCCATACCTTCCTCTCTATCATTCCAGAGTCTTTTACTGGTAGAGGCAAGTTTCTCTAGGGAAGAAACTGGGCAGGCTGTGTTGTGTGTGTGGTTTTTTTGGTGGAATTTCTAGTTGAAGTGTAGCCTGTGGATATAGGCTGCATTATTTGTCTTTAAATTCTCTCTTAAGTGTCTTTGCAGTTCTGACAACTTGAGAGATTATTTTTGATTGCCGGGGTCCACGAACATGGGCGGGAATATTCACTAGATTATGACTATAACAGAGATACCCCTACTACAGAACTGGAGTTACAGGACAGAAACTACTCCTTTTTGGTCCTACAGAAGGATGTGAACCCCATCAGGGTGTCCATTTCCCCTTGCAGCAGAGTGAGGCTGAGGAGGTAGAATTTGGATAAATTGATCCGGAAGCCTGACACCCATTCGAAGACCTGTCTGTACTGTGACTAGGGTCGAGCTAGGGGAGGTCCTTATCAGCACATTATCGGTCAACAGGGACATCTTGTGTTCATCCGTGCCAAAGGGAATGCCCTGAATCAGAATGGACGCGCGCACCTTTGTGGCGAAGGGCTCAATATTCAGGGCAAGCAATAAGGGCGAGAGGAGGGCAACCTAGTCTCATTCCCCTTCCCAAGTGGATGGATTCCGAGCCCACACAGTTTACCAATACCCAGGCTCTAGGCTGTACATAGTTGGCTTTGATCATAGCTATATAGTTATCACAGAACCCGAAATGTTGTGAAGTGTGATATAAGAAAGCCTAATCCACTTGGTTGAAGCCTTTTTCTGCTTCTAACGCAACCGTGTTTTGGTTTTTTTAACAGTAAAAAAAAAATGATTTTTGTTTTTTAAACTGCTTTTTCGACCAAGTAGACGACTCTCCGAAGACTGTGGTGAGTTTGTCTGCCACTAATCAGCCCGACTTGTCCGCGTGGGTCAGTTCGGGCTTTAGGGCTTCCACCCTAGAAGCTAAAATTTTTGTGTACATCTAGGTGAAGTAGTGCTATTGGCCGTATGATCCACATGGTTGTGGGTACTTTCCTGGTTCATTAATTTGTGAAATAAGTGCCTCACGCATTGATAGGGTCACAGCCACGGAGTTCAACATAGTTAAAAAGGATAACGAGGTTCGGTATAAGCTTGGAGTCGAAAGTCTTATTAAATGTGCCTTCAGGCCGTATGGGCCTGGGGACTTGCGGGGTTTAAGGTCTCTTATGGCGTTAGACTTCTTCCGTCTCTATAGGCCCTTGGAACAGCTTGTTTTGCGCCGCTGTTACTTTCGGGAGACTTACTCCCTCCAGATAGCCAATCTTTTCATCTCATTATAGTGCTCTGCACTGTAAAGTTTTATAGAAGTCCCTAAATGTTTGAGCCTTCTCCCTGTCACCTCCTTTGATTCTAGTTTGATATTTTCGATATAATCTTATTCTTGTGTTGTTCACATTTGCCGAGCGGACTGTGCCCCCGCCTTATTACCATGTTCATAGGTCATGCATTTGAGCGTCCGTAGCTTGAGCTCGGCTCTGTTAGTATAGATGGCATTAAGCTTGCCCCTAAGGGCTGTAACCTTTCTTTGCAGGGAAAAGGTCAGGTGATCTTTATCGGCCTGTTCCACGTGTTGGAGTTCATCCTCCAAAGTTATCCTGTCTTGGGTTCTCTGTTAAACACTGGCATCAACGCATTTGCTCATTAGGATAGTCATAAAGGAGTCCCAATTGTTGTCTTTATCAGTATGGTTCGGATCATTCAATAGCAAGTATTCCTAATGGCCATTCTGAGTTCTTCCCCCACCAATCTGTCACATTTATGGGATCTTGGGAAGACACAGCTGTGGAATTTTAAAGGTCCTACCTCCCATTGTATGGTCAGTGCCACCGGCACATGGTCAGAAATGATAGTCCGGTGAAATGAGACTGTTTGCAAGGCAGGTGAAAGGGCTTGATTGATAAATGCAAAGTCCAGCCTTGTATAAGATTGGTGAGAATGCGAGAAGTAAGTATAGTCGCGCGCGACAAGGTGCAGTGTGCGCCATGCATCTATGAGGCCCATGGAATTAAACTCTTTCTTCAGGGCTTTGGAAAATGTACCTGTGGTAGCTCTGTGTGCGTGGGAACTATCTAACCCATTCTTCCTGGGTAAGATTGAAATCCCCCATCAATCAAAATATCTCCCTCTGCAAATCTCTCCAACATGGAGGAAAGAAAGGTGGCTTGCTTCAAATTGGGGGTGTATATAGAAGCAAATGTACACATGCTGCCGTGAAGTCTTCCCTTGACCATGACAACCCTCCCTTCCTTGTTAAATTTGCATCCCTCTGGTTAAAATTTCAGTAAGGAGTGAAAAAAAAAAGTTCCACCTGTTATACCTGGTGGGAGCTGAGGATTTGTACATCACAAATATGCTCTGTCCAGTAACCTATGCTTGTCCTCACTTTTCAAGTGGGTCTCCGAAAATGGCACCACGTCCTGTCTGCCATCCAGTAAATATTTCCATAGTTTGCAGCGCTTGGCAGGAGAGTTGAGCCCCTTGATGTTCCAGTTAAGTGTTGTGACCACCATTGCTAACCACTAAGGTGTGTCACCAATCACACCGTCTTCATGCTAGTCCCATCCAGTGGGAGTCCCCTCATCCAGCCTAGTGACCCCACATATCTGTGTGAGATTGCCCATCTTCCGCGCCTTTCCCCATACCCTTTATGTACTGCGTTCCCATGCCCCAAGAACTCTTTAAACCAAATCCACAACATTTACCCCAATACATCAACAAATACTCTCCTATCCCCTCCTCGGAAGCAACAGTGTGGGCAAATCGACAGCCAAGTGTCCAAGCCCCAGTTAAGCGAGAAAAAATTAGGCTTGCTGCCTAGAAATAACATTGTACACCTTGTGAAAACGTCAGAAACCAGACAGTTCTATCGTTAATGTTGTGGGCGGGGCCGAGACACTGACAACCAGTGATTCCCCATCCCCACTTCCCAGCGCTGTCTCTGGTAAACTCGGTTTGCTATCCTGAGGTTGTTGCACTTCAGAGAGGGGGAGACCCAGCATGTGCGCTGCCTCGGAGAGGGTCCAGACATGGTAGTTCTTGTCGTGAAATGCGAAAACAGGGCCAACCGGGAATGTCCATCTATATTTCACGCTATCCTTCTGTAGCTTTTCGGTGATGGGACGGAACTCCTGGCATCTTTCCTGGGTGGAGGGGGCTATATCTTGAAACAAGGTGCAGGAGGAGCCCTGAAAGGATATGTATCCCACATTCCTGGTTGCCTGGAGGATTTGCTCCTTTGCCTTAAATCAGTGGAGCTTTGCTAGCACATCTCTTGGCCGCTTAGTGCCACCTGGGCCCGGGGGCCCCCCCTTATGAACTCTGTCTATTTTGATTTTCAGAGCCCAATAGTTCCGTACATAAGGCCGTAACAAAGGCTTCCAAGTCTGGCCCTTCTGCCCCCTCCTCCAAGAGCCGCAGTCAGATGTTTTCCCTCCGTGATCTATTCTCCAAGTTCTCTCACTATTCGAGGGAGGCATAGAGCTGCGCCAGAAGGAGTTTCAGAGTTCTCTACCTGGCCTGTGCGTTGGTCAGGTTCCTGCACCTTGTCATCAAGATCCAATGGGCGGGTGCCTACGGAAGTGTCTCTAAGGATGCGTTCAAGTTAGATTTGAGTTCTGCGTGCAACTCCCTCTTAAATTCCTGCAAGTATGCGAGGAGGTCTTCCTATGTTTGCACCATGATTTTCTCTGTTGCCCCCAGGTTGGGGGGGGGGAGGGGTCCCCTCATGTGCAACCATGAGTGTAAAGTAGCTAGAGACCCTGGTTGCTTAGGATTTCTGAGACGGCATAAAGAAAAAGCCAAGGGTGGCCAGGAGTTGACGACAGAACCAAGGAGAGAGCTTCTTGTAGGAAGCCTCTAGAGTGTATCGTCACACCAAGGGAGCCACCGATCTCCTCACTGTACCGGCTGAGTGTCGAGGTGGGGGGGGCAGGGATCCCCAAGTGCACCCAGTCATTGCAAGCACTCCAAGCCGCCATGCGGTAGTCTCTCTACTCAGGTCCCTCCGCTTCTTTAATGCTCTGACGGATCGGGGTGAACGGGGCACCCCAATCCAGGCGAAGTCCACTCAGTCCCCCCCCTCCTTTCAGATCCACTGAAGAGGCACCCTTCTGCTTTGTTCTATTCCAGACCTCCTTACCTACTGGAAAGATTCTGATTGCTGCATTTTCCAACAGGGGCAGATGATGTGGTGACGACCTGTATCTGGCAAATCCGTACCTGCAGATTGCCGCAGAGAAGAGGGAGGCGGAGCAGCACCCCCAGAGAGGCCGCTGGTTCTTCGCCGCCCCTCCCGACTATTGCTGGGCCAGTCTCAAGGTGGATGCATGTCCTCTCCCCGACCATCACCACAGGTGGGAGAAGTACTGGGTGGCACCATGCGGGTCCGCCATCACGGGGCAAGTTGAGCTCCACATCCTACCTGTCCGGGCCAGCTGAAATCCGCAATCCCCATCCGACCTACTCCTTAACGTGGGGCCGCACAGATCATGTCCATTTGGCCATCTTGGCTGGCCACACCTCCTAGTGTTGCATTTTAACTTGTTTTTATTTTTATTTGTAGGTGGGCACTCTGGCACTAAATTAAATGCCACAGCTTAGAAGTTTCGTTAGTTAGTGATAAACTGTAATTGTTTGAGTATTTATTTATATATTTCAAACCTGAAATAATACTTATTTACAGAATCCAGTCATACGGAATGTGACCACTCCGTCATTTGCCTTAATCTCCCCAAGCAAGTCTAATATAAAATAGCAAAAGTAAAAGAAGGTTTTTCAATGATACGTCTGAGCTTGTGGGTCCTCTGTAAGTTCTGAAAGCAAAACGTCATTGTTACTGCATTGTCATGCGCCAGAGGGACAGGTTTACTTTAAATATCTTCCACGCTTATCAGACAAGAAGGCTACGGGTCGAAATTAAATTTGTACAGTAAAAGTGGAAATAACTATATCTCCCGAAACTTAGTGCAATTTTAGAGAGGTGCCATTTTGGGTGGAGAGAGAGAGGGTGAAAATGTATGTCACTGACTTGAAAAATAAAAAACCTAAAAAAGAATCTTCTTGTACATTCGCCAGCACGCTATAGGAAAAATATATTCAGTTTGTGGTGGAATGTGGGATGGGATATCTGGCTACCAACCATCACACCTCTTTTTAGCTCTTGGAGGTTAACACACAGTCTAAGTTCGCCATTGGCCATTCTGATTCTTCAAGAACTTTTGAAAGAATTTCCCTCCGTTTTTCAAAAGAGTCTTGGGTATTTGAAAAGATATATGTTCATCACATTAGGTTGGTAAAACAATTCTATATACTCTGGTGCCAGCAGTTTCTGTCCGTACCATTGCTGATCCTCCTTTATGAATGTTGGTATGTTTCTTTCTTAAGGCATTTAACCACTGTTGAAGAGAAGCAGAAGTAACTTCTGTAAGATCTGGATAGTATTGAGTTTTAAGCTTGAATAATCTGATCAACACTATTTCTGTGCTATACAAAGGCCAATGTCTGAGTTCTGGGAGCAACTGGTGCATCCCTACCAGCACTAGTTCGATAAGACTTACCGGTTGGCTCACTACAAATTTCCTTTTTACTAGCTGAGAATATATATATTTTTTTATTACCTAACAAGAAATAGTGGAATGACCTTAGTTAAAATGGTGGTAATAGTATATCATGTGATTTATAGGCATTCGTATTTCAGTCACTTTTGACCCTTTTGACTTTTTTCAAAGCACATCATAGTCCCTCATCATATTACAATAAAAAAACACTTACCGATCCAAAGCCTTCAAGTGTTCTATTGATGGCTGCATCAAAATCTATTGTATGGGCAATACCAGGATGCCCCATTGGCTTTGCTCACAGATTCTTCTTATAGCGACTATTTTCTTTTCAAAGCCCATCAATTGGCCAGGTTAAAAGAGAAAGAAAACGCATCTCTTGTGTACATTGTATGCAACTCTTATCACTTTATTGGTGGCATAGGTGTGTGTCGGACCTACAGTTTACCTGCTTTGTTAACCTGTATGTGATGGCATTGTTTAAAAATGTAATTATGGTCTCCACCAAACTTGTTGTTTTAGTGACTCCCAGTATTCTTAGTAATCTAAATTCGATGATCTCATCAGCTATGACTGGTACATTTATCAGGATCTCCAATATTCAAAAGCATTTCAATGAGAGAAAAATCCCAACCTATAAAAATACCCAAATCATCATCTTAAAACCAGTTGTCTCCTCAGTTCAAACAAGGTCCACGCCCACACAAACATGGCTGATAAAATGAGGACACTTCAGACTAGGTTCTTTGAACAGCATCCAAGTGAAAATTTAGATTTACGGTCAAATAAAATAGATCGTTCAGTGACTTCAGCAAACAAATGCATGCAATCCTAGTGATATAAAATATGGTCCACTACCAACATCAGCAGTACTGTCCTCTCCGCAGACTAAAAATCCTCCATCGTATATCGATTTTTGCCTCCAATCTTTATCCCTGCTTAGAGACTAATACTGTTTTAGATCCTCCAACAAAAATCCTAATCTGGATCAAAAGGAAACAGTCGTTCACATGTAGATGATGCCCTCAGAAGAGAACAGACCCATGGTTTAATGGAGAGCTGCGGCTGACCAAGGCGGAATGTAAACGGGCGGAAAGATCATGGAGGGTAGCGTATGACAGTCAGGCCAGGGAGCTGTTTTTAGAAAAGAGGCGGAAACATGACAGGCTGATTAAGAAATCGAAGGCGGCCTTTTATGCAGGAAAAATCCTAGGGGCAAAGAACTCGGCTAAGGAGCTCTTCTGAATTTATAAGTCCTTGACGACAACTATAGAATCATCTGCAGACCCGGAGAACTGTTCGGTGGAATCATGTGATCGTATCGCCGACTACTTCTCTATTAAGGTTGCAAAGATCTACTCGACCTTCCCGAACCCTCCTTCTACAGGGGTAGAGCTTGATGTAACATCTGGGGGCACGGAGAGCCTGGGGCCTCTTACAAATTTCATCACCCCCCCTCCTGAAGAGCTAATCAGGATATGTCTTTCTGTAAAATCTGGCTCCCCTCTTGGTCCGGTGTCCCCTAAACGTTTGGGGGACAGCCTGGAGGTCCTGGAACCCTACATAAGGCATGTCCTGGATGTCTTTTTTAAGACTGGCATGTTACCTAGGGGATGGAAACAGGCAGTGGTGCTCCCCCTTCGGAAGAAACCTCATATGAGTTTTGAGGTGTTAGAAAATCTGCGGCCCATCTCTCTCCTGCCTTTTATGTCTAAAGTGGCTGAGAAGGTGGTAAATGCCCAAATCATGGAATATGTGGAGGAGGCAGGGCTACTCCACACCACGCAGTTCGGCTTTAGACCTCGCCATTCGACGGAGTCTGTCCTACTGATGGCAACAGAGCATCTGAGACAGGGTGTAGATGAGGGGCAAACGATGGCCTTGATCCTGTTGGACCTCAGCGCGGCGTTCGACACTGTAGCACATTCCACCTTGCTACAGTGTCTGAGCAGAGGTGGCATCGCTGATACAGCGCTGAGGTGGATCCAGGCTACTCTAAGAGGGTTCCTTTGGGCCAGGGTGTGCCTCAGGGCTCGTCCCTGAGCCCGACCCTTTTTAACCTGTATGTAGCGCCTGTTGCCTCCATTGTAGAGAACCATGGCCTTCAGATAGTATCCTACGCCGACGATACGCAGCTGGTCATCTCCCTGTCGCATGCGCCCTGTCTTGCAGCAGATAGTTTCCGGTCGTGTATGAAAGATCTTGCCGACTGGATGGCTATGAACTGTCTGAAACTCAATGGCAGCAAGACAGAGGTGCTTGTGGTGGGGAGAGACCAGTCTTCTTGGTCGTCGGCTTGGGCCATCCTGTCTGGGGCCGACCCCCACCCCCTGTCAGGAGGCAAAAAACCTGGGGGTGTGGTTTGATGCGGGTCTCACCTTTGGGCCCCAAATCAACCGTGTGGTGGTGGGTATGTGCTTTGGAGTCTTAAAAAGACTGTGGAAAATTCTGGAACTGCTGCCCACGGAGGCCCGTAAAACCCTGGTACATGCACTGGTGACCGCAAGGTTGGATTATGCGAACCTGCTGTACCTGGGGGCACCTGGGAAAAGTTTTGGTCGCCTTCAAGTGCTGCAGAACGCGGCAGCACGCCTGATCCTCAGGCTGCCCAAAAGGGCGCCCTCGAGGGAGGCCTTGCAGAGGCTACACTGGCTCCCCGTGAGGAGCAGAGTAGAGTACAAGGCCTTTTGCACCTGCCATCGTATCTTGAATGGCAGGGCACCTCGGCCACTGCAGAGCCTGATTGAGCCCTATGAACCTGCTCGAGCACTAAGATCTGCGGGTGGGGGACTGTTAAAAATCCCCAAGGTGAAGAAAGCCCGCATGGGAGGTAGATCGTTCAGGTATTTAGCGGCAAATCATTGGAACAAACTTCCGGTGGAGCTACGACTGGAACCGGCAGAAACTAGGTTCCGTGCTAAATTAAAAACATACCTATATGTCAGGTAGACTGCCCACCCCTCAGTTAAAATCCCAGCTTCCGCCTCTCTCACCATAGCGCGGGGACACGCCGGTGTGCGTAACTCAGCGCTTTACAAATGCCCCTATTATTATTTATTATTCATTGTGCCCTATTATATATGACATTTAAAATAATTATTTAAAGAGGAGATCGAGATGTGGAGGTCAAGAACTAGTGAGGCGGCTTGCTAAACATAACTCACACTTTGTATTACTTTACATCTGAAAAGCAACAGTCGGGACACAGAAAGTAATTACAAATCTCAGATCTGTCCACTCCTTGGTTTTACACTAACACATAACGTCTTCACAAATTATTACACCTAGTACAATTTTCACTGACATTGTGGAAAATTTACGTATGCTTTTAGACCAGCCAGGGTTCATTTCAGAATGTAGGAGGACTATCCGAACACATAGAAATGGAGACATAAGGGCAGAAGGTACAGAAATCTGAATGTGAGCATCTCCTCCTTTATTGCAGGAGCATTGTTTTTCACAAATTTTGTGTTTTGGTATAGACTGCATTGTTTAACTGTATATGTTTTTAAGCACCAGGATGAAAGAAATGAGATTTGAAAGTTTTCTGAAAACCTGTGGAATTTTTAGTTTCCTAACTATTTTTTTATGCATTTGTGTAGTGTTCTCGTCAGTTAAAAAATACTCCCTATAGCATTGGTTAACAAACAGGAACTGTATTACTTGCCTCCGCCTAATTTTTCATAAAATGAGACTAGAGCAGTTTCTCTGTTCTGTATTAAACATGCAGAAAAGAAAGCAACTCCATTCTGTCCTACTAGATACGTCTGCACAAATGTAGCCCTTGTGACTTTTTGAGTTCTTTAGTGCTTTTTAAATACATAAAATTCTAAGCAGCGTTGGTTTATTTCTCACTGTTAGGTACTGAGAAAGTGCTTGATATGCCTCTTACCATCCCTATTGCTGAAGAGATACTTCAGAAACATAAACCATAAGCTGTTATAGTCCAGAGGTATAAACAGCTACCTAAGAAGTAACTCTCATTCTACCTTTCAACTTATGATGGCTGTTGCTCCCACAGCACTTCAGAAGGAACCTATTTCTAACGGTGCTTAATTTGAGCTAGTGGTTTCCGGTGTCCTGCACTGGCAGTCAATTGTCAACACTTGTACATATGACTGTCTGACCGGTCTAATTGAAAGATGAACACAACAACAGATGTTTATTAATAATTATATATTAAAAATGACTTCTGCCTGCTTCCCATGGTATTCTAACAGTTTTGGGGGCCTGGTGTAGTCTGACTTGTCACACTTTTAGGAGTGTGATGGTTTATAGTTTTGATTTGGCAGCACTGGCATGGGCAATGGGTGGTGCCAGCTCTAGTGGCCTCCTGACGAGGGCCCCAACACTTATTTATTACAAATTAAGCACTGGTTTCTAACAAGAAGAGGGAGTTGAGGACAAAGGAAATGTGCACAACCTCACCTAGGTGCTCCTTCATCGACACCCATTTTCGATAAAAGATTGAGAGCCAGTGGTATCCACAGAGAGGTGATTTACGGCTTTCTGCCCAATTTACTGGGACACTAATCCACGTCCTTGAACTGGTTAAGATGGTTTGGGGAAGCTCTCTCATTGACTGTTTGTGTCTGTGTCTGGCGAGCAAAAATGTGAATCTTAATTTTCCTCAGACATTTTTTAACTATTCCAATCTTTTACTTTCAGGATCTGTGATAGCAGAATACACGGAATTTAGTGAACCCAGTTTTGGTAAGTCTCCTGTTAACGAAACAAAAAAATGGAAGCAGTTGGGTTTTCATCATAATAACTCGCCTGTTACCCCTTTTCGCCTCTTTTTGTATTTGTTTCCTTCACCTCAGTACTTTACCACTAACTTCTGATCCTCTTCACCCACAACTTTCATCATGGTCTTGTCACATTCTTTGCCATTCACCAACCCTCTTGTTGCCTTTTCTTAACCCCTCACTTCTCATCACCTTCCTCTCTAAAGCTTACCATTCCCCTTTCTCATCTGCAGAAATTGTTCTGCAAGTCTATTTTAAATAAAACACTTTGGTACCGAGGTGGCCTTCCTGAGAATAATTGTGGAAATGATTGCGATCATCGGTCTAAAAATCAACTTTCTAAAAGATGTTAATTACCTCTGTAACTAAATCTTCTACAACATCAGTTGTACCATTTGCTTGTTGCTGCATGATCCACTAGATCTTTTCTAAAATGGTATATTTAGCAGTAAAACACACCATAGCAACCTGCAAAACTAGAATCTGCCAAGTTTAGAAGCCAGTATCACCAGTCACCCCTCCCAGTTGTCCACCTTACGATGAAGCTGAATAAAATTAAGAACCATTTGGGCTAATAATAGATTAAGTTCTCAGACTGGAAAACAGTTTTTACTGATGTGTATGGGGGCAGAGATATTGAAAGCGATCATTAATATCCAAAAAAACAAGCTTCAGGGATACACAAAAAACCTGCTAAAGCCCTCGTAAGCATATTCAGATGTTTCAGAGCTTTGTCCACCTTGCACCCACTCTCACACCCATGATCACTAACAGAGTGCTTCAACCAAATTGAAGATTGGTTTTCGTGAGCAAAATGATTCCCTGATTGCTCAGCCATTGCCAAATGAAAGAGGCACCTTAAAATTACTCCAGAAACTCTGACACAAAGAACTTGAGCACCAATGTACTGGTGCATTGTCTAGCAGAACAGTGGCCATGAATCCTCATGATGTAAACCTCTGACTCAATAACCATGGTGAGGATTAATAAAATTGTTTGTCACCTCAGGAATAGTTGCTAAATACTGTTAACATTATTGGTATATTAGGTTACTTCAAACAGAACCTTGAGCTATATCGTTTCTACCCTAAACTGAGTCCCAAAAAGTAAATCTCAATTCTGCAGGTATTGAACATTGTACCTGAGGCACCACTGGGTATCAGTAACTTTATACTATTGAATGTTCACTTAAGTAAAATGTATCTCTCTATACCTCGCCACATTGCTGCTTCCTACTAAACATATCAGTAAGGAATAGTGTGAGTAATGGTGGCCTATTCTATTTAGTCATTCTTGGCAGACCAAGTTTTCAATTGTTAAATGGGCATTACACATGGCATACTACTTTGCCGATTGTCGTTTGATCCTGGCCACTCATTTCCCTAGCACTCTTGTCACATCTTTGTAGAGCCCTTTAGTGATCTTCCTGTTAAACTGATTAAGCTGATGATGCAGGGACCATACAGTAATCTACAATTGCAGCTTTTCATGCTACTCCACTAAACTGCTTCTATCTACAGTCAAAATGTGGATGTTGATTGTTTCCAAGACCGCACTCCTACTTGTCTTTTACTTGCATCTGCTGACCAAATCTCGCTTCTCCATTATATTCCTTAATGTTCACAAACGTGATGTCCCCATTGTGAGTTGGTTTTATCTGTATCCATTGAATATTTGACAAAGCAACACCAAATTTGTACCAGGAACATAAAAGCTCACACACCCTGGAAAAATGGTGCTGCTAATCCTGGTTTTACATTCATTTCTCGTTTGCTCCATGTCTTTCCATCTGTAAGTCTACTGCAGGTGCTGCATGATGTTGTGTGGCATTTGATGGAAGAGCCTTGGCTCTTCCAATTAAGAGGTGCATTCAAAGTGTATCTTCCCCCTTCATACTTTGGGACAACTGGTGGTCGTGATAACTAATGAGTACAACAGGGGTATAGCACATTTGTAAGCTAAGTCTTGATAGGGAGGCTTTTTATTGGTCCTTACTACTGGTCCCCATAATCTGGACCTTGCCTGCTATAAAGTGTTTGTTGTGTGTGTTTCTACGCATGTGTTTAACATATTTGGGACTAGGATACATGGTGAAATACGACTGATGTCCATAGAAGGCACTGTGTGTGGGTCTGCACAAGATGTTGTTTTGCTTTCAGGTTATCTTCATCAATGTGACAAATTGCATGTTCTTTGCACCAAGGTCCCTGCCCCAAAACTTTAGCTGGTAGCTATTCCCCATTCCTTTGCTGCTAAACCCATAATTCCCCCTTTCCTGAGATGTGGCGTTTGACGGAATGCAAAGCCTAGAAATAAAATTGAAAGACTCAGGATTCACTTCTTTCTAATTTGAAGAGTGTCAAAGTTTGAAAAATGCTTGCACTTGGTTAGCCCTTCTTTCATGCCAAGACTCCCAATGTGGGATACACACCAGCTTTGTGGTGTGGATTTACCTAGTCGTGAAGAACACACACTTGCTGCACCAGCACTGAGAAATGCTTAACCAGGGACGAGAGTCTGCACGCTGTAATACTTCACTGGGGTTGGTGGGAAGTTTTTCCTCTGCTGGAACTATCCCTAAATCCTGATAGATACCCTGGTGCTGTTACGCTCTTGGAAAGAGAACCGTTCTGCCCAGTAAGGAGGCACACTGTTCCCGGACTCAAGAGGCAGAACTGTACATTGCCCAGTAGACAAAGTCTGCAAGAAGCGTACTACACAGTCCAGGAGCCACAAGAATCTTAAAGCCAAGCTTCTATAATCACCAGAGGTAATCTATGTTACCAGAGTTCAAGACGTTATTATGAACTAAAACATTGTTAGGCTTGCACCGTGGTACACCCAGTGAGCTCATATCTACTGTTCTACCTCATGGGGACAGAGATGTGCCCCTTCTATGCCTAGTTCTTACATCTACATCCTATTGGCTGCGGTAAGTTTCTCCTATTCCATAAGCATCCAAATTAAGTATCCAGTGCCTTCATATACAGAGAAATTAGCGTTTAAAGTTGCGCAGATTTCGACCATAAACATGGGTCCACAGTACTAATCCTATGAGTCCTCTAAACCAAAAAGCTTGATCATGACTAGCTCATTTTGAGATATGAGCCTCTGAAGTTTGGTGCATCTGGCAGATTGCTCTGTGGGTTGTAGTATCTTATTCCCTATAGTTGGACTGGTCTTGCCCCTGAACTGGGTCTTATTGTACTCTAACTACCAAATTAGGTGGTGAGGTTGTTTTGTGTTAAATGATTATGAACGGATTGATCAATCTGGAAGCTGATCTCAAACCCACTCATTTGAGTCATATGCACATACCCCCAAAGAAACCCCGGCAGTTGTGTCCAAATGAATGGTTTGTGTCTTATTGACTAACACTTCTGTCTGGTTGACTGAGACTTCGCTTTCGCTAGTCTAATTGGCATGTGCCAGTAATGTTTTGCCTGCAATACGGATGGTAAATGACAGTACTCACCATGGATACGACCCAGTCACCAATGATTGCCACAGGTTTTCTATCCGGTTATCTCAAACTCCTGAGTCTGTTTCTGTTTGTGCAAGAGAACTCAGCAACTCTAGCAAAGAGGGTACTGTGGGCTTGTAACTACTGCTGCAGTATGCTATTGGCTCTTTCTGAACCAATTGCAAAGCCTGGAGATAATTTCAGGAAGCAGCAATAGCTTTATTGCTTGTTTTTACTTCCACATTCCTGGTTAGCGTGTATACTTTGAGTAACGAGATGTGAAAATGTTCCAAGAAACTATGGCACATTTTAATCCTATTTCATTATCTCAAGCTTATTTTGGCAGTAACCAGCCCAGAAATGCCATAGATTGAAGTCACCCAGGGTCATCTAAAGGATTCATGGAGCTCTGGGCCAGGCCAACGATAGAGCCCCCTGTTCCTAGCAACTTTAAATTGTACTACCCATTATCTACCAATTGAAGTTCGCATAATGCCATACAAACTTTCAGAAACTTGAGTTCAGCCAAATACAGCTGATCTTTCCGGTGGCCCCAAAAATTATTTAGATCATACTGGGCAAAGAGACTGAGTCAGAGGTGTAGAGAAGAATAGAGGCTGCCTTATGGAAATAGAAGTGAGCTGAAGCAAGAGAGAATGTACTGTCCTAGTGGGCCTCTTGAAAGATGGGGTCCCTGGGCAATTGCCACTTTGCCCACAGCTTAGAAAGTCTCTGAGGTCATCTACTGCAGAAGTCCTTCATGTGACACTACAATTTTCACCTACAACTATGAATAGTATGAAATGCATTTATCTGAATCAGCTGCTAATTAGATACCAAATCATATTTAAGGTGTTGGCCTTAAATATAATTTGGTATTGAATTAGAAGCTCATTGAGTTTAAGCTTTATTTTTTCAATAGCGCCTCTGTTTTTTTCCAAGCTTGTCCCCTTCCTCCCCCAATGTGTGTGAACAGATATTTTGTTTCCTCAAAGCAATTGTCGGATCTAGTGTTTCGGCAGAAAGCTCCTTGTATGAAAAACGTTACCCATTACATAATACGGTTTCATATTTTCATAGGTGGTTCCCAGTATGTGGTATTTTACACCTCCTTCACACACTACTTAATTAATATTGTCATTCGATTAGACTCTGCATTGTTCTACACTGTACTTCGGTAAGGTGTTCACAACAAGTATATTGCTTAAAAACCCAACCAAGCATTTGGTATTCTGTAAGCTGTGCTTTTAAATTTTACGTTGTATACTTCCAATACACTGAAGTTTGACCCGTCAGAAACGTTTGTTTTGGATAGACTTTTTAACCAATGAGGCACTTGACCAGCCAGGTCTCATTCTTGAAACTTTTTCACCAAATTAATAAGCCTATTCACTGCGTTTATTAATGTGTAAACTCTTTTTCTTTATGTTTTGTAAAAAAAAAATGTATGATTAACCTTGAGACATTAGTTTGACTACATGTGTACCATCAATCCCGTTTAATGTCCTGAACACTCACTTTGGTTGCTATATAGTAATCTTCAGACCAACTGTCTTTTATAGTTGTGTGAGTGAAGGTGCGATTCTGCATTTCCATATTGCCTTTGCCATCTCAGTGCTTCGAGTGAGCAAACAAACAATGGATTTAGGCCCAGATACTGTACTGGGGTGAATGTATGACATTGTTCTGCATTCTGTCCATCAATTGTTGATTTTGCATCACAAGTGAGAATGTGTCCGTTTTTTCGTAACCAGTGACTCCGTGAGTGTTAGTGAATGTTGTCATAACATCTTTTGCCACTCCCCACCTCTTACCATCGCTGGTTTAATCCTCTTCTTCCTCTCCTTGTTCTCATCAACAGATACGTATTCTTTACCCATCATCTTTTCTTTTTCAGGCCTGTCTTTTTCATCCTCTCAAAATAATTTTTTCCCAATTTGCTTCTAATTTTCAACACCATACCACAACTCTTCCTAACCCCTCACCTATTCAGCCCTCCAACCTTTACCCTTCAATTTCTTATTTCTCTTCCACCCACCCACTCACTTTTTTTTCTTTATGCAGTGGCGTGCAATGGTAATGTCGTTATTTTTACCAACATTTTTGGGATCATCCAGAGCCCCTCATTCCCAAAACATGATGGACCTATCAGCAACTGCACCTGGACCATCGAAGGAAGGAGTGAGGAGATTATCTCTATCAGGTGCAGACTGCTTCATATGTCTGTCTAGTTATGTGGTGGTCCTGTGGTGTCTGAGTCCCAAAGTGCCTGTCTTATTTATGGTCTCTGCCATTCTGGCTCGACATATGTTGGTCTTTTGGTGTTTGTGCCTTGTGATGTTTTTTTGGGGGGATACTGTTAAAATTGCATGTTATTCTGCAGTGTCCTGTGTGAGGACCGTTTGCCACTTTAACAGAAGACCAAAATTTCTGTATATTCCAAACTGAATTTTCAAGAGACTTAGGTTTGGTTATTTGACTCTCAGTGTAACAAGGGAGCGCAGCCAAGGATTGCCCCAGGAAGCTAGAGGGCTTTCAGTTTCATAGGCTATGTGATGCAATAAATAAACAAGCATTTGCAATGCAATGGTCTCGGCATCATTAATGGTAGAGCTATTGGCATTGCTCATGACATTTTTTTTTTCTTTAAATCACAAATAAATGGCATTGTCATTAACATTGCCAATACACAGCACCCTTTCTCACTGCTCCATCAGGATTCAAGCAAGCCGGGCCGAAGACGGCTGAAATGCCAGAAACCGGTCCCCGGTAGCTTGTCTCCTTTCTGGTGAAGAATTGGCTTGGTAGTTTAGTCTGCCCTGTTCCCATGATGCACTGGGCCAGGGACAGACTGATTTGCATATAGCCAAGTTCTGAGCTGGGATGGGGCAGTGAGATAAATAACGGTGATGGATCAAGCCCTGATCTTTGGACTGGGTAAGAGTGGTCTGCTTAATTCAGACACTCTGTTCATCACCACCCCCTTTTCTAAAAAGACCTAAAACCAAGCAGCAAGTTGCGTCCCGGATTCCAGTGTAGGCCAAAAGAAATAGCCCAAATGAGATGTGACACAGTGCCTCATCAAAGACTCGGCAAATGCTTTAAGAAAAATGACACTAGATCCCAGATTCGGTCAGAACAGTTAACACTCGAGGAAGGAAAAAAAGTATTTTAAAACAAGAAACACCACCGAGGGGGGTCATGGCTTGGCGCCGATGAAGATGGCGCCTAAAGACAGGAGCTCCACCAGAGTCGCGACAAAAGCCCCTAAATATCTGCATATTTTCTGTTGCAGACGAGGCTACCATCATTGCAGTACCTGGGGAGCGCATGCCGCACTGAATGATATGCAGATTGTATGCTTTTGCCCTCGCCTCCTCTCCTAATCACGGCGCACTCCGAGGTAAGGCCAAAGCGAGACACGGTGGAAGTAGGCGCACTAGAATACACACCTCGCCCAAGTGTAGATCCACGGGAGGAAATAGGACAAGCTGCTCGCAGGAGTGACTCCAATTGATACCGCCGCTCCCTATATACCTTACCCGGAGGCCACTGATCTGAGGTGGTCCACAAACAAAGCCGGCGGCTCCAGGAGGGACGAAGACCTGCCTGGCTCCCGTCATCGGGTGCCCCCTCTCCTTCCCACCTGACTTCGGAGCGGCGTGGCGAACCCTGCACCACCAAGACAAAGCAGCCACCGTAATAGGGGTAAGGAATCGCATTCACCCCTCCCCGATCAACCCACCCTTTACCCTGGGCAGCAGTGCGACCCGGCTGCCACCCACTGAACTGGAGGCCCACACGGGTTCAGGGACCGGGCAGACCTCTTGCAAGGCGCTTTCCAGGCGAGATAAAACCAAGGCGGACACAGGCAGTATTAGACAAAGTGCTCCACATTAACAAGCACCGCCAACTGGGGACCGGTGGCTTTGGTGTCCCACCCCACTTATTACAAAAAACCTCGGGACTGAGCCAACATTGTGAGAGTTGGGAATCAGTGCTACACTGGGGCTGGAGCCTCGACGATCTCGCAGCCTTGAGACTTGGAACTAGTGATCACCGCCCCTATGCCGGGGGCCACTGATCTGAGGTGGTCCACAAACAAAGCCGGCGGCTCCAGGAGGGACGAAGACCTGCCTGGCTCCCGTCATCGGGTGCCCCCTCTCCTTCCCACCTGACTTCGGAGCGGCGTGGCGAACCCTGCACCACCAAGACAAAGCAGCCACCGTAATAGAATCGCATTCACCCCTCCCCGATCAACCCACCCTTTACCCTGGGCAGCAGTGCGACCCGGCTGCCACCCACTGAACTGGAGGCCCACACGGGTTCAGGGACCGGGCAGACCTCTTGCAAGGCGCTTTCCAGGCGAGATAAAACCAAGGCGGACACAGGCAGTATTAGACAAAGTGCTCCACATTAACAAGCACCGCCAACTGGGGACCGGTGGCTTTGGTGTCCCACCCCACTTATTACAAAAAACCTCGGGACTGAGCCAACATTGTGAGAGTTGGGAATCAGTGCTACACTGGGGCTGGAGCCTCGACGATCTCGCAGCCTTGAGACTTGGAACTAGTGATCACCGCCCCTATGCCGGAGGCAAGCTCCGGACCAGTAAAGTACCCAATGCCCAACTACTGCCATGGCCAAACCATTGTGAATCACAGTCATTTACAAAACACAGAGGGTGGTTCCACCGGATGCTGGGCACCTGCTACACTATCGGCTCCTAGCATGGGGATAACTTCTGGGACTGCCTGATTCTGCTGGAACAGCCCAACCAAGGGGACCATACCTCAGATAATTAATACGCCACAGTGGCTGCTATAAACACTCCTAACCACCGGCATCTTCTGTGGGGCGGCGGCTGGTCCATCCTGCTAGATAGGTGTACGTTGTGCACTTACACGGTCTGCCAGTCATCACGCGAACGATCTGCTCCTGATACGCAGTTACTTAACCTTTCCCCATGATGAAACCCAAGTGAGGTCCCCCGGTACAGACTAACAAGCTGGACGAGTCCTGAATAAGATACTTGTACCATTAAATGACGAGACGATGAGCCCGCCCCCCCCCCTAGCTACGCGGCTGGCCCCGTGTTTATTTCCTCTGCGGGGCTGTGGAGGAAGCACAAAGCACGCCCCCTTCTGCGTGACCCTCCTATGATGGGCTGGCTGAGAATGAAAGTCTTACCATTGTTCGCTACGGTGCGCGCACTCCTGAAAACGAAAGCTATGGTGGGGGCGGGACTTCCGCCTTGTGCGCGAAGCCCGCACCCACGAGTGTCTGGCCCGAGGAGCAGTGGTTGAGGCTGCAGATCTCCGGAGTGGCGGTAAGTGCCCTTACTTGTAGAGGGGGGGGGGGGTGCGCTTGTGTGTGTATATGTATGTGTGCGATGGGGGGCCTTGGTGCACGTGTGTGTGTGCTTGTGCGCGCGTGTATGTGTGTGTGTGTGTGTGTGTGTGTCCGGGGGTGTGTGTCTATGTATGTGCGTCTATGTATGTGCGTGCGTGGGCGCTGGGGGAATTGTCAGAAGAGGTGCGGCGTAGAGTGTGAGGCGAGGTGGGGGAGGGGTGGGTGCAGTATCGTGGGCAAAGGAGAGAGCGGACGAGGCACTGGGAGGCATGCGAAGGGGGGGCGAGAGTGCCGGGATAGTGGGCAATTGAGGAACATCAGCGATGTGAAGAGTGGGGAGCGCTGAAAAATGGTTGATCACCGGAGTAGTAACGGCATAAGGGGCCCGTTGCTGGAGAGTTTTTAAAAGGTGCGCATCTGTCGGCGGGGGGGCGGGGTGGGGGCGAGCGGGCGGCTCCCGTATTGGTGGGGATGTGTGTGTCTGTGTGCATGCGTGTGTGTATGCGTGTATGCGCAGGCGTGTTTGAAGCTTCTCAGGAGACAGTGGCTGAGCGCGCGGCCCGCGGCAATCGCCTCAACAGGAAATGCGCGCGGCCAGGACTGTCTCCTGGGAAGCACGCTCGGTGACATAAGATCTCGGCGGAGACGCGCTTACGCGCGTCTTTTAGCCGAGACCTAAAAACAATGTCCATGCCCAGCTAGTGATTTTCTTTATAAAAAGAAAAGTACTTTATTAACCTGGAATTAAATGAGGCATTAAAATTATGCTAACTAAACAATTTAACCTGAAAATGGTTGTACTTTAAACCCACCACTGAAACATGATACCCACCCTCAAGAAAGTCTTAGCACAAACTTAGTTGAAAGGCAGCTGATCGCTGTACTAAGTTGAAGGCAAAGATGTCAACATGTGATCGGTCCAATAGCTGGGTTCTGAAAGTAGAAATGGACTGTTACTGCGCAGATATGCCCAGATGCCTAATATTCAGTCACTGCGTGGAGGGTGGTGGAAAATCACCGTTTGGTCTCTGGAGTTCAGGGACCAGTTAAGGGCTCAATCTGTCTCTTTAGCTTGTGTTGTGGACAAAGAAATCTGGAGGACCAGCTCCCACAGAATGTTTAAAGGTTACATCAAAAGCTCAAGTGTCTGGTAGATTTTAAGCTACAATCACATGTGACATGTTTCAGTGGTGGAGCAGCCATGATGACTATGGGGCACACACAGTGAACCTGGGCCATGCTAGTAGCCCTGGTGAGTACAGATATATCCGATTTCACAGCTACAGCTGGAGCTCTAACAGGAACTGGATGTATTTTCTGGGACAGTTTTCAAATGGCCATGTACTTTTTTTCTCTAGCTGACGAAGCTAGACCTCACCCCAATGGTATGGAGACCATTGGTGTTTGGCCCTGCTGGCTCTAGGGAAAGTATATAGGAGCTTAGAGGCCAGTTTATATACCTCTCTGGCTGTTTAGTTGGGCTGCCAGAATCTACATTTTGTCGCTTCCTACAATCACAAGGGCTCATTCTGCTGCGGGTGCTAACCAGGCTTCTTGGGCCTCTGTCTGATGTCCACATTGTTATAGGTTCTGTGGTGTCGTATATATTATACTCCGTCTTGATGCTTCTTTTGTTCCGGATGGGGGCCATAACTAGGAAGTGGCTGAGGGGTAAGTTTCCCCTCAGATATTGGAAAAGTACATGCTGGATAATGAGAATGTACTGAAGACCTCAAACACCTACCACACCAAGTAGACCTGGCATCTGCAGAGCAAGACAGAGTGTGTGTGTATCTATAAGCTGGGAAGTCCTAGATGGACATCACTAGCTTAACCCAAAGGCAATTTTCATGTTTTTCCTGTGCACATTTTTGTTCCCATGGACCTCTGTGCTTTCAAATCCATTCACAACTCAAACAGAAAACAGACATTCTTCATACATGTCCCAAACATGCCAAAAACGAAGAACCCCATTTATGGAGATTATGCCCAAAATTATAGGAGAAAACAAGTAGCAACTCTGCTCTTGGAGGTGCAGGTAAAATGGTTTTGTACTATTTAGGACCACATAGCCATCATGTCCTGTTACCGACTATCCTGTGTTGAGAGGCATTAGACACTGTCACTCAGAATTAGGATATGCTTTGGATATCCTCTGACATCTGAGCAGAGTTCAAAGTTCTATTCCCCTGAGAGCAGCTCCAGTAAAGCGGAATTCAAAGGCAACTACGGAACAATTTCCGTATGCATCGCTCATGATCATGTTTTTCTCAATACTTCCTGATAACTTTTCTCACTGCTGGCAACAGTGACTTTTATTAGACCAAGTGCGCAATAAGTCAGGCAGGGATGCCGCTTTCGGCTAATGCTGTAGCCTTGCTCACGTGTGTGTGTATGTGTATGTATATGTATATGTGCATATATATATATATATATATATATATATATATATATATGTGTGTATATGTCTCTGTGTGTTCTCTCACACTGTTTGTCTCTGGAGTATTCTGTCAGAAGTTCCTCTGGTTTTCAGTGTCCGTCTCTGATGTAAACTTTCCATATTGTCTGTAATAAATGTATGTCTTTGTAACCACTTGTACGTCTTTCCCATGGTTCCCTCCCCAAAGTTCTTAACTAGTTTTTTTCCTATATGAAGGTTTGGAAGGTTTGCGGTCCCCTGCAGCTTGGACGTTCTCACCATCCGTGCTTCTGGGCAGCAGGTCTTCAGACTATGTGGCATAAAGCCCCCGAAGTCCATGTACCTTCCTGGGGGCAACGTGACCATTCTGTACAGCACCCATCGGGGACCTGATGTTGGCTTCCAGTTGTCGTTCACCAAAGGTATGTGACATTCCTAAATCTGTCATACATTTACTGCACAAACATGGCATCTACACCTTTATTCACATACAGTATGCAGAGAACACAAAAACCTGTCATACCTGTATTTATTCCAAAGGCTCCCCATAACTGTTCTACATACATATCATCTAGATAGTCCCATGATATGTGCCAAAAATATACATTATCCATAATCTGCTCATCTCTTGTCCTACAAGAACATCATCCAGAGGAATCATCTAAACGGCTTCCTGACACACCAACAGCTACGTTATGGTCCTTGCTGTTTGGCATGGGTAACTATAGGTTGTGAACGGCAAATAGTGATAAACCCTGATGTTGCTTAAACTAAGGCTTACAAGGTTTGACATTCCCACCGTCGGATACTTGAACATAGTTCAGTGCACCAATGCTTGAGCGTGTGTAGGAAGCTGGGTTTCTGTTGCAGTAACCCCCACCACACATTTTGCCAGATTTCTGATGCATTGGCTTGATGTGCCCTGGGTCCCTGCCAATCAGGTTCCCAGGGCCTGTGTTCTTTGCCAAAAATGTGCCTTTGTACCCCCCAATTGGCACCTCTCTGGCCACATGTAAGTCCCTTGTAAAAGGTACCATGGGTACCAAGGGCAGTGTGACCAGGGAAGGCCTCTAAAGGCTGCAGCACATATTGTGCCACCCATAGAGGTCCTGTACCTTAACACAGACACACTGCCATTGCAGAATGCTTGTTTTAGTGCAGAGAAAAGTGAAGTCGACATGGCATCCTGTGTGCCATGCCTGCTACCCACTGCCTATGGTGTGGGTAAGACACCCCTCTAGCTGGGTGCGCTATACCACATGTGAGGGTACAGTTGCATGAGCACAGTAGCCCTACATTGTAAGTGCAGTAAAACCATAAAGGGTATATGGTCTGGGAGTTTGTCATTACGAACTCCACAGTCCCTTAATGGCTTTACTGAATTCTGGGAAATTTGGTAGCAAACTTCTCATCATAATAAACTCAGTGATGCCAGTGTGGGATTTATTATACAATTCACTCAGAGGGCATCTTCGAGATGCCCCCGAAACACGCCCAGCCTCTGGTGGGTTCCCTGACTGGTGAACACCAGCCTGCCACCACAAGACATATTGCTGGACCCCTAGGTGGGTTCCTTCACTCCCTGAGCCCAGAAAGTCTTTCCTGGGCTGAGGTCCCAGATCAGGAAGAGCCGTCTGTGGCAGGGGAGCTTGAGTCCTTGCCGCCTTTGTAACGCGACCCCCAGCCTCTCCTGCTATCAGGAGCAGGCCCCCTTGCAAATTAGAACAGCCCAGAAGGTAGGACTACCTCTGCCAACTCCACCCCTCAGATGGGGGAGGCGAGATGAAGCCCACTCTTCAGAGTCCGCCATCTTGCAGATGGCAGGCACACTTCAATCAGGATAAAGGATTGTGCCCACTCCCCCACGTGGGGTGAGCACACCAAGGGTGTAGTCATCATAAGGTCAGTAGCCAATTGGCTACTGACCCCAAGACCACTAAAACGCTCCCTAAATACAGTATTTAGGGTGCAGCCCTGAACCAGGAAGACAACCTATGAAGATAAAGAACAAAAGAAGACGCCCAGCAGAGGAGACTGCAGGGAAGACTTGACTTGGCCCCAGCTCTACTGGCCCGTCTGCAGTAATCTGAGATCCTGCGCCAAAAGTCGCCTTGGCCAGCAGCCAGCGACCTCTAGAATCCCTGGGAGGTCTGACTGCCTTCATCAAAGACCAGATCTCCTGTGAACAGCTCCTCTGTCCATAAGAAACTCCCAAGACATACTCTGAGCATGCTGAGGGCAAAGAAACCTGATGCCTTGAACCACCACAGTACCCGGCGCCTACGGCCCGAGTTAAAGAGGCCCACCAGTCCCAGCAAGGTCCCCCAGCACTCCAGAGTCCGAGTCCACCATGGGTTGACCCCTCCCGGACTACCGTATGTCGCCTGCAACCTCTGCATGGAGAAAACGCCAATCGCGAGTGGCCTGGTAAAGTGAAATCTGATTCCTAAAGGCATCCCTGCAGCCAACTGCCCTGCACCCTCAAGAAGAGAACCCGAGGTGCACCTACGTACCCAATCCCTCCAACTTACCTGCACAGCTGTTGGTTCCTTCCAGAAGACTTACTGGACAGAGCCTGCAGCCAAAATCTAAAAACTCCCATTGAAAACAGGGCACCTGCCGCCAAAACCGCACCCTCCACCCGGCCGCCCCTGTGCCGCTGTGGGTGCACCTTGTGTGCTAAACCGGATCCCTCTTTGCCCTGAGCCTAACACAAGGAGCTTTGCTCCCACAACCTTGTGCCACAAACCGGAGACCCCCCTATTCCCCATTGGATAACATTGGGCCTCAGCACTCTGCACCTGGCCGCTCTAGTGCCACTGAGGGTGCTTTGAGAGTGCGCCCTTAACCCTGGGGCAACCCTGGTTGTTAAAGCCCCACAGAACATATCAATACATAGTTGATGTAATATCCATGCTTTCTGGGTTACTAACAGTCCCTTATAATGGGGTCTGGGTCGCAGTGGTAATTCGAACCCAATTTCATTCTTTAGAATATCACACACAAGTTCTGCACTACGAAAAAATACACTTTATATTTAAAGTGTTTTATTTTAACTGTCTCATCCTGTTGCTTGCCACATGTAAACTAACCAACAGAATGTTTTGAAAATAGCACTCATGAATATCACTAACAAAGAGAATAATATGACCTAGTACAAGTGTCATTTGGCAACCTAACACCCTAAAGACTACTTCTATAATTTATACTACGAGAACATGGAGTAGCTAAACTTGTATCTGGAGTTTTGTGGAATTCAGACCACTGGGCAAGGGACTCACGTCTGAGCATGCCCTGCCACACTTATGGCGGCCAAAAGCGGTACAAAAGGGGGTGGTGATGGACGGAGCATCTGAATATATCAAACACTCACACCCAGTCAAAAGATAAGTGTGGCAGGGTATGCTCAGACGTGAGTCCCTTGCTCACTTTGCTACTGGATTCAAGCAAGCCGGGCTGAAGACGGCTGGAATGCCAGAAACCGGTCCTCGGAAGCTTGTTTCCGGTCCAGGGAAGACATGGCTTGGCAGTTCGGGCTGGACTGTTCCCATGAGGCACAGGGTCAGACTGATTTGCATATAGCCATGTCTGAACTGGGGTGGCAGAGTGGGCTAAAGAACGGTGATGGATTAAACCCAGATCTTTTGACTGGGTGTGAGTGTTTGATTGATTCAGATGCTCCGTCCATCACCATCCCCTTATGTACCATTTGCAGCAGCTGACCTGCATGACCTCTGTATCTTTTTAGTGAAGAAGTGATGTGCTGCATGGCTGTACTCTGTGTACTACCTTTGGTATGAGGTCCATCTTGAATCTTTTGACTTGCATGTTGAGGAAAGCTGAACCATTTCCTTAAGAGCTGCTGAAATTCATTATCAGGAAGGAGAGTGATAAGGGAAGTTCACCCATGTGATAGCAAGCACCTTTCCTGCATGAGGAGTGAGGCAGCTTAACCAGGAACTCTCCTATGTGGAGGTCATACATGATATCCCCAGATGATTCGAACGAGTAACCCTAGGGAAGTTAAAAGTGCCTGGTGGACAGACCACCTGCCATTTGGTATTTACTGACGACTTCGCATCAAACCCCGTTGCCATGGTTCAGGCAAATTGGCGTCCAGTGCCTAGCAGGAAATTATCCTTCTAGATCTAGACTAACTGCTGCTCTGGAGACTTCGTTGCACTATGGAGTCATGCCCAGTTCTTCACCCCAGGTGCAAAGTACCAAGCTGGAATTTCACATAGTTTAAGAGCCAGTCTTACCTGGGAGCTTTGCTTCATGTTTTATCAAAAAAGTTTATATCCTTTACATCAAGGGAATTGGATTGGAGTCCAAGTCTGTACTCTCTTCAGTGATCCCAAGGCATTATTACGGAACAGAGTTCAGCTCTTTAAGTAGTGTAGGTGCAACCCTGTGCTGATAGGGTACACTGTTTTTCTGATTTTTGAGAGCATCACGGTCAGCTCTGATGCTCTGTGCAGGAGAAAAGTAAAAGATAGGCCTCCCCTTGTGCTTGGACACAACCAGAGTAAGACATGTTTGACTATGTGTGGGCAACTGGTACATGTTCCAAATTTGCACACCTCAAAACATGCAAAGCACTCTACACATGTTTCCTATATTGAGATGCTCAAATCCAAAAAATGAAATTATACCATACCTGCTAAATACCTCATCCTGCGATGCCTGTAATACTGGGTGTGTAATTACAGATTCTGTATTAGTATGACTTGCATAATGAGGTACTCGGCCACACTTCAACCCCAAACTGTCATATGTACAGCATCTAAAATGCCCCAAGCCCATAGTACATGCACAGCATCTAGACCACTCCTATGTCCTAAATGTCCTAAAGTGATTCTTTCCCCACCGCCCCCCATATCCACCAACTGTAATTCTGAAAAACCTTGACTGTATACTTTGCATAGGAACCAGAGTGGTATATAACCATGATATAGATGTTAAACAAGTAGGATCCATTTCCTGGACTTTAAACTGTTGTTGACCAAAACTGTAAAATAACCAAAAAGGTCTGATTGCAGTTCTCAGTATAGGAAAAGCAGGAACTCCTGAGAGAGATTTGGGTGCATGAGGAGAGTTGTGATGGGGATGGGGGGCAGAGAAGGGAGAGAAGAGAAAGAAGAACAAACCAGGTAATCCAAGAGTGGTGAAAGAAGGATGACCAGGCACTGCAAGGAATGAAAAGTGGGGTATACTTTCAGTTCATATCTGTAATTGTGGATGAGTCCACTGTTTTGTTTTAACCCAGAGGCCCCTTTCATTTGCATTTGTATATGGTAGCACTATACTGCCTGTGAGGAGTCCAATTTTGTTTACCATATTCAGCCTCTGCCTCCCTATACAATGCTTTGAGAGACAATAGAAAGGTTATGTGCTATAGATATAAACCTACCATCCCATAAATAGAGTACCTTTTATATGCTTCTGCCTATCTTTCAATTTACTTGTGTCAAAACCCTAAATAGGCACTTACATGTGGATCCATACGTGTCTGGTTTATAGATCCACAGTTATTATAAAATCTGCGGTTTTGTAATTCTGTAATTACCATTATGCAGTGCAGAAGGATTACTACAATTTATGCAAATGGCGGAGATAGTAAAAGCACCGAAGTAAGGGGGAAACATGGCGGCAGTCGGCTGACTGCTGCAGTGCTCCGCTCCGCCTTCACCTCTGAGTCCCTTATGCCCGTTCCGCTCGCTATGAGTAATCTCGAGCGTGCTGATTTTTAGATCACTTTGTGAAAGCATTTCCCCGTGTTTTTCCCTTTCCCTCTCATCCACGTACCCGCTCCAGCTCC
Source organism: Lissotriton vulgaris (assembly GCF_964263255.1). Taxonomy (NCBI): domain Eukaryota; kingdom Metazoa; phylum Chordata; class Amphibia; order Caudata; family Salamandridae; genus Lissotriton; species Lissotriton vulgaris. The sequence goes on from NC_141693.1 coordinate 1,572,336,484, forward strand.
CTTTACCGTGACTCGTCACAGGGGTGCACACGGGCGTTCTCGGATGTGCCTCGGCGAAGGAGGCGGGCGCCAGGTCATCGGCGAGAGGAGCTCGGTGAGCTCAGAGAGCAGCACACCTAGCGGTACCGGCAGCAGTCAATGCCCTTCTGCTCCTGATCGATGCCTTCCTGCTTCGAGGAGTGAGAGGAGAGAGAGCGCACCTGGGCTTTTTCGCTGGAGGCAGGCCGCCCTGGAGCTGCGGTGGAACAGGCGGGTGAGAAGCCTTTGTGGCAACTCGCATTCAAGCCTTGTGGGACAAAGCAGCGAGGGCGCCCCTGCCTCCATCGTTCCATACTATTTTCTAACGGCAGAAAAGGAAGATAAAACAGCAACAGCAGAACTCCACGAGGAGGCAGTCGAAGGTGCTGCTTCTGAAGGAGATAAAAGTAAGGTAAAGGGAGGGGGGGGCTCGAGTGAGGCTAATTTGCCTCCTAAATGCATGAGTGACTCTATAGCGGATGATAAGCCCAGTAAGCCTGTGATTACCACAAACCCTAAAAAAAGTCCACAAAATAAAAGAGCAGCAATGTGCGCGGCTAGGGCAGGTACCTCCTGTAAAAGAAAAGGCAAGGGGAGGTCACCAAATTTAGAGGAGGAATTGTCTACCAAGCAGATTGAGGGAGCGGACAACTCTTCAAGCTCAGTTAAATCTCTTAGTCTAAAAACTTTGAGGACGTCATCATACCTTACAGCAGAAGTTAAGGCAAAGAGAGGAAGGAAACGTAACAAAGATAAGCTCCTTGCAGAATCCAGCGCCAAAGTCACCCCCTCCCTGCGGTCCTACTTTAAGGTTGTCCCACAAGTTTTAGAAATAGGACAAGACCACCCACAGAGAGATTTCACCTTTCGGAAGCATAACTTTGGGTTAAGGGCTATGGCATCTTCCGAGCAGGACTCTGCCCTAGTCTCAGTCTTAGCCACAGCCTTAGCCTCAGCCTCAGCCTCTCTTCCAGTCTCTGAACATATTGATCCTATCAATCCCATAGACGACATGGTGCTACTGGAAGAACTACAGGAAGAACTTGATGCTGATTCTACATCACAAACAGTAGCACACCCCAGCCTAATAGAAGGTGAAGGAGTACACGGTGTACACAGTGATCAACCCGGGACTCTGGTCCATAAGGGGGAGCCCACTGTCATGACGAGCAAACAGGGAGACCCCTCAAATAATCCAACTTCCGTTACTAACGGAGGAAAAGAGAATGTCGAATCCCTCTCTGCTTCACATACAGTCCCGAGTACACTGGATGATAATCATCAACCATGTCAGAGAGAAGAGGGAACTCTAGTCTCCACCCTGGTACCTATTTCAATGGCATCCTTGCAACAGATGTTTGCTTCATTGTCTGCCGAGATCAAGGAAGGTTTTGCAGAGTCTGCATCAAATCAAAGGGACATAAGGAGTTTTTGTGAGACTCTTGATGAAAAGATTTGTAACTTGTCTATAAGAACACAAGCCCTGGAAGAAACTGTAGGCCAAATATCTATGCGGGCAGAAGGTGCTCAGGAAGACATACAAAAGCTAAAAAGGGAAGATCTGGCCATCTCAGAAAGAATGGAGGTCTTGGAAAATAACGCCAGGCGCAGTAACCTGCGTATTTTGAACGTTCCGGAGGGCAGTGAAGGAACAGACCTCAAAGGATATATAATCTCGTTATTAAAAGATTCTCTTAACCTCCCTCATACTCCTGAGGAACTTGCTTTGGATATTCAACGAATTCATAGGGATCCTTTCAGACACTATCCACAAAGGGCCAAGCCAAGGAAAATCCTTGTCAATTTTCATACCTATTCTGTCAAGGAACACATCTTGAATTTAGCCCTAAAGCAAAAGTCGCTAGCAGGTAAAGGCTTTAATTTTCAGATACGCTCTGACCTGTCAAGATATACTCTAGAAAAGCAGTGGGAGCTAGGAAGAAGAATGGAAGCCTTTCGCAAACTAGGAGCAACAGTGCAGATGGGCTTTCCCGCATCTCTCAAAATAATGATGAACAATAAAATGCATAATGTTCGATCGGTACAGGCAGCGGACGAGCTTCTAATGTCATTAGGTGGTAGGAAGGAGCAATAAAGGTTCTAGCTCGGATCTGTGAAGAGGTAGGAAATAAAAGGGAAAACAAATCACAAATGTACACTATTCACAAATAAAAAAAATAAAAAAAAATAAAAAAAAAGGGGTGGATAGGAAAAGGGACATTCAACATAAAAAAATAAAAAAATAAATAAATAAATAAATTAAAAATAATAAATATATATATATATATATATATATGTATGTATATATATATATATATATATATATATATAAAATAAATCTACATATTGTCACTTACTAATCAAACGTAATAGAACTAAGTAATTCATGCTTGTTATACTTATAATAAGGCGAGCTATCACATTCTAATAAATAACGGGACACATGAGGTGGGGTCGGGGGAGAGCTAGGAGCACTTACTTCCGGAATCTTCCGGGTAGTGAGTTCAGGGGTTTCCCAAGGGAGGGATGGTCACAGGGTGGCAGCGGGGGATGGTGAAAAAAGAAAAATATCCTTTTCCAATAATGCTCCAGTCGACACACTTTGTAGCTTTGTTCTTTTTTCTGTTCCTGTTTTTCATAGACGGAAACATTTGTTAGGTTTAATGGTTAACATTTATTTTGGAAGACATGAGTAGGCCTAGAATCTTGTCCTGGAATGTTAATGGTCTCCGCACCAAACCTCGAGCTAATAAAATCATACAATACCTTCGGGATGTGGATGCCGAGATCATTATACTCCAGGAGACACATTTAACCGAAATTGAGATATTCGAATTAGTGAAAAAAAATAGGTGGATAAATTTTCCAATTACAACGTCTCAATCACTAAATACGCGGGGGGTTACAATCTTTTTTAAAAAATCTCTAAATTTAAATTTGAAGATTTTACAACAAAAAGTGGATAAGGGAGGGAGATGGGCCATAACAGCGGTAGAGATAAGAGGGGCGGTCATAACATTGGCTGGTTACTATGGGCCCAATTGCGATGATACTTCCGCACTAGAATCCTTATTTCAACACCTCTTGAATTTCCCGGAGCCGGTGATCATAACTGGCGATTTTAATATTACCATTAACCCTCTACTGGATAAATCAACAAATAGCAGACAACTAGTTCCCTCCAAATCTAGAAATTGTCTACTGGGACTAATGAAACAATATGGTTATGTCGATATTTGGAGGCTGAGAGAGGGCCAAAAGCAGTGTTTTTCTTTTAAAAATCTAAAATACAGACACAGCTCAAGAATAGACTTTATCCTAACAAGTAGATCTCTGGTGGACTCCATAACTTTAGTAGAGTATATTCCATCTCATCTATCGGACCACTCAGCAATGAAGCTAGAAATGGAGTGGGGAACTAAGTCTTCTTCCCCGAAACTCTGGTCATTTGACAGGTCATTTCTCGCATCGACAGAAGATATAGAATTCCTTCAATCCGAGACTCGTGAATTCTTTACTTTCAATAGGGATTCAGCCCCAGTAGGTATAGTATGGGACGCTTTCAAATGTTCTCTTAGAGGAACAGTTAAAAACAGGGTAGCTCACAGAAGAAGGCAGTATAGGGAAGACATTTCTTCTATTGAGAACAGTATGTCAGATATCCAGTCCTGTATAGACACTGACCGATCTCTAGACGATCACAATCTAGCCCTAAAACTATCAGAGCTCAATGTGCTTAAGAATAACCTGTCCTCTCTAATGGAGAAACGAGTATTGCAAAAATGGGAGACAAGCAAACTCTCTCATTTCCAGTATGGTGAGGGAGCGGGAAGGTTGTTGGCCTGGAAAGTTAAATCAGACCGGGTTCGGAATAATATTGCCTCAGTAACTTCGGATAAGGGGACCTTCACCAGTGACGCAGAAATTAGAGAGACCTTTAAATCATTCTTCCAGTCAATATATCGGGAAAATCTTAATATCAATACCAATGACATTAGTAACTGGTTTGAGGGTATTTCCCTTCCCTCTCTATCAATAGAACAGAGCAAATTTCTGGAAGAGGAAATAAGTCTTGTCGAGGTAGAACAGGCCATAAAAGGTTCTAAAGGGGGAAAGGCGGCAGGTACCGACGGGTTGCCGAGCGAGGTATACAAACACTTGATCTTAGAGATAACCCCAATTCTAACAGTTTTGTTTAACCAAATATTGAGGGAAGGGGTAGCACCGCCAGCCTCCTGGGATAAAGCCACTATAACGCTTATTCTTAAGCCAGGGAAGCCCCCATCTGACTGTGGCTCATATCGGCCTATCTCAATCTTAAATGCCGACTATAAAATCTTTGCCACTATATTAGCCAAGCGGCTTGGCCAGGTTGCCCCTAATATACTTCATTTGAACCAAAAAGGGTTTATAAAAGGGAGACAACTAAATGAGCTTACATACGAGTTAATTGGATCTATTGATGTGGCGATAAAGGAGACTCTCCCGTTGTCTGCTCTGACGTTGGACGCCACCAAGGCCTTCGACAGGGTAAATTGGTTGTACCTGTCGGAGGCCTTGAGGGGGTTCAACGTTGGCGAGAGATTTCGAAGGGCAATAGATCTGTTATATAGAAGTCCTTCTGCTTCAATTTTGATCAATGGGGGCCTTACAGCGCCATTTGATATAACCAGAGGAACCCGGCAGGGTTGTCCCTTGTCTCCTCTCCTTTTTGATTTATACATAGAACCTTTTGCACAAACATTAAGAGACAGCACACTTATTAAACCTTTTATTTTTGGTGAGTGGGAAAAAAAGGTGGCACTCTATGCAGACGACATAATGATTTTCACGTCAGACATTGATACAGCCTATCCAGAAGCGATAGATCTTGCTCTTAAATTTGGGAAAGTTTGTGGATACGAAGTTAATGCTTCTAAGACGGAATCCATGACATGGAACGCAGTCTTGGATACGGTTAACGAGTCATCTAGACCTCAATTACGCTACTTAGGGGTAAATATAGTTAAAGACATTGATCGTATCGCTTCATTAAACTTTTCCACAATAGCAGCACAGTGTCGTAAAAACATGAGGGATTGGTCGCATCTTCCACTTACCATCCTAGGTAAAGTTAATCTAGTAAAAATGTGTATCTTACCTAAGGTTTCCTTTTTATTTAACTCAATCCCACTCTTTTTTGATCCTAAATTAATCTCTAAACTACAAAGTGCGATTTCAACTTTCATTTGGAACAGTAAAAACCCAAGAATATCTTGGAAGAAAATACGACGCCGCAGAGAGAAGGGAGGGCTAGCGGGACCAGATCTTCAGATCTACGCATGGGCTTTTCAGCTCTCACACACCCGTATGTTGCTAAAAGTGCCAGCAGCAACAGGGGTAGGCCAAATGTTCTCTATGTTATTAAACTCAGAGGGTATCGGACAGAGCAGCTTCTTGCTTAAATTTGGAGACCCAAAATGTAAAAAATAAATAAAACTAAAGACCTTAAAGGGGATAGCTACTACATGGTACAGAATGAGGCAGGCAATTAAACTAGGTTATTATTCAGAGAGAACTCCAATATGGGATATACCATCCCCCCCAGCTTGGGCAGAAGACACTTTAACCCAGAGGTCTTCAAACTTTTCCATGTTGAGCCCCCCCAGCTGAATTCCCCCAGATGTTGGGCCCCCCCACCACCCGACAGAAACCTCGGGAATCCAGCACACCACATGATCGACTGCCACGTGCACACCACGGGCCATATCCGGTAAACAATGCTCAACACAACAAGAGTGCCTAGCAAACTGCAGGCCTGTGAGTGGGTGTGGCGTCCCTCCATCTGTGCCCCATCCACATCCAAACGCCTTCAACCACATGCAAACCCATCCACCATCCATCCATCCATCCATCATCTCACCCATCCATCCCTCCATCCACTCTCTCACCCATCCATACATCATCAATCCACCCTTCACCAATCCATCCCCTCACCAATCCATCCACTCTTCCACCCATCCACTCTTCCACCCATCCATCCACCCACTCATCCACCCATCCATCCACCCACTCATCCATCCAACCATTCACCCCTTCACCCAAGCTATCCTCCCACTCATCCATCCACTCCTCCACTCATCCATCCACTCTTCCACCCATCCATACATCCACCCATCCATCCACACCTCCACCCATCCATCCATTCACTCATCCATCCAACCACCCACCATCTGACCCATCCAGCCATCCCCCACCCACCCACTCATCCATCCACCCAGTCACTCATCCGTCCACCCACTCAACCCTCCACTCATCCATCCATCCATCCACCCATCCGCTCTCCACCCTCCCCCCACTCATGCATGCACTCTCTGACCCATCCATTTCCATGCTCCTCTCCTTACCCATCCTAGCACACACCTGCCCATCCACTCTGCCAATCATTCATCCATGTCCTCACTCATCCATCCATCCTCCCCCTCTCTCTCCATTCCCCCCTCACCCAGCCACCCATCCCTCCATCCACCCTTCACCCATCCACCCACTCATCCATCCACTCATCCACTCATGAATCCATCCATTGACCACTCATCCAACCCTTCACTCCTCCATCCATCCCCGTCCATCCACCCTCCTCAATCACCCATCCATCCCAACATCCACCCCTTCACTCATCCATTCATTCATTCATTCACCCCTACACCCATCAATACATCCATCACCTCTCTCATCCATCCACCCACCGACTCGTCCACCATCCAACCCCAATCGATCCATCCACCATTTCACTGATCCATCCACCCCTCCACCCATCCATTTACCCTTCCAACCATCCATCTACCCTTCCAACCATACACACATCCATCCTCTCTCCCACCATCCATTCACCCCTTCACTCACCATCCTTCCACCCCTTCACTCCTCCATCCATCCCCTGTCCATCCACCCTCCTCAATCACCCATCCATCCCCACATCCACCCCTTCACTCATCCATCCATCCATTCATTCACCCCTTCACCCATCAATACATCAGTCCATCCATCACCTCTCTCATCCATCCACCCACCGACTCATCCACCCCCCCATCGATCCATCCACCATTTCACTGATTCATCCACCCCTCCACTCATGCATCCATCCTCTCTCCCACCATCCATCCACCCGTTCACTCATCCATCCCCTCACTCATCCATCCACCCCCCCACCCATACATCCACCATGTCACCCTCACATCCACCATTCCACCCATCACCCCACCCATACATCCACCACTCTATCCATACATCTCTGAACACCGACACTTCGGTGCCCACACAAAGATCCTCATGAGTTGAGGACCGCAGACCAGAGCCCACCTTCGCGATTCATGGCCCAAACCCGGATTGCAACCCCTCCCTCCATTCCCAAAATAACTGAAGGACTCCCGCCCCCCCCCTCACTCCCACCCCCCTTGAAAGGTTGGGGGCCTGTGTCAGAGCCCACCCTGCCCGTGCCTCGAAACCTCTCTGGAAACCTTCTCTCCCTTCTGTGAAGAGCGACCTCTCCCAGGAGGGGGTTAATTCACAGAGTCGACAGCTTCAGCGGGAGGTAAAGGGTCTCCTCTGCCAAAACTGAAAGCGTGTCTGTTTGTTTGCTTTCGTTTTTAGCAGAGGAGACCCTTGCCTGGCACAGCTGTCAACTCCGTGAATTGGCCCCCTCCTGGGAGAATCACCCAGACAAAGGGAAGACCGGAGTGGAGCCCGCGCCCCCCCTGGGATGGTGCCGCGGCCCCCCAGGGGGGCGCGCCCCACAGATTGAAGAACCCTGCTTTAACCCAACCATTAAGAGTAGCAGGCATCAACACCTGGGGTGATTTGTTCATGGACGGTATACTACTGCCTTGGGACTACTTAATAAATAAGGTGGGGCCAAATTTATCCAGATTTAAATTTATACAAATTTCAAGCTGGTCCACAGCATATAATACACAGACATCCCGAAATAGCAGATTACCTATTGGAGTCATCAGCGATTTAGTAACGTGTCTGCTAGACAGCCCCCCTGCAAAAAAAGAAGTTACTTTGTGGTACAAGAAGATAATGGAGGAAATAGATGGTAACTTCTGCCTCCCAGTAACACTATGGGCCGACGCATTGCCGGATGTTGACTTGGAGGAGCTTTGGTTAGCTTCATGTGAAACACTGTGGGACCTGGTGAAGCCAGCATGGCTGCGTCGTAATCACATCTTCACTATCCACAGGGCCTATTATTCTCCTTTGAGACTGTCAAAATTTTCATCGACAGGCCCGGTTTCGTGCCCAAGATGTCAGATGGTCGAAGCATCTGATATTCATATGTTTTTTGAATGCCCAGAAATTACATCATACTGGGAGTCAATAGGAAACGATCTATCCCTGGCCTTGGGTTCTCATCTTTCTATAGATCTTGCTCTTGTCATTTTTGGCCTGAAGAACAAAATACGGAACGCAGCTTCAAACCTCATTTTTTTACTCCATCTTGGCAGCCCGGAGAGAAATCTGTAGACATTGGAAGGATGCCCAGCCTCCTACAATTCAAGAATGGCGAACCTCGGTGCTTCAGATCTCTAAATTAGATCTAGCTAGAGGTGGAAATATAAGTTGTGGGGCTTTTTGGTTACAGTTGGCACGGTCACATTGAGCCTGGGGTTTTTTTTTTATTTATTTATTTTTTTTTTCCCCAGGAGTCCTATGATTAATGCGAGCATTTCCAGCCATTGTTTTTAATAAGGAACAAATGGGGCTACGGTGTCACGGGCACTATCTTCCAACGAATAGCCCTATATGGGAATTTCCAGGTCTGTGTGAATGTACTGATGGGATTTGGTCTCTACTGCCCCCAATTAAGATTTCCCTCCCAGCTTACGCTGAGACGGTATTGAAGCACAGCCGGTTCTTCCTATCTCTGTGGCATATTCTGGTTTGGATAGATTGGAGCTATGCACGCAAATGAGGATAAAAAAAAAAAAAAAAAAATTATGCAAATGGCAACAACAAAGCAGTGTGGCCTATTCCATAATCGCTCCAGTAAAAATATACACGTTCATTTACTACATTAGAACGCTCAACTGTTTACAAACCCACTGCTGAGAAATCGACACACAAACGTGATTTTTTTAAAATAAACAATATAACCAGGAGCATGTCATATTACAATCCTTTAATATGGAATCTTACAATATTCCATCTTTCAAGCAGTGTCTTTTTATCAGCCCCTTATCAAAAAGACTAACAATAATGACACGTGGAGTGACACAGTCCAGTTGCAAATTCTTAATTTATTAGTACTCATAATGGATATAATTTAGTCGGTCCTGCCAACGCATTTTGTCCTTTCGGACTTCAGCAGGTTTTCAATTATAGCGCAACAATCCATATACTCCGACACTGTTTGAAACATTAGTGTAACACTGTGTTTTATGATCCTATGATGGTATCAAAATATAAATAAATCCTCTTTGTAATTTCACATGTGTAGCACCATCTTTTCACAAAATTTTCAATCCTCCCTGTAGGATTTGTATCACCAGAACGCCAACAGAATAACAGCCACCATTTTGGAAGACAGTGAGAGAAGGATCATTGGAGGCATACTCTTTTAATGGTGTTACACATGTGAAATTACAAAGAAGAGTTGTTTTCACAAGGAGTGTGTTGCCCCAAACTCAGCATCTTGTTTGCTGGAGCAATGGTCCTATTGTTCCCTCCCGCTGTTCCACTACTTGTTGCTAATCAGTAATTCAGGTCCTACAGAGGATTAACTCCAGAAACAGATTCTCTCCCCTCATTCTTTGTTCCCATTTTATTCATGTTATTTGGGCTAAAGCTTATCTTTCAGAAGCCTGCCCAAGGTCACACATAGTAACTAACAGATATGTGTGACCCAACTTCAATTACTTTTTCTCCTAAACCTGGAATCTGAGTTGTCTCCTTTTCACTATAGTTTCATCTCCTGTGCTTCCCTGAACATTCAGAAATGCTGTCTAAGTGGGAGCTGTCCATGGCACTGCCAGGTCTGCTGATTATTCCACTTCTTCCTCCTTACCAGACATAAAACAATTCTTAAGCAGTATCTTCTGTCTGTCAAGGTGATTGGAGGTGGGGCATTCCCATTCGGGTGCTCTCTTTTCCATCACTCAAGCGTCTCTTCGGGTTCCTTGTCTTCCTCCGGATCAGAGTTGAACCATTAAGCCACCCTCATTCCTCCATTGGAGACAGGAAGTGTGGTTTCTTCCCTTCTGATATTACACTCAAGTGTGCAGAGAAAGACATATTGTATTAAAGGTCCCATTTTCGGAAAAGGCCTTTTATCTACTCGAGTTGCAGCACTGCTGCTGAACAACCCTGGTGAAGTCTGTAAACATAATCCTGGCTTCCTCTGCTTACCCACACCCTCTCCTTGCCTTTAGGATTTTGTTGCTGCTGTCATTGACTGAGCATGCTAGGATGGTCTTTGGGCATGTGTGAACCTGGAATGGTGGCACTTGTCATGTATGTGCCCTCTACACCAAATACAATGTTGAGACCCCATGACTTCAATACTGCCAGAATCGAGTGTTCCACCAGGTGTTCCTTGCACTCATTCAAGCACCCCCACTAATCGCATATTGTTGTACCTCAAATGCCCTTCTGCATCTTCAACTTTGTCAAAGACTGCAATTTGTCTCACTCATGGACATGAGGTCAGAAGCCTTTACATCTGTTTGTTGGTTCACAGCAGACCTTGTGCCTCTTGCTGCCATTAAGGCCCCCTGCGCGTGGTTCCGGCCCCCTTTCTGAAGCGGAACCTGGGCCTGACTGTCTCCACATGTATAGCAGGCTTATATGGAAGGCATATTTTTCCATTTTGTTTTGCTTCTGTTTTTATTCTGAATTTTTAAGGTCCGTCTTCTTTAAGACCCCTCCTACACTGTGGCAGTGTCCACAGGTCAATTGCTAATATATGGGCTGTTGTCTTTCGTTGGAAGCGAGGGAACCCACTTGCAAAGCTGGAGTACTCCCTGCTTCGAACCACCAGTGACGATGCCTTGCCAACTTGCTTCCTATGACTTGCTCCTTGACAGTCTCTTTTGCTCCCTTTCCAGTTTAATTAGCCCACCCCCTAACTTTTATCCCCCATAGACCACTCAAAAGAGGGGCCCAGATTACTTTAGGTTTTGCCTCCCAAAGAGCTCCCTGCTGCACGTTAGGCCCCAAGGCCTGTCAGTCCCACTACCCACATCTCAAAACGGGCCCAGTTGCAGCCTAACTCTACCCAGCAAAGCTTTGTTTGGATTACATCCCAAGTCGCTGCAGTCTCCGGAGTTTGGACAGCTCAGGTACCTGGCTTCTTGGATACTTTATGATGTGGAGACCAGCTAGTTCTGTACAAGGGAAAGGGTGATAGATGCCACACCTTTGCACCACTCCTATGGGAGTGTTGAAGGGACCCCCCTTTTTTAAATATAACCCTCATCCACTCTAATAGTCACATGCTTCATCAACTGATTCACCCTGACTCTTAAAGGTCAGGGTGGGCTTGATCATGTTCCAGGGAGCTCTTAAGAAGATAGTGAAATAGGGAGCGTACTTTAAAGAGACATTTGTGATCCACTGCCAAGGTATCCCTTTATTTGCGGGGTTCATGGGAAAGAATAAAACTTATATTTTGTTAGGGCTTTTAAGGATGTAATGGTTCTATGACCCTAAATCCCCAAAATGTTTCAGACCTATACTAACGGCCTGTAAAGGTCCTGGGATTTTGTCAGGGTGGGCTCATGCTCGTATCACTCCCCCAATGACTTATTTATGTGTTGCGTCACCGGGGGAGTGAAAGGAGTCGGCCATCACACTAGTAGTTAATAGGTTTTCAGGGATCACCTTTAAGGTCCCCTCTGAGTTCATGTATTCATAAATCCATCACTGGAATTCATGTGGGTTTATTAGTACTAGATGTTTGATACCGAACATCTTTGATTTTAGTAAAGTCATCATGTAGCTGGGGAACTAGTTTTTGTTCAGTGCCCAGCACATGTACTTAAAATGGCTTCCCTGGTCACTTGTACTAGCAGTAATTCAGCTGGCCAGCACAGGGGCATAAATGCTCATGCTGAGATGTCCACACATGTAGAATAGTACACCCTGCATTAGGGCTGTAAGGCCTGCTGTACGGTTGGGGTACCTATCCTGCATGCAGTGTCTGCAGGCTTGGCACACAGGGCTATGTGCATGTTGTATTTTCGCTTTCGTATGTACCAAAACACGCAGCCTGCAAAGGCAGTCTGTGTGCATTAGGTGAGGGATCCCTTAGGGTGGCACAAGCCATGCTGCATCCCTTAGAAACCTTCTTTAGCCTCCTTGGGAATTGAAGGTAGACATCTCGTCCGCCTTGCTGCGCTAGCGCTCGAACTTAAAATCTGAAAAATTGCGACTGGTTGTTTTTACTGAACTGAATGAACTTGCTTTTAAACTAATTTCTGGGAACTGACTGTTCTACATACCTCGCGGCCCTTGCTCGCTGACTTCCCGGTCCACGGCAGCTGTTTGTGCTGGTTGAGTGGAGGGAGATTGTAGAGCCCTGCACTTCCTGGTTGGGCTATTGCGGGCGGCCATCTTGGTAGGTTGACGCTCCAGCTCTCCAAGCGTCCTAATCTACTTCTTGGAGGATGCCGCTAACGCGCAGCGGGCGCGCCAAAGGCAAGCCAGTCTGCGCCCGGCCGGGTCCAGGAGCCATAAAACCTGGCCCTTGCTCTGGAATTCTACTAACCTACAGCTCATCTCGCCTACATGAGTTGAGACCAGAAGGTAATTTGGAATGCCGCCACACTCTAAACCCCGCAAAGCTCCCTTTTTACTGCTGTCACTGCCACCATCACTGTAAGCCATTAGCTCACATAGATCCGGAACTTTCGGCCACTAGACTACGAAACATGTCTCTCTTGAACTGCAGGTCATTGCCAAAACACTGCACTGAAATAGCATTATTGATAGAAGAACATAAATTAGATGTTCTGTTTTTAACTGAGACATGGCTACAGACTGGGAATAACCCAGATATTATTCAGGCCCTCCCCTTAGGCTATGACATATGTAGAACTGACCGCATCTTTGGTAGAGGTGGAGGCTTAGCAATTATCTATAAGGATATATACAAGTACCGATCTTTACCATCTATGCTTGATGATTGTGAAAGCATGGCTTTCTCGATAGAATTTATGCCCACCAGCACTTTTACCAGTTTGCTGATCTACCGCCCCCCAGAAGCCCTAAAACAATTCATTCCTAAGCTCATTGATCTGTCTGCAGACTCGGCTTCGGCGAACTTTACAGTGTTGGGGGACCTTATTATACATTTAGATGATCTATCCAATCCCACAGCTAGCGGTCTTCTATCAAGCCTTCAGGCGATTGACCTTCATCAAAAAGGCCTCCTCCCGACACATGATAAAGGACACCTCTTGGACCCAGTCTTTAGTAATCTAGACAATTTGAGTACTGGGATCCTCATCTCACTCCCTTGGTCGGATCACTACTTAATCCCTCTACTCTGGGTCACGAAGACTGCCTTGCCAGTCCAGAATCAAACCGCTCCTTGGGGTAGGAAATGGTCTAGACTTCCCTTGGCGGAATGGAAGACAGCTCTTGAGGCCTCAAAACCTCTAAAGGGAATCACTACTGATGAGGCAAAGAATAACTTTTGTTGGATTCAGGACTCTCTTGATGTAATTCTTCCTAAAACTCTCATCCTAACTAAAAATAGGAAAAACACTGCCTCATGGTTTTCTCCTAAATTAAGAGCGTTAAAACAATCCTGCCGAAGATTAGAAAGGGGCTGGAGACAGGACCCCTCACAGCATAGGAAGGATGATTATAGGAAAGCTATTAGGCTGTACAAAACCGAGATTAAAACTACACCAGCCCATTTTTATGAGACTAAAATCAGCACAGCTGCTAATTCTCCCAAAGATCTTTCGGATAGCAACATCACTCATTACCCCTCCTCAAAAGCCCATACCGAGGTAAGGAGCATTGACACGCTGTAACAATCTAGCGGTATTCTTCCATCCAAAAAATCCAAGCTATCTATACAGCTTTCCCCCTTAATCCACCTGACCCTGCGGAAACTGAGACAGGTGGACTTGTCCCTGTCTTGGAACAATTTCATCTTATGGATATAGTCACATTAGATCTGGTAATTTCTAAGGTGTCCTCGGGCTCCCCACTGGACCCTACCCCACCTCAACATCTTATTGCGATCATAGAATCCGTTCGCACAACGGTCCTTGATGTCTTGAACCGCTCAATTATATCTAGCACGGTCCCCTCCTATTGGATATGTGCGATGGTTAGGGCTCTCTTGAAGAAGCCAAGCTTGGATCAATCCAATCTATCCAATTACCGCCCAATCTCTCTTCTGCCCTGGCTGAGCAAATTGTTGGAAAAACATATTAACAACATTTTGGTCAATCATTTAGAAACCAACAATCTGCTGGATAATTCACAAACAGGCTTTCACCCCCAACATGGTACAGAAACTGCGCTGTTGATGGTAACAGAAGAGGCAAGTAAGCTGGTGGATGAGGGAGGAGTGGCTGCCATCCTCCTTTTAGACCTCAGTGCCGCGTTCGACACGGTCAACCATACCATCTTGACCCACCGACTCAAGAATATTGGTGTGTTGGGCGCTACACTGGCATGGTATTCATCCTTCCTCAGTAACAGCTGTTTTCAGGTCTTCGAGGGAGATGTGGTGTCCTAAAGACTATCTCTGAGCTGTGGGGTTCCGCAGGGCTCGACCTTGAGCCCGACGCTCTTTAATATCTACATGAGGCCTGTGGCAGGGGTCGTCCATCCATTTGTTATTAAGATCGTCCGCTATGCAGATGATACCCAGCTAGTGGTGTCTTTACACCACGATGAGGGTTCATCTAGCACCCTGGGCCCTTTCCTTGAGGCAGTGGCCAGATGGATGGAGCTCTCCTACCTTCACCTCAATGGGGACAAAACGGAGATTATGCTGTTGGGGAAGTCATCACCTACTACCTCTGTCTCCCTGTGGCCGTCATGCCAGGGTCCTGCACCACCCCCGAAGCCACAGATAAAGAGCCTTGGTATGTGGCGTGATAGCTCCCTTAATTTTGCGTATCAAGCGACTGCACTTTCATCAATCTGTTACGGATTGATGAGAATGCTTCTCAAAATTATTCCCCTCCTTCCCTTCCAGGCGAGAAGGATAATGGTTCAAGCACTAATATTGTCCCGCCTGGACTATGGGAATATTTTGTACCTGGGAGCTCCCCAGGCCACAATAAATAAATTGCAAGTGATCCAGAACTGTGCTGCACGGATGCACCTTCAGATCCCACGATGGCAATCTGCAAGACCAGCACTGAGACAGTTACACTGGCTACCGATCTCTGCCAGGATACAGTTTAAAGCTATGTGTCTGGCACATAAGGCCATATGGCAGACCGGTCCACCTATCTTACATCCACTAATAACACCATAATCTCCCGCATAGAACTTTACACTCTAGCTCTCTACATCTGGCCACCACCAAGGAAGGTGAGATGGGGCGGACGCTCCTTCTCATTTACTGCTGCAAAGTTGTGTAACTCCCTCCCCCAGGCCATGCGGGGGGAACAACAATCTGTTGGTCTTCCGTAACCTTTTAAAAAACCACCTGTTTGGAATGCTTGCATAGCTCTGCGGACTGGCCCTACTCTACTCTGCTCTTCTTTTCTTCAGCGCTACGAGGCCTCCGGGCAGTTAGGCGCTATAGAAATACTTTTCCTATCCTATCCTATCCTTCCTTGCAGTAGGTACCTGGGGTACCACCTACTAGGGACTTACAGGGGGTTCCTTACGGTATTGCCAATTGGGAAAACAATTGTACAGTTTTGGGAAAGATTTGCCACTTATTAGCAGTATTCCAGTGCACTTCTGTCAAAATTGCATCAATTACCAGGCTAAAAGTGGCGGGACCATGTAAAAATCGCCACTTTTTCTACAAGCGACAAGGCACTTGTTAGGAGTAACCCCATCCAACAAACTGTGAAACTGAGATAAGGCAACCTCATTAGAGTTCGAGCCAAAGCTTTGCAAAAGCAAGCAAACATCCTTCTGTGCAATAAAGCCATAGAAAAATGTACTCTTCCACAGAGAAACCAAGGTCTGTACTCCCGCTTCTTCTTGGTGAGAAAGAAAGGTCCCAATGCAGAATTCAGACCTATACTGGATTTAAGATTGTTGAACAGATTTATTCGCAAGGAGAAGTTTCGGATGTTAGCGCTCCATCAAATATTCCCCCAGTTACATCAGGGGGACTGGATGTGTTCCATCGACCTGAAGGACACATATTTTCATGTTCCAATCTCAAAAAGACATCGCAAATTTCTCAGGTTTCAAGTGTCTGTTTATCACTACCAGTATGCAGTTCTTCCATTCGGGCTCAAGTCAGCTCCCCGAACGTTCTCAAAGTGTATGGCGGTGGTTGCTGCCTTACTTCGGAAACAGAGGATTTTCATATACCCTTACTTGGACGACTGGCTCCTGAAAAGTTCGTCCCAATCTCTTCTGGAAGATCATCTTTCAATATGCCTTCATCTCATGCACAAATTGGGTCTTCAGGACAATTTCAAGAAATCGATAATGAACCCAACCCAGCAAATCCACTACCTGGGAGCTCTCCTGGACACAGAAAAAGAAAACATGTGTCCTTCGGAGGAGAGGTGGTTATCAATCGGGTCAAAATGTCAGCTTCTTCGTCAATCCACTTGCCCGACAGTTCGTCAAGTATCCTCTCTCCTGGGATCAATGGCATCGTGCATCTTCATAGTTCTAAACGCAAGATCGCACATGCGTCCTCTGCAACAGTATTTAGAGGATCAGTGGAGACAGAGGACGGGGTGCTGGGAAGATCGAATTCTCCTTCACCAGTCCGCCAAAGATTCCATCCTGTGGTAGATGAAGAGATCACACTTAGTACAAAGAGTGCCATTTCCTCAAGATCCTCTGACTCAAACTCTGATCCCGGACGCCTCTCTCCAGGGTTGGGGTGCTCATATGGGCCCTCTGCAAGTACAAGGGCTATGGTCAGAATTCGAGAGAGGCTATCACATCAACCTGCTGGAGCTAAGAGCGGTTCATCTGGCTCTCCAGTCCCTATTTCCATCATTCCAGTCTCTGTCCCTCCTGGTGCAAACAGACAATATAACTACAATGTATTATTTAAACAAGCAGGGGGGTTCCAGGACTCTGTCCATGGAAGCCCAGACCATCTGGAATTGGCTACTGGTGAGAGACTTGTCTAACAGCAGTGCATCTGCCCGGGTCCCTCAACTCGCAGGCGGCTTTCCTCAGCAGGGACTTAGTCGAGGCTCACAATTGGGTCCTCAACGAGGAAGTCGCAAACAATATTTTCCACGCATGGGGAACACCAGATATCGATCTGTTCACAGACGCGGGAAACGCAAAATGCCCCGTCTTCGCGTCCAGGTTTCTCCAGGTCGGGTCTCAGGGAAATGCCCTTTTGATAGGCTGGTGTCAGAACTTACTGTACGCTTTTCCACCGACCCCCGTTGATACCAACAGTAATAAACAGGATGTACAAAACCAATTCCAGGATGATTCTGATTGCCCCTGAGTGGCCACGCCAATGGTGGTTTCCATATCTCCTTCAATTGTCGGAAGTGCCACACAGGAGGTTGCCGTGTCGCCCGGATGTTCTGCCAAAACAGAAGGGGAGAGTGTTCCACCCCAACCTGTCCTTCCTACGCCTGGCAGCATGGCTCCTGAAGTCATCCAATATGGACACTTGCAGATGAATCCAGACTGTATGCATATCCTTAAGGAGGTGAAGCATCCTTCCACAAGGAAATCGTATGGATTGAAATGGAAGCGATTTTTTTTCTGTGGTGTGAGAACAATGGTTTTGATCCTATCCATGGTTAGGAACAGGTGATTCTGCCTTATCTCTTACATTTAGCAAGGTCTGGTCTTCAATTTAGCTCTATTAAAGTCCACCTTGCAGCGATGACGGCAGACAGGAAATCACCTACTCTGTAGTGAAGGATTTTCTGGAAGGTTTAAGAAAGGTGTATCCGCCAGTCAGGTCACCTTCCCCACCTTGGGAGCTTAATGTGGTGCTAACTAAGTTAATGGGTGCTCCTTTTGAACCTTTACATAAGGCTTCTTTGCAACACTTAACTTGGATGGTAGCGTTCCTTGTAGCCATTACTTCTACTCGTAGAGTGAGCGAGATCCAGGCTCTGTGTTGCAAAGAACCGTTCACTGTGTTCCATGCTAATAGAGTGGTACTCAGGACGCATCGTGCTTTTCGGCCCAAGGTAGTGTCAGATTTTCACATAAATCTGACTATAACCGTGCCAACTCTTTTCCCAAATCCTAACAATCCTCCTGAAAGAGCTCTTCACTCTTTAGATCTTAAGAGAGTTCTTAAGTTTTATCTGGACAGAACAAAGACTTTGAGACAGTCAGACCGTTTGTTCATTAACTATGGTCCTGTTAATACGGGCTCTGCAGCTTCCAAGAGGTCCATATCTAGATGGATTGTGTCTTGTATTGTCCTAGCATATCAGTTGGCAAACAGGTCTTTGTTAGGAAGACTCATTCTACGAGAGGGAAAGCTTCCACCACAGCTCTCCTTAGAAATGTTTCCATGGCGGAAATCTGTAAGGCAGCTACTTGGCGTTCAGTACATACCTTTACTCGCCATTACTGCATTGACTCAGACACACAGTCTGATGCACAGGTTGGACAAGCATCGCTCAGGAATTTATTCGCTAATTCTAGCTGAGATCTGTGTGTTAAAGCTGTTGTTATTCCTTTTTTCTGTTTGCCCGCGTCTTGTGGAACTAGTGCTGAATGGACGTCCAATGGTCGTGCGCAGCACTGGGGAGGTAGTGCTGCCGTCGGCTAATGTACCGAGGCAGCACTTAAGGGGTTAATGAGTATCCCCTGGAAGAGAAGGATTAGTTACTTACCTGTAATCCTAGTTCTTTTCCGAGGGTATACTCCTTAAAGTCATAAGCACCCTCCCGCCTCCCCGGGTGAGCAGTAGCATTATGGTTTAATATGTTTGTTTTGATTTTATATATGCAGATACCTGCAAGGTTTACTGTACCGTACAAAAGAACTGACCTAACTGTCACCTGTGGGGCATGATGGGAGCAGAGTTCCCCCTGGAGGCCTTAACCCCTCCCCTGCTGGTGACTGAACCACTCCGTCATCAGCCGTGGTCGAACTGTGCTGATGATGGAGCGGTTCCGTCATGGCCCGCTCGGCACGCCTGCGCGCCGCGACCGCGGCTGGTGACGGAACGGTTCCGTCACCAGCATGGGTGCGCCGCGCGCCCCCCCGCCCCCTTAGCACTGCGGCGGAATAGCCGCCGCAGTGAAGGGGTTAAAGACAAAGTGTTAAGATTCTCTGAGGCCTTAACCCTTTCGATGCTGATGACTAGCTCAGCTCGTCATCAGCCACGGGTGGCGTGTGCTGATGACGAGCTGAGCTCGTCATGTATCGCGATAATTTCAAAAATGCAGCACAGCACAAAAATCACCGCAGCAGCGATGCGGTTAAAGGCGAGGTGCCAGTCTGATTTTCTGTACAGGGATGTTATTTCTTTATGCAGCCTACATAGGCTAATTGCCTTTTATTACAGTTTCTTTGATGAAAATAAAAGGTTTTTTCTTTCTGTGGAATGCATTTTAGCTCCTGCCTTTTTCTTGCATTGTTTTCTATGGTTTATTTTCATTTTGCAGAAAATATGTAATTATGGCTTGTATTAGCCTATAGGTTATGGTTGGGCTGCATATTATTAGTGTATACGTGTATAATTTATTTAGTACTATGTACTCTTATTATATATTTACACATATATATGTATTTAGTTATGTGTTCCGGGTTCCCGCTCATGGGTGGAGATTATTCAGTGCTTATGACTTTAAAGAGTATACCCCTGGAAGAGAACTAGGATTACAGGTAAGCAACTAATCCTTACCCACGCACTCATCACCAGCAAACTAGACTATGGCAAGTTACTCTACCCGGCGTCACCCAAAAACAACTCCAGAATCTACAAACGTTCAAAACACCGCCACCCGACTGGTCTCGTCATCCCCCGCCGCAGCTACATCACACAACACCTCCGACAACTCCACTGGCTCCCGGTCAACAAGAGAATTCCCTTCAAGCTCCTCACACAGGTCTACAAATCTCTCCACAACATAGGACAAGCATACCTGAACCTCAGCCTCGCATTTTATGTTCCCGCCGTATAACTCCGTTCTGCTCACCGCGACCAAGTCTTTCTCCAGGATCCACAAGACCAGAACCTGAGGAAGTTCCTACTCGTACCTAGCCGCCAAGACCTAGAATAGCCTGCCCCTCCACCTCTGGGAATCCGCATTGCTGACCCAATTCAAGAAGGACCTCAAGACCTGGCTGTTCGAATGATCCTCCACACCCAGGACCAGAAGCCCCCCTAACCCTCCCCAAGAGCTTCGAGACCCTCACGGGTGAGTAGCTGCGCTTTATAAATCCCTTATTGATTGATTTATTGATTTAGAGAGGTGGAAGCCCCACTCAAATGCTATCCATATCAGGGTGACCCACAAAAGTCACTAAATAAACCTGTCTAGCCCTCTGGTAGCATAAAATGTAATAAATAAAATGACAAAAATCCAATCCATAGAACCGGAGATGATAGTTTTTAAAGTTCTAAGTGGAAATAGTGCTAAAAAGCACAAAGCACCACTCATAGTTATCTGGTCACGCTGGACTGGGGGAATGTAAGTTCAGGCGGACCGCGATGGAGCGCAAATCACATACAAGGATCAAGTTCGTCTCACTGAAGAGTTATCCTTTCAAGTCTGTGCAAAGAGTGCCGTTCGCAAGGGCAGGGCTGAGTGCAAAGTTGTCTGTGTGAGGGGCAGGTGAGACGTTGCCGATGGTCGCTGCTGCTGGCTGTTGTTTTGGGTGGACGATTCTCCTCCCAAAGAGGTCACTTTGCAGTCGTGAGGAACTGAAAATGTATGTATTTTCACCTTTTCTTCAGGAGGAATACACTCTGATGCCAGCCAAAGGTCCATGACCTGGGCGGCACCTTTTGGGGATCAGATTCACTCTAGAAGAGGCCAGCCACAGGGCTCAGACGGGTTCAGTTGATGCAGTCCAGCCCGACATAAGCGGTCAGCCAATTGATACTTGCCGTCACTTCTCGAGAGCCTGGGTTCAAGACAAGCAGGTCCATTCTACCACCTTCTAAAAGCAAGGCACTAAGTCTTTTTAATCTTCCATAGGTCCAGGAGTGTTCTGATGAGAGGTTGTGACGATTCCACTTTAATCCCCTGTGCCAACCTGTGAGTGGGCAGTGTCCCCTTTGTCTACACATCACCCTAGCCTGGGTTTGAAACCAAACTTCCTAAGGTAACAAAGGATGGTCAGGCCTATGTGTGTACTGCATTTGTCAGTGGCACAGCAGACCGTAGTCAGACATCAGGATGGTGGTGGCCAAGCCCTGAGGCTGCCCTTTGAAGCCCGGGAAGGCTGAGCACTTCCCCTAGGAAATGTGTCTCAGGAGAGCAACACCCTGCCTCTAGCACAAGGCCCGTTTGTCTCCATGTCTGGGACGAATACACTAAATACCACAGGAGAGCCATTCAGTCATTTGGTATAAGCAGAAGAATGCCAAATTTCTAAAAGTGTCATTTTCAGAATAGTAACTTGAAATCCGACTTTGTAATTAAGAGGATTTTAATTACTTTGTTTTTGAGTGTAAACTTCATATCTCTATTTGGTCCTAACTTGAAGTTCTCTATTATGTGTAGTAAGGTAAGCCAGTGTTTATTAGACTATGGGAGGGATAGCCTTACATCAGTGAAAAACGACTTTAGGTTTCTCAGTCAGGACATGTCAAACTTAAATCCACATATCTTACTTTTTAAATTCCATGCACCCTGCTCTATGCATCTTTAGGGCCGACCTTAAAGGTAACTTATAAGTATTAACAATCATTTGCAATGCAACAGGTCTCGCATTTACACAAGTTTGAGCTATTGGCATTGTAAATGACCATGCATTTTATTTATGTTTGGGGTTTTGAAACCTAAATAGAATGCATTGTCATTTACAATGCCAATAGCTTAAACTCGCCTAAACGAGACACTTGTTGCATTGCAAATGCTTTATTTTGTTAAGCACGGGGAGATTAAGTGATTTGTCCAGAATCACTGGCTCCACCCTTGCATTACCTTAAATGTAGTACCAACTGGACAATCCAGATTTACATCTCATGACCTACTGCATCCATGGCAAGGAGCCACAGCCCCTTATGGCCATGCTTGAATTCGGATCACCAGACAAATTTGAGAGTTTAACCAGATCCCTTCTCCCAAGAGTTCTAACAACGCATCTGCACTGCGACAGCATCGCCAAGTCGGTGGAGGTGAACAAATTGAAGACGAAGGTGGTGTTTCGCAATCCAAAAGATACTGCAATGTTGGTGTTCCACTTCTATAATAGTCTGCCTTTACTTCCCAACCACAGCTCCTGGGATGAGTTTTCTTTAGCACTTTATGACTGGAAAAGTGTGCTGGAGTTCGTATTTTGAACATGGCATTGCCTGTAATGAACATATAGAAATGATGAAAATGTGGTGGTCCTGATGTTCGAAGAAAATAAAGTGGATGTTGAGGCAGCAGTAAAGAAAATAGCCAATTATTTATAGATACATCTGATTGAAGAGCAGACTCTAGAAAATGCTGGGGCTGCATAAATGAACAATTCCTGTGGCTTTGCATACATTATTTGGTTAACAGTACAGTAGGATAGAGCCACTGAGACACAAATTCCAATTCACATCAATAATCCAAGAAACAGTTCAGTTTGTTGTGTGTACTACCTAAAGGACCTTTCATAATACATACACTGCTGTCGTATCTGATCTTCTGTAACCTGCAAGGATGCCTCTCTTTCAGAAGGCTTCATCTCCTGTTTTCATGACCCAGTTTTTTTGCCTGTTACTGTTATTTCTTTGTAATTTTAAGTAAAACGCTCTGCCATCCTGTGCCGAGCGGCTAGATGTGCCAGATGAAGAAAAACTAAATAAATAGTCGCAGGAGTAAAATGTATACCTTAAGCCTTTGTGCCTTGCAAACCTTAAAATGAATTAAACTTGAGCAGCAGGTGCTGCGGCAGATATGTAGGAGGTGAAAAAAAGTAGCGTTGTTGCTGAGACTCGAACCCCGGACCCCAGATTTGAAGTCCACCGCCCTAACCATTAGGCTACATCCTCTTCCAGATTTATCACGAGATATGGGTCCTTTCCTTTAGGGGACTTTGAAGGCAATGTTGAGTTTTTCTTGTTCACAGGCAATGATGCACAATGCATTGCCCTTGGTTTAAAACCAGAGAAAGGAGGAAATGTGATTTGTAACAGGATTACAGACTTTGTGGCTAAGAACTATAGTTGCCGGGAGAGCTGCGAGGCGCTGCGCCGCAAAGGGGAGTGCTGCGAGGTACTGTACCGAGGAGGGCTGCGAGGCGCTGTGTTGAAGAGAGGAGGGCTGTGAGGCGGAGTGCCAGTGCCGAGAGGGTGGACTGAGGACGCACAGAGCCCCCTTTGTCCTTAACACGAAAGGTGACAGCAATGTTTGTGTGAGAGGGACAGGCGAGCTGTAACGGGGAAACTCTGGAGGGAGGGAAGTGGGGTGGCCAAGAACTATAGGTGCAGGGAGAGTTGCGAGGCGCTGTGCCTAAAAGGGGAGAGCAGCAAGGTGCTGTGCTGAGGAGGGTTGAGTGGTGCTGTGCCGCAGAGAGGAGGGCTGCGAGGCGCTGTGCCAAGAGGGTGGACTGAGAACACACAGAGCCCCCTCTGTCCTTCACACAAAAGTTGACCGCATTGTTTGTGTGTAGGGACAGGTGAGCAGTAACAGGGAGGGGTTCTCTATGAACGAGGGAGGGAAGTGGGGTGACCATGTACTCTAGGTGTAGGGAGAGCTGTGAGGCGCTGTGCCTAAAACGGGGGAGCTGCGAGGCGCTGTGCCTAAGAGAGGAGGGCTGCGAGGCACTGTGCCAGTGCCGAGAGGGTGGACTGAGGACACACAAATCCCTCTCTGACTTTTACACAAAAGGTGACATAATTGTTTTTGTGAGAGGGACAGGCGAGCAGTAACTGGGAGGGGTTCTCTATCAACTCGGAAGTGTGGTGGCCAAGAACTATAGGTGCAGGGAGAGCTGCGAAGCGCTGTGCTGAGGAGGGCTGAAAGGCGCTCTGCCGAAGAGAGGAAAGCTGCGAGGCGCTGTGCCTGTGCCAAGAGGGTGGACTGAGGACACACAGAGGCCCCTCTGTCCTTTACACAAAAGGTGACCACATTGTTTGTCTGAGAGGGACAGGCGTGCAGTAACTGGGAGGGGTTCACTATTAACTGGGAAGGGGGGGAAAGCTGCTTGGAGCAGCCTTTTTATTCTGGAGATGAGAAGACGTAATTGCTATCCTTGTTAGGCAGCGGCTCCAAAGTCTGTCGACGCGAAAGCAAATAATTTATTAAAATCTAAGACCAAGTTAAACGGTTTTTCTACACTTCACATCTTCTACGAAATAGGCATTTTTTTTTGACCCGTAAGAGGATTTTCGGGGCAGCAGAGCAAACCCACCAAGCAACTTGAGGGATCACAGGCCACTCGATTAACACTTATCCCATAGAGGTTCGGTTCCTGTTTTCTTGGAGGCATTATAGCACGCCCCTTTTCTCTCCTTACCCACGAGCAGTTTAAAAACTGAGCACGGTGCCACTTTAAGGACACTCTGCCCTGTTTCTTTTAAAAAGAAAAACTTTATCACAGAGCGTGGTGTCCTTAAAGCGGCGCGCTCCATGTTAAAGTTAAAAAAAAAATATATAAAGAACCTGAGCGCGGTGTCCTTAAAGTGGCGCCGCGCTCAGTTTTAATGTAAAAAAACAGAGGGCTGTGCCCCTGAAGTGGACTCCGCGCTCAACATGAATGGCTAAATATTAATAAAGTAAGCGCGGTGTCACCTAGCGGACGCCGCGCTCATTAAAGTAATAAAAATCGTACCATTTGGAGCGCATAGCGCTGCAGCAGCCATTGTGCCCATCAGTGTGTGTCCAGTTTTAAAATAGTGCTCACCCACCAGATAAATCCCAACATGTAACGCCGCAAGGAAACAATCCAGTCCGGGTGGGCGGGGCCTAAAGGAATCCGGGCGGTAACAAAAAAGCCTAATTTTCAATCGGTTGCCAGCGTTTACCATAAAAGATTATGCCAGCCAATGAGAATGATGGGCAGGGCTTCAAGCCCACTTCTGAAATCTCCTTGATTCCAAAAGCTCTCGCAGAGCGAGCAGCTCATACGCGCGGCAACGCAGGTCTGCGAGACCTACAAAGGACCGTTTAGGCCTGGCAGTAGGGATATTTTGCCATATCGGAATGGTAGTTTAAACCTACTGCACTGCAGTCTGCAGTTGCAGGCCTGAGAACTGTTTTTCAATGCTACTTTAGTGGGCTCCACATCTAGTGCTGCTGCCTACTAGTAGCATATAGTTTGCAGGATTGGAGTCAATGTACTGTCATTTACTAGGGACCTACAAGTAAATTAAATGTACCAATTGTTCTGTGTTCTAAAGAAAAAGCACTAACCCTTTACCCCTGTTTAGAAGGGGAAAAGTGTACAGTGTCCTAAAAGCCAACAAAAATTGATTCAGCTAAGGAAAGCAAAAAAGCAAAAAGGGTCAGGTCCTTATATACCCTGCACAGGTAGGGATTGTGCCTTCTTTACTAAAAAGGCATTTCTATATGCTGATGACCACCTTCTCACACTCACTAATCCCTTCATCCCGGCTTCATTGTTCACTACTGACCGCTTCTCCCTATTCTTTGGTTACATGATTATCCGGGAGAAAAGTGAAGCTCTTCCGTCGTTATTTCCAAGTGGGGATAATTACCCTGCTCAATTTAGTGTACTTGGGAATTTATCATGACAAAGGTTTAAGTGATGAGATCAGAGATGGCACAGACCGTCTTGGACTGAAAGTACAGGATGACTTTTGTGGGTGGACATTTGTAGACTGGTAATTATGGGTAAAAGTTCAGGTTTTTAAGATAAACATGGCAGCTATCTCAATTATGTATTTAGAATGTTAGCCATGGCTATCGCCAGAGAGCAATCTAGAGGGATATTCAAATGTACTTCAAAAATCTTATGTGAAGTCGGCAGAGACTAAAGCTTGAAAGCTCCAAACTCTATGCCTCCTTAACATTGGGTGGTCTCAGCATACCACATATGCTCTCCTGATTGTTAATAGACTTTCCCCTCAAACTAATATGGTTTGGGGAAAGGGAGCTAGTCCCAGATTGGATAACCATTGTAAACAAGTTCCAGGGTAAGGTAGACTTGTGTATCGGGGGTCTAGGAACTTAACAGGAGACTATAATCCTATACGAATGACTACCAGACGGAGCTGAAAAAACAAGGGGATAGAAGTACTGCTTAAAATCATTTCCGCAACTGGTGATTGTTCGGTGACGGTATTCCAAACCATCCCATTTTGCCCTTTGTGCCATTCTAGAAAGAGACTTGACATATGAAAAGGCCTCTTGTTTCGGCTATAATAGGAATAGTCCAGCCAAACTGACAGGCCAGGTTCCCATCAGATAGGAACATGAGTAATCCCAGACCAGTTTTGACCCACTTAGTTATCCTCAGGAAGGTATTGATTGAGTTCTGTGGCACGGTGAGTCTTAAGACCCACCTCTGGGCCAATTTATTGCAATTCATGCATCTAGTGAAAAATCAGCAAGTGATGGATATTTAGACAAGCCTAAATTAAAAGGTTTTCCATAATATATTAAAATCACAATATTACAACATTCACTAAAGTTTAATGTGTTCCGAGAAACAGAATGTGAGTGTTAACAATCACATTACTGACCTATTAACTGCCTATTATTGAAGACCGCAAATTAAAAAGAAAACCCTGATTATAATTGGATGATTGTACGGTCCAGATTGATGGGTAATCTCCATGTACCACAGCCCCTGTTTACATTATTTTGGCTCATTCTGCCCCATTTGCACATATACTGTAGTAAGTCATCGGCTAGGGCACATAGACCGCTACTCACCCTGAAGACAACCTGGGTCTCTTGAGCTTACATATTATGATCGATATCAAAGCTCGGAATCAGACCTTTTTATATAGGCGGTGCCACCAAAGTGTTAATACAGAACTGTAATAGGAAAAGATTTCTGTGGAACTCCATACATCAGAGAGTGGAAGGAGCGCTGCCTGAACACTCTCTGAAAGAAACCAAGAAATCCATTCCAACTCCACATCCTGAATTTTTATCAGTTGCGTTTTGGAATTTAAGACGGTCAAACACTGCTTATAAGTAGGATATTGCAAGTGCTGCAACCCAGTTGGATTCTGAAAGTAGAGGTCCTCCATAACAGCTGCTATGATGTATTCTGTACTGCAGGTTGGGCAGAATCCAACTTACAAATAACCCAAACACATTGAGGTAGCTTTTTCTGCACAAACGCCCACCACCCCTTTTTTCTGTGTGGTAGCCATCTCTGTTGGGAATGGGAGTCTCCAGATGCCTGAATGCACATACAACACTAGGCAAGCCCAAACTAGTCTGAGTGGACCAACAGGAGAAGAAGCCCAGGCATTGTGGAAGGTAATAGTAGGGGTTTTCTCCCAGAGGACTGGAGGAGCATTTGGGTATTTTAAACTTCAGATTCCTTGTGTCCTGAAGGCATGCAGTAGCATATTTTAATACCACTGGTGGCTAGATAAAAAAAAATAGCTTGGATACAGTAATCTTTGCTTTTATCCTGTATTCAAACTTCTGCATTGGTGAAAAGCGGAGTGTTCCAGAACATTGTCGGATGAGCCTGAAGCTTCCTCCATAGAATAACATTAAACATAGAGCTTAATGCTTTCTAGCACCTAGTGTGAAGAAGCTGTGAGCATGTTTGGGGATGGATCTCTGATCCAAAAGGTGCAAGGATTTCTGGTTTTCTATAGGTCCTATTTTAAAGTTTTCTACTTTTAGAAATTAGAGTACGGACTAGATATCCAATTTATTAAGTTATCTACTTTGTTACATTTATTTGTGAGCCTGTATGTTTGTCCAACTCTAGGAGAGTCTTTATTGCTCATCCTTTCTACCCTCCTAAAAGGGTAGCTGGTTCAGTTGAAGTGCAATAATAGTGTTGCTCAGACACTAGTAGTAAATGATAATACCCATATTAGTCATTGCACAGTGATCTCGGACTGCCCCACAACAATGTCTTACAGTGCATAACGAAGATACATGGAAATATGGATGGCAATATTGGTATTAATGGTTCCCCGGAAGGCTTCTTAAGCAACAGCTGCATGATTACTTTTAAACCCATATGTGTCCCTGTTGCCTAAGCTATTATGAAGGAACTCCTTTTATTTTTGTGTTTTTGTCTTTATCCAGATGAAAGCTAAATGAGTCCCACATTTAAGAGCATGGATTTCTTATGTGGAATAAGGCTTTGCGAAATTAGAAAATCTAGAAAGATGAGGTGTGCCTGGTCACTAGAGTTGTTATCCAGTGTATGGCGTACACACACATTTTTGCTCTCACTCTCTATTGCGCCCTCAACACTCTTTCTGTCTCATGCATGACAGAGTAATATGAGACACCTTAAGGTGGCTTCTCACTTTTCAAGTAGCCCATGGATAGTTATAAGTCAGATTCTTGGAGCTACCCTTTCGGCTGCTTCGCAGCAATACTGGTATGCTTGCCACTGGACAGGAGTCATTTAAAAACACACGTGCAGTCACATATGGTTTTGAGGAATCAGAGTATCCAGTAAATCTAAGGATGCCTGGAATAAATGTTAGAAAGGGAAAACTGGGCTGGAGAAGAGTGTAAGGTTGCTAAGAGACCAGACAGAATGAAAGCAGGAGAGAGAATGGGGGTGGAAACCAAAAAGTAGACCC
Source organism: Lissotriton vulgaris (assembly GCF_964263255.1). Classification (NCBI taxonomy): domain Eukaryota; kingdom Metazoa; phylum Chordata; class Amphibia; order Caudata; family Salamandridae; genus Lissotriton; species Lissotriton vulgaris. The sequence goes on from NC_141693.1 coordinate 1,572,365,501, forward strand.
ACATAGGGCTGCACACCAGAGAGAAAGCAGGCTTAGCTTGGCTGCATGTAGTGAATCACTCCGGAGAATGTGGCCTGAGTGAGGAAAGCAAGAAAGCAGGCTCTGCTGGGAGAGGCGACTGCAAGGAAGAAAGTCCAATCAAAACCAATCTGGAGATGAGGATAGTAGTGGGTATGATACAGAGGGAGGAGGACTGCATAAAAGATAACTCAGTGCCTGAAGGTTAAGAAAAAGCAAGATAACACATTTGAGTGAGTATGCTGTATCTGTTCTGTCAAATCTTTTCTCATTACCTATCTTTGACTTTGCAGATCTGGTCCTGTGCCTGCAAGAGGAGTTCCAGTGCTTGAACCATAAGTGCATTCCACTGATTCGTCACTGCAATGGAGTGGATGACTGCGGTGACCTGTCAGACGAGGAAAGCTGTGGCCATGCCGTGGCACCGGAGCCACCACGCTGCAACATGACTCTGGATAACTTTTACAGTGTCTTCTCTACACCAGGCTACCTAAGCTACCCCTATCGTACACCAGGGCCCTACAGTTGTCGCTGGGTACTGGATCCGCATGACAGTCAGGGTCTAGTGCTCAATTTTGCTGTCTTGGAACTTGGACCGTTCGATGCGGTCTTGGTCTATGATGGGCCATTGGAGGATCCTGGTCACATGCTGCGCACCTTGGACTCACTGAGCAATGGCAAGCCTGTGACAGTGGAATCTTCTGGTAGTAAGATGCTGGTCATCTACCATACTGGATCCTCCAATCCTGGCCGTGGCTTTAATGCCACTTACCGTGTGCGTGGTTACTGCTTGCCTTGGGATCATCCCTGTGGTGCACCTGGTGTTGGAGGAGAAGGGGGCTGCTATTCAGATTCCCAACGCTGTGATGGCCTGTGGGACTGTGACAATGGTAAAGACGAGGCTTACTGTTCTGTCTGCTATAACCTTGATGTTACTGAAAACTGGGTCTCCCCACCGCCACAGCGCTTCCCATGCGGTGGTCGGGGTGGCACATGTTACACTTTGGCAGATCGCTGCAACTACCAGACATTCTGTGCCGATGGTAGCGATGAGCGGCACTGTTCCTCATGTCAGCCGGGCAACTTCCACTGTGACAATGATCGCTGTATCTATGAGACCTGGGTGTGCGATGGGCAGGCAGACTGCATGGATGGTAGCGACGAGCGCCATTGCTCCTATGCACTGCCACGTAAAGTGGTGACTGCTGCAGTGATTGGGAGTTTAATCTGCGGCCTTCTTCTGGTCATTGCTCTTGGATGTACTTGCAAGCTGTATGCCATCCGGACCCGTGACTACAGGTATGGTGTGATGGGGACATAAAGGAGGGATGAATCAGGACCAGATATATAATTCAAAATATTCTGAGGTTTAGTGTTAGTACACCTGCACTCAATAGAAAAGTATGGTGACCATTGCCAGGTTTTATTCTGTTGTCCCATAAATATCAAATGGGGCTAAATGGGTCCATGCCAGCATTTTTCTCAGCCCCCTATGAAAACATAGTGGTATAATACCTTCTCCATTAAGACCTAATATTGCATCTACCCACTGATCTCGCTCTAACCCCACCCCAGATTTCTTTGCAAGTGAACCATCTTTCCATAGAGGATTAAAAAATCTAGGCAAGGATTTCTCTCACATTTTCTTGTCCCACAGTGTCTTATTTGAACCACATCCCAGTGTAAGCCGGGTCTGGGTGCTTGGTGGACTAATGTGTCCACTGTAGTGGCATGTGGTCAACCTCATGGTCACAGGTTCAAATCCCGGCGGGTCCACTCAGCCTTTCATCCTTCTGAGGTCGTTTAAAATGAGTACCATTGAGTTGGGTAACAATAAACATCTGTGATTCAGTGCCAAGATACCCTTGGGTGAACATGCGCTTTACAAATACACGTTATGTTAATGCAATAAGTTAGCCCGAATATTCATCTAACTACCGTTGGTTAAAGATTTTCCACTGCTTATGGTGATTTTCTTACCCTACAACTAATGGCCTGCTAAAGTCAGTAGTGTTATGGCTTTGATTCCATTCTTCAGGCCACTTTGTGCTAGTTGTCAGGTAAAAGATCTTATGGGCATATGTTTAAAATTATTGTACCGTACGTCTTGCAGTTTGGTTATTGTTTTATCATATTTTTAAACCTTGCATTGTTAGACACATTTTTTTGAGTGAAAATGCAGTTTTCAAGGCTAAAATTATCCCATATTGTAGTAATAAAAAATTAGTATTTGCATCAAACCACAAACAACACCAACATGGAAGTAACCAGAAACCCAGAGAAATTAGATTTTAGGTAACTTTTAGGAAAAGGAAAACCCTGCTCTATGCTTTCCTTGGGTTGTTTAAGGAAGGGCTTGAAGTGGAGTGTTTTATATGCACCTGCCACCTGGCCTGTCTGATTCTCCGACCAGAAACAAAACCGCACTGTGCACCTGGGTCAAAGCAAGCAAGAAAACAGGCAGGGCAGGTCCTGCCCCATAAGGAAACGTCAAGCGTGTCACACCAGATAGTAGATGTGTTAAGCAATAGGACTGACATGCTAGAGTTTGTTCCCGGCTCCGGCATCTCACTTGCTGCTTTATTTGATCTTGACAACTTCATTTACTGAGAAACTTTCTAAAAAGTCAGCCACCAAGGAGCTCAAAGCCCTCTTAAATCTCCATCAAATTCTGTCCCCAGTTCAATCAGGCTTTAGTTATTACTATAGCAGTGAGGCAGCTTTGTCCTTCATTATATGCTTGTGATTGTATATCTGTTTACAGCATTTGACACAATGGTCCACTGGATGTGTCTATGGTTGTTAACTACTGTGGCAGGGGCCTCACAGAAAACATCAAGATGTGTCTGCTCCTTTTTAGACACCTGAGGTCTACAGGTTATATTAGGCCTCTGCATCACCAAAATCAGCAAACTAGACTGTGTGGACAGACATGGGTCTTCTGTGCCAGGATTTATCTTGAATTTGTACTTTGGTCCGCTTTTCAATCTCTTTAACCCCTTCAGTACTGTTGACAAAGCCAGCTCGTCATGGGCGTTACCTGCGCTACACGCATGACGAGCTGGCTTTGTCACGTAACGTGGGTTTTTTAAATTTTTAGCGCGCAGCGGGAAAACCGCTAGCGCGCATGCGGTTAAGGGAAAAACAAATGTGCATACAATCTTATGCTAATAACTCCCAAATTCTCTGCTGGGTCCTCCACATGTGTACACCTTCAGCAACTGTTAGGTTGACAATATCCAGGTCGGGAATTCAACTGTCTTCATCTTAATTTCAAAAAGATGATCATCTTTCGGCACAAATTGAGACACTTCTTACTCCATTGCTCGACCAAAAATCTTTTTACGTCTCCTCTCAAACAGCAGAGCAGGCCAAATCCCTTGACTTCATTTTTGATGCCAGTGCCTCCGTGGTGAAACAGGTTGGTGCAGCATTGAGCAGGTGTAATTTCCATCCCAAAAGAATCGGACTTGTTGTTCTGGTGCTATCAGAAATAAATCGGCGATTGAAGCTTTTATTCTGACTGGATTACTGCAGTGCCATGTATTCTGTACGCCCACATTGCCAACTGGTCAAGCTTCAAGGAACACAAAATGGTGACATTGGATCGATCACTGGCCTGAGGAAAGGAAATCGTATCTCTGTTGCCTCTAAATCACTAAAATGGCTGCCAGCGATGGTTCGCATCCACTTAAAAATATTGTACCTCTCCTCTAAATGCCTGGTCTCAAAAATTCCAATTTGGGAATTTAGAACAAAAGATAAATCTCTCCTAAAAGGTAATGTTCTGCCCACTGGTTTGGAATGCAAAGCTGATTAGGTTTATGCCCTCATTGACTACCATCAGACAAAGATGAAGACTGGTTTATTTGGTTAGGCAGGATTTATGGAACCCACGCCTAGTTGGGTAGTGTGCACTATATAAATACTTTGTCAGTAGTCCAGTTGAAGTCTCGTTCAGAAAGTGGTTCCAGTGTTTTCTCTCAAATCCTGCTATACTGATGCTAATTATAACCGACTTGTCCTGCTCTTAAAAGATAATTTGGATATTTAAAATTAGCGCTGTAAGATGTGGGCCTAGTCATCCAAGCTGGATAAGAAGAATTAGAGCATCAGTAACCATTACGATTAAGTGCATGGTTGTGCCACGCAGTAATTCAAGGTTGAGTAAACCAGGTAAAGGAGTTTTACATTAAGCTCTGTTGGTGGGCCTTAATAAGCTTCTCTTTCTTTTCTATACTCCATAGCATCTCCTCATAATATCTCCAAATCCAGGTAAGTGATAGGATAATTTGTGTATTATAAAAAAAGAAGTTTAACGTTTGCTGAAAGCAATGCAGCATTAATAATTTAAGATCATCCATTGGAAAGGAAAGTCCAATCAGCCACTCCTAAAGACAACCACTGTATTCAGCAATCTATTCACTTCTTTTGCAGCATCTTTGCCCCGTTGTCCAGCATGGATGCTGAGATCATCCAACAGCAGGCTCCACCCTCCTATGGTCAGCTGATTGCACAAGGTGTTATCCCACCAGTAGAGGACTTCCCGACAGAGAATCCTAATGACGTAAGTTATTCAGTATACTGCAGTATTTGTTACCTGGGATATATATTGAAAGCAGTTTTTATTGAATTCTTTTAGTGCAGGTCAACCAGAGCAAATGATTATATTGTGGGAATTACTTCCACTTGTCGTATGGTTAACATAAAAATGGACCAAACTCATTTATTTTAGATAACTGTGATGGCATATTTCTGTTCCAGTGTTTTGGTTCCTTGAAGTAGGTACTTTCTATCAAGAAGGTTGGGCGCATCAGGGCTCAGTAGTTTTTGGAGGTTTCTACCAATCTACATTTTTCCAAATATTAGTTCTACGGCTTGAAACTGAATCGCCACTCCATCTCCAGATTTTGAATCTGTGTGTTCCATAAACGATTCCTCAGACCTCTGTGAAACTAAAGGTAGAAGCTACAAGCGCAGTTGTCTTCATCACCATTGATTCAAGCCACATACCCCCACAGAAAAGTGCTCTTTGACTTGCAACCTCATAATAACCGATTCCCTTGACGAATGACCACCATTTAAGACTATACTTTTCCCTTTCTTTTTGCTTCGACTCAGACTGTTGCACTTTTACATGCATGTTTTGACCACTCTTCCTTAATGTTTATGATATGATTGTGCCCTATTTGTATACATAGATTGTGCCTGTGGCTTCTTTTTTATTTAAGTCCACATACCCTCGTAAGAAAAAGTAATTTGTCCTTGGCCACCTCAGAGTTTCTTTGCTGCTTTTCTATTTGGCTCTTGCCTGTTCATCTGTCCTCTGCTCACAGTGGTTGTGTGTACCTCAGAATGGCAATAGCTGGTAGGCCAAAAGAAGTGCATGTGACAACCAATCTCCCTGTTTAGTCTATCTCTGTTGCACTAGTTATCCAGTATTATAGGTATCTTTCATAGATTCACATGCCTGAATCATTCCCCGTCGTCGGGGTGGGAGTCCCCCGGTACATAAAAAGAGTAATGTCATATAGACATATACATAGTAATAGGCCAGAGGCCTCTCATTAGTAACATATCCATGTCCTTTTGTAAAAAGGACTACACTTTGGCCAAGAGCCTATCAGATATCACCACCCTCTAGAACCTTCCTGGAAGGAGCCCTAGTCCCTCAGATTTTCGTAAGCACAGGGCTAAGTATTACCTACTGAGAGAACCAAGGTGAGCCCTTCTAGAGGAGGCGGGTGGGTTGCATGTGAATCTATGAAAGATACCAGTACTGGATAACTGCAGTTACAGGTAAGTAACGCATTTCTTATCCAGTGTTATAGTTATCTTTCATAGATTCACATGCCTGAATCAGAGTAGCAAGCAATAACCAGCACATTTCATAGAGAACAACCTGTAAAATCATCTGATAATGGAATATCAATCATGAAATACAGTACGTAATACGACACTCTAAACATAGAGAAATGTGCAAGAAGGTAATAGGATGGAGGGATGAAAGGAAGAAGGCTCACCTCTAGTGAAATAGATGGCGTAGCACCGCTTGACCCACCGCTGCATCCTTCATCAGCTCTGAATCCAAGCAGTAGTGCTTAGTGAAGGTATGAGGTGTCTTCCATGTCGCCGCTCTGCATATGTCGATGATGGGTACCCCAGCGAAGAGCGCCATAGAGGTGGAGACCGCTCTAGTGGAGTGGGCCCGGACTTTAGAATGCAGAGGATGCCTGCTGGTGGCAGAAAGTAATGGCTGCCGAGATCCACCTTGAGATGGACTGCTTTGTCAATGGAAGACCTTTCCTGGGCCTGCTAAAGGCAATAAATAGCTGGTTGAACTTTCGAAATTGCTCTGTTCTATGGATGTAGAACTGTAGACCTCTCTTGAGGTCTAAGGAATGGAGAGACCTTTCTGCTGCGGTGCTTGGGTTAGGGAAGAAGGACCGCAGAACAGTAGGTTCATTCAGGTGAAAGTTGAATGGAACCTTTGGTATGAATTTAGGATTAGTTCTTAAGATGACTGTCTTGTTTGAACTGTAAGAAAGGGTCCTGAATAGAGAAGGCTTGGAGCTCACTCACTCTCCTTGCTGATGTGAGCGCTAGTAAGAGAGCAGTTTTCCACGATTGATATTTGATGTCAGCTTTGTGTATTGGCTCAAAGGGGTGTTTCATTAACTGAGCCAGTACTATGTTGAGCTGCCAGGTGGGTGGCAAAACCCTCACTGGAGGGAAAGTCCTGAACAATCCTTTCAGAAACTGCTTGATCAATCTATTGGACCAGAGAAACACCAGACGAAGAACGCCTATACCGAGATATAGCCGCCAGGTGAACTTTAATTGAGGCGTGGGCCAACCCCGAGTGGGCCAAATTAAGCAGATAAGGCAGAATCTGAGCCGGCGAAGATTCAAATGGGTGTATCCTGTTTCTTACACCATATACAGAATCTTTTCCACTTCAGGGAATACGTCTTGTTGGTACTGTCGGCCCGGGCCAAGACTACCCTGTATTCTTGAGGAATGTCCACGTTCTGGAACTCTCTGTACTCCGGAGCCAAGTCGATATTTTGAGAGATTGTGGTTTCGGAAGTTGGACTTGTCCCTGGTTCATAGTCAGGGAGTCTGGCTTGGCCTGAATGGAATTGGCCTCTGGCCTATTACTATGTATATGTCTATATGACATTACTCTTTTTATGTACCGGGGACTCCCACCCCAACGACGGGGAATGATTAAGGCACGTGAATCTATGATGGATACCAATACTGGATAACTGCAGTTACAGGTAAGTAACGCATTTCTTTTGTGTGTTCATGAATGTTTTTAATGTGTTTATAGATGTTTTTAATGTGTTTGTAAGTTGTGGGAATGGATGGTATACTGCATGATGTTTTATAGTATGGATAAAGTTTGGGATTCAAATGTAGAAGATAGTCATCATGGAGACGAAGATGAAGTTGCAGCTTCCGGAAAGGTAGTTGTGATATCCCTGAATAAAGCTGCTTACCATCTCGCTCTGACTCTTCATGCATTTCTTCTTATCTGCAACATGAGCTTGGTAAATGCAAATGAGAAAATCATGCACCATTGCTATCTAATGTATCTGTTATACTGCAAGCAACGCTGTAACGCAAAGAGGGGGTGGAGTAAAGCAGTGGGCATACAAAAGGCTTTCAGGAGGAGCAACACACATGCAGCTATTTGCATGCACAGGGTGTAGTATGGAGGAAATTGTGCCCACTAAATTTCGTGAGCAGGATTTTTCGCACCCCACCTGAGTTTTAACATCCAACAGAAGTGGGATTCCTCCTCATTCAGATGTGAATATACCTTGTAAAGAATCTGTTTGTATCTGAGCAACACAAAAGATCAGGTTACTTTATGAATGTCCGTTAGGCCTGGTACTCTGGGTAAAGCCTTCTTGATCAACAGACTTTGTTTTGCTATTTATTTCCTCGTCTCCAAGATATTTGACTTGCTCCTCCACAGAGAAGGAAATGCGCAATACTTTTCTCTGAAGCATGAATCAGTGAAACCAATATCCATCACTTCTCCTGTCATCCATTGGCCAGGTCTGAAAAGTCTCCTTGGTTTCGCAAAGGTGTTGAATATTCACATTCATAACGGATGTCTTGTGCAATGAAAGAACCATATGATGTCTGCTTGTGCTCCACATTAGCCCATGCATCAGATAACTCTTTGATTGGATTTTTCCACCATTGAGTTTAGTTGCATTGCAGAAGAGCTGTATCGTTATTTACTGAAAAACAGTCCTTGATTGGCAGGGACAGTGTATTACCATGATTATATTTTTTCAAACGATATCAAAGTTGGTGCTATGGAAAGTATTTCAAAACCACCACAAGAGTCTAAGAAACTTTGACTTTTAGAGTAGCACCATGGGTGTAATGTATGCTTTCCTCTGGGCCATTTTGACATCCGGGACCATCTTTTAGAAAGTGCCATGGGGCTCAACAGGTTGACTGCTTTTTGCACCCCCTTTGGAATTACAGACGAGCCCTTTATATAATTTTTAGCCTGTGCATTCTCAAGGAACCATTACCTCACTTGCATGGAGGCATGGATCCATTCGGAAAGCCTCTGCACTGCACTGTCTGTGCATCATATAAATGTAGTACAGTTGGTGTGCTCCCCAGCTATGCCCCTTGAAGGGGCGGCCAGGAGATTCCAGAGATCACTAAACATAACCCCTGCTGGTGGCTGCAAATGCAGAAGTTTACCCCACCCTATGATGACAGTTGGTAGGTGGACCTATAAGGTATCAGTGAGTTGGACACCTCATCCGTTTTCCCCCTCCCTTCCTCTTGTACCCACCCCCCTTCTAGGGCCTGCAATGAAGAAAAATACATCTTTTGCTACTGTAATTGGAAAGGCTTCTGAGGTCATTGGTCTCGACACAATGAAGGTAAAAACTAATGTGCTCACTTAAATTCTTGAGCCTGGCCATGCATCGACTGAACCTCTACTGCCCTTCAATGAGGTCCTCACTGACATGCCATTGAAAATTGGGACTAAACCATGCTTTGGTCCTCCAGTCAACCGGCAAGTCGCCAATCACGATAGACTAGCCCCAGTTAACCCAGATTTCCCAACACCGCACCCAGCTTCCTGGAGTTTGGTGCTTCAACCACCAAAAGTGGCCTTTAGGAAAGCTCTAAAAACTTGGCTTTTTGCAAATTAACCTTCTCTTCCAGGGGATACTCATCAATATTCATAAGTACTGATGGTTGTATTGGTCCAATAGGACACTTATTTACTCATCCCTGTCCTGCAGGCACACCAGTGCTACCAGTGGTTGACGATTGGCCATTAGCAATTTCTGTTTGCTATGCTGTCTTTCAAGCTCACCAGTGCCCGATAGGTGTTCACAAAGTTGATGCTGGTGGTCGCTGCCCGTTCTGCGGCTGTCTGAGGTACCAGATTTCCCCCTATCTCGAGGACTTGCTGTTGAAGGCAGTTTTGCTTGCTAACAGCTGCTTATTTCCCACCTGAGGCGGAAGCCGGGTGGTCTCTGTTTCTTTCCCTTTGCTCACCGCGCTCAGCGCTGGACTTACTTTTAATTGCTCGCATTTTTAAAGCACTTTGTTTATAGCGCCAGCTTCGTCACGCTTGATTTAAATAAGCGTGTTGTGACTCTCTTTGTTGTAGGATCGCTGCTGTGCCCCCCCCTCCCTCCCTCTGCCTCCGGCCAGCTCTCGGTCGAGTGTAGACACCGAGAGCTGGTTGTGAACAACTTTGGCGGCCATATTGAGTGGGGGTGCGTGAGTGACGCGCTCTAGCAGCGCTCATAAAGAACGGCCATGACTCCGCGCAGCGGATGCGGGCAGCGGACGCGCCGGACCTGCGCCGGAGTCGCGCCAGAGTCCAGCCCGTCTGCGCCCGTCCGCGCCAGGACGTCGCCCCAAGCCCAAGGTGACATGACAGAAGGTTACTATAGATACTCTAAAAACGAGCTACTGTCTCTGAACCAAAGACATGTAAACTGTACTAAATTCAGCCTCAACTGCAATAACTCCTCTGCCATGTGCCCGTGTGGATTTCACGCGCCTATACTTTCACTTCCACCGTCGTGCATCAAATCCCCCCCTGCAACCCTTAGACTAGGTCTTTTGAATGTCAGGTCCCTTCCAAAACACCATCTAGAAATCTTCGAGTTGCTATCCAACCAAACCTGTGACGTTCTATTTGTTACTGAAACATGGTTGAAGGAGGACATGGACTCCATCATAAACTTAGCAACCCCTAAGGGATATACCGCGTACACCCTAAATAGACATTCCAGAGGAGGTGGGATAGCAATGATTGCTAAAAGCCATCTTACGTGCACCTTTACTAACGTAGCAATAGAGGACTGTGAAAGTGCTCAGTATCACATCAAAGTTAACCCCCAACTCACCCTTACGGGTCTCCTGATCTACAGACCCCCGGGCGCGGATGCTAACTTTATAAAGTCCCTCTTGGAGAATGTCTGTTCCTTAGTCATCAAAACCGCCAATTTCTCCATCATTGGGGACTTAAACATCCATTTTGACTCGGTCACAGATAACAAGATCAACTCCCTGATTGCTGACCTTGCTGCCTTACAGCTCTGCCAACTCGTGAAGGGTCCCACACACAGCGGTCTGCACCTTCTCGACCCAGTCTTCTCTAACCTGGATAACCTGAAAGTCCATTCTCCCATCCCCATGACCTGGACAGATCACTACCTAGTAACTATGGACTTACCTGCTAGCAGTGACCTTTCTACCATTCCCACACACCAGGTCTTGAAAAGACCATGGAAAAAACTCCGCTTGGAAGATCTTCACACTCTCCTTACTGCAGACCCCTCCATTTCCAGCGACGATCCCCATCTAGACTACGATTATCTCTGCAACCGGATAACAAAAGCTCTAGACTCATTAATTCCAGCTAAACTGACTAAACCACGAGCCCATGAATCTAGCCCCTAGTTTAATAACGAGCTCATCTTGCTCAGAAAAGAGCTAAAAAAAGCAGAACGCAAATGGAGAAAGGATTACGACCCCACGCTAAAAAGCATTTATTGCCAGCTTCAAAAAAGCTACCATCGTAACATTTGTAGGACCAGGGCGGCATACTATGCATCAGAAATTCAGAACAGTCACAATGCCTCGAAAACCATCTTTCGCATAATGAAAGAGCTGAGTGCAAAAAAAACTGTAAAAAACATCAATACCTCCCCTGACCTGTGCGATAATCTGGCCACCTTCTTTATGGACAAAATTAAAAAAATCTACAACACGTTTACTATTGTGCACCATAATTTACCCATCGCCGATTCTCATGGACCTAAACTTTCTGTTATTCCACCCATTAGCCATGACAACTATCTGAAAGTCTGTGCCAAAATCAAATCTGGCTCTCCCGCCGATCCTTTAAAACCTGAATTCTTCAGAGAAGCTGGCGAGCACGTTCTGGGCCCACTCGGAGCCATCACCAACTCGTCCTTCCTTACGGCCAACATCCCCACCACCTGGAAACAAGCATGGGTCTCACCTATTATAAAAAAAACCTCACTTGACCCTAGCCTCCCGGAGAATTTCAGGCCCATTTCCCTGCTCCCCTGGCCTGCCAAGGTGGCAGAAGCCTATGTCAATTCCATCCTGACCAACTTCCTAATGTCTAACTCCATCTTAGACAGATCTCAACATGGATTCCGAGCTGGGCACAGTACCGAGACTGCACTCCTTAGCGTCACTGAACATCTTCGGACCATACTGGACGCAGGAGGAAAGGCAGCACTGATTCTTTTAGATCTCAGTGCTGCCTTTGATACAGTTTCACACAAGGTACTGCTGTCCAGACTTGAGGAAGTAGGAGTTGTAGACCAGGCACTTGGCTGGTTTAGGGCCTTCCTTGCCGACAGATCCTTTAGGGTCTCTACCCCACCCTTCATTTCGAAGGAATGCCCCGTTGAACAAGGAGTTCCTCAGGGGTCGGCTCTTAGCCCGACCCTGTTCAACGTATATGTTCTCCCATTGGCAGAGGTAGCTAGGAAACATGGACTCACATTGGTGTCCTACGCGGACGACACCCAGCTGGTGGTGGCTCTAAAAGACTATAATGGCCTGAGTGCCATGAACTTTAGGCAAACCCTCAGTGACATCACCAGCTGGATGTCAGCAAACTACCTCCAATTAAACGCCGGTAAAACTGAGGTTCTGCTTCTTAGCAAAGACACTACGGTCTGGGGCAATAATTGGTGGCCTGAAACCTTAGACCAACCGCCTCCCCCCAAGAAGGTGGTAAAAAACCTAGGAGTTTGGGTGGACTCTGCTCTGAACTTTACCCACCACACAAAAACAGTTGCTGCCACATGTTTCGGGATTCTTCGAAACCTTCGGCCCATCCTAAAATTCTTCGACCGCCAAACCCGCCAAGTGATAGTACAGTCGGCTATCTTATCACGGCTGGATTACGCTAGTTCACTTTTGCTGGGAACTAACGTAGCTGAGAAAGCGAGACTACAAAGAGTCCAAAACGCCGCGGCAAGAGCTCTTACAGGGCTACCCCGGCACAAATCGGTCTCCACCACCCTCAGGAACCTACACTGGCTACCTGTTGAAAAGAGGATTCATTTTAAAACTCTCTGTCTTGCTTTTAAAATTTTGAAGCTCTCCTCTCCACCTATGCTATGTCCTCTGCTCTCACCCTACGTCCCTCGGCGGTCCCTTCGGTCAGAAGGTCAGAACTTGGTCATTATCCCCCGCATTAAGTTATCCAGAATGGGCGGCCGCTCGTTTGGATACTTAGCCGCCAAACTTTGGAATGGACTTCCAGCCCAAATCCGCGCAATGAATGACCTTCTATCCTTTCGCAAAGCCGTAAAAACCCACCTTTTTAACTAGTTATGTTATGTATATCTCTGGACCTCCTGCAATTCCATCTTGCTGTCCCCTGGACATAGGCAGCTAGCGCCGGGACGCCCCTTGGCTGGGGCAGCCGTGCGCTATACAAGCACATCTTACATAACATAACATAACATAACATTTTGCCAGAGTCTGTAGTGGCCCAATTCTAGATGACCGCAAACCTCTTGAAATTGTCTTGATTTGCTCCCAACCGGCTGAAGTCAAACCGGACACCTTCGCAGAGACGCCACTTAACTGCAGCCATCCTGGATATGGTGCACTTTAGAGACTTTTGTCTGGACCAGCAAGTTCAAGATATTCAGGCTATGATACAGATGCGTCAGTCTCTGTCTAGGGTCGAGGTGAGGATGGCTCTGTTGCTTCTGAGCCTGGCAGTCTCCTGCATCCTGCTTGCTGACCATTCCTGATGGCGCATGAAAGCTCTGCAGTGGGATTTCAAATCTCAGTGAGCCCTGCACCAGAGAAACCTGACACACTCCATCCATGTGTCTGAGGAGACTGAAAAATATCTGCAATGGTGGGTGCTCAACTGCAGTTGGACCAGTGGCAGACCTCTCTCCTTTCCCCACCCAGAGTTAAATGTGATGACAGATGCATCACTTCCAGATAGCCCCCTCCACCCAGGAGAGTTGTTAATTGGAGAGCTCTGCATTGAATGCCTTCCTGGTCGCCATCAACCAGAACATGGTGCAGAGTCTCTCTGACAACTCCACAGCCATGTGGTACTGCAACAAGTAGGGTGGGGTGGGGTTTGGTCCTGGGTCATGTGCCAGGAGGCTCTATGCTTTGAACTGACTGAATCGTCAGGGCATTTCCCTGATGGCACACAACTTGGCACAATCTTTAAACCCCAGGGTGATAAACGAATGGCAGCTAGACCTGGAAGTGGCATCAACCCGGCTTGATCTTTTTTGCAACAACTGAGAGCATTCAATGTCCATTCTTTTGCGCGCTGGTGTTGCTAAAAAGGCCCTCCCACTGAAATGCATTCCATATGGTGTGGAGCTCGGATCTCCTGTACACCTTTCCATTGTTACCTCTCCTATCCTGAGTCCTAAAGAAGATCATGAACCAATGGGCCCACGTCATTTGAGTAGCACTGGACTGGGCCAGGAGACTATGGTGTCCGGAGCATCTGGACTGGAGCATCTGTCTTCTGATCAGTCTACTGGTTTGGGAAGAACTTCTGCTGCAGCAGCAGGGCACAGTCTTACTCCCAGGCCAGCTCAATCTGCACCTCCATGTGTGGAGATTGAGCAGCGACAGTTAATCTTTTTGACCCCCTCCCCCTCTCTTGAAGTAATTTGTGTCATCTTGCCAGTCCGGCACCAGTTCAAGAAATCCGGGTATGCTGTGCAGTGGGATAACGTGTGGCTTAGTGTGGTGCTCGTCAGATTGACCGATTGAAGGCCAAACTGTTGACTATAGTGTTATCAAGAAAAGTTTTATTCAGCTTAAATAAAACTCAGAAAAGATGTATAACACGTAATAAACAAATCCATAAATGTACTCCATTTTCTTATGATTTTCAGCAGCCCTGAAAGTCTTTTTACAGAGTCAAGAGCTGTTCCCCTCATTCTCTGCTATTACTTCCCTATTCCAATAGGAACCCTATTGAGCGCAGAGGCCTTTCATTTAGAACTTTTGATGATCGCAATCTTGACCCTCGCTGCATCAATGTGTGACAATGTCCATCACTACTTCTAACTCTCAATATTTATCTTTATGCTGAGTATGACTAATCATCGATCTAAGACGGAACTAGTGGGTCATGGTCACTCGTGTAATTAGGGACCACGAAAAAAAAATCAAACAAAGAACCCCAGTTCCTCTGAGAGAACAATAACATCTATCATGGAGGATGCCTCCCTACCTGTAAACGTTGGAACCCGGTGGCAGGATGATGGACATCAATCAAAAGCAAAGAGATTTTATTTCACGAAAAACCATTTCAGAGTTTCCCCATGACGTCAAGCTCAAAATGACTACTCCTCCCCAGGCATACTAACAATCCCACAGACTACTGAGGAAAGCCATCTACAAAGCTGAGGATTAAAATCTCCTATTCACAATAATGACCACTCAAAGCTGTTCTGCACACTAAATTTAGATAAATCATGATCAGATACTTTACTTCAGAATTCCATTAGTAAGAATTATTGCTATAAAATTCTTCACTACGTTCTCCTGTAAGCCTTTACCTTCCTAGTCAGCCAACTGATAACTATGTTGAACGAGGCACTGCCAGGACACCTTTCCAGAGAGTTGAACAGAAATTCACATGAATAAACCACTGTTAGCCCTTTTTGCTCTAAGAAATTATAAGTGTGGCAAGGGTGAGATACCCATCAATAAAAAGGCTCTACAGACCAGGTCTGTAGGAATCTTATATAATCAAATTGCCTAATGAAAGTTACCAAATCCGGGTGGTCACCTTGGAGCTAATTCTTGCCATGTTCCAAGAAATACATGTGAAAACATGCGGGGAAGGAAGTACACTCAGTTGTGTACTAATGCGCTAACATGGCAAGCTGGCTGAGAGGCCAAAATATCACTATCAATAGAGTTCTGTTTTAGCACACATACAGGTTCTGCCTCCTTGAAGCTACCATTAAATTCATGAGCGATTGGCAACCATTTTTATCTATTGTCTCCCAGGGTGCAAAAGAATTCATGACCGGGAGATCGTGGCATGGTAGATGGTCACTTCTTCCTTGGTTATGACCAGCTATCACAAAACCAGCTGAGTTCTGTTTAAAAAACAAAAAATAGCTTAGATTTCTTTGATGTATCCAACATACCATAATAGACTAAATAGCTTGTACATTAAAACGGCAACCAAAGAAGAATCCCAAAAGTTGATTACAACACAATCACCTTCCTCTCATGACCCACCCAGGGTACTCTTCTGACCTTAATAATGTCCACGTAGTTACTCATAAACTGAACCTACTTTCTTTGTTATCCAGTGAAATTCCTTGTTTTTTTAAATCTACCCAATCTAACCTTTGAATGGGTCTTAGTACCGAAACATTGCTCAATATGATTATATAACGTGTAGCTTCCTGTGATATCTGTAATGGGGATTTCACTAATTCAGAAGTTATGGAGGTAGGGCCTGGGACAGGACCAACTAACAATCGTTCCATGAGACCCTCTCGGCTCACTGTACTAGTGGATTTAACCAAATCCCTTCCAGACCGCACAAAGCCTCTTCGGTTACCTCCTCAATTAGCTGCATGATTGCAGAGCCAAAAACATGACATGGGGTCCATTGCCTTACTACTTGACACTCAGGTGAGATGATCTGCACTTCCCATGCCCTACACCTTTCATCCTGTTTCAGTCACCTAATTCAGTGTTTCTTAATTTGGCAAACACTGTATCAAGGGTTCCTGCAGCAAACCAGATTCTTGACTAATTGAACGAGCGATTCTTGTGCCACTTCATCAGTAAATAGACACTGCAACACTCTTCAGGAAAGCAACACTCTTGATACAGCAACTTTTTTCCCTGTTTGCTAGAGGAGGGATCGAAACCAACGTATCTGAAATGGATCTAGTTGAACCCACAATGCAAGGTCAGCATGGTTGCTGGGGCTAGAGGAAGCGGGAGAACCCTCCAAAATTATCCTCTTTGTGGTACCCAGTCTTTCCTCAACATAATTATTTAATTATTCAAAACCGCCAAGCCGCTTGTAAGAAAATGTGAGATTGACGAGGGGGCTATACTAGTCCTACCATTGGAGATACCAAAAGCTTTTCTTTTACCCATAATCAAAAGAGTGATGAGTAAAAACCAAGAGTAGTGGTACAGCCCTGCCTCCTCTGAGCTCTGAAGGGTGCAGACCTGCCTGTCTTGGCCCAGTGTTGGTCCAGGCATAGTCAGGGCGCATCCCGCGCTGGGAGAAACATTGTCGCCTTCTGAAGGGCCCAGGCTCTGAGCCTCGTCACTGCCTTTAAAGTGCAGCAGTGCTATGTGGCATTCGGAGTTCAGCCCTGTGCGAGGTTTTTTTTTTTTTATTTCAAAAGATTTTATTAGAAGAATTTTTACAAAACAGTACAGAGTAAGCTGAAACTAAGGCAAAGCTGGTTTGCTGTAGTTACGCGCATGGCTAATGATACATACTGGCTTGCTGAGGCACTTGAGTGATGGCTGTACATAAACAGCTTGAAACCTCCGCGTTCCATACAGGTTCATATGCGTTGCCCCCGTCTGGTGGAAGAGATAGTGTATAGAAGTAAGTAGGACGAAAGACGAGAAGAGGAATAGGAGAAACGGACACATGTGTGGTGTGTTGTGGGTTGCATGACTACAGAGTTTGCTGACGGGTGGCGCCGGGGGGGCGGAGGGGGGGGACACCATGAGGGTGTCTGGCGGTGTGGTGCGTTCACGGCGGTTTTTGCGAGTCAAGGTATTTGTCCAGGGAGAGCCACATCTCATTGCCCCGTCCAACTTGTGGTGGTTGATTTTTTTGTTATGTTGTCCGCACCCCTTAGGAAGGTGATCCAGTTGAACCAGACTCTGAAAGTGGCCCTCCCTGTGTCCTTCCAGTTAGAGAGGATTGTCTTGGTTGCGCCGTGAGGAGTAGGTCAATGAGGCTCCTGTCATTGGCAGAGTGTATCTCTGGGGCCATGAAGGCATTTGTTATGCTGAGGAGCTCTAGTTGTGGAGTGTACCCTGTTACATTATAGATGAAATCTTACTTTCGCCCAGAATGTTTTAACTTTAGGGCAGTGGATAATCATGTGCGCCAAGTCTCCGTGGTCTATGAGCCTGACTGCTGCTAGGCGTGCCGGGGTCCAGTACGCTCTGTGTAGGAGCCAGAATTTTGTTTGTGCCAGTGTGGTGGTGACTTTGTTCCTGCTTGCCGAGGACCAAAGGTGAGCTTTTTCTCTCTCGCTAAAGCGCCCGGCGTGTAATGTTTCCCAGTATTCTATGGCCTTACTGTTTAATCTAGATGTTTTTGCCCTTAATAGTTTATATAGGTATGGCGTTTGGTGCCCAAGTTTGTTGAGGTTTGTCAGGTGTTGGTGTATTGTTGGTACTTCTTTGCTTAGTCCTGCTTTGGTGATTGCCGCCTTAATTTTAAGAAAGTTATATAGTTCTATGTCTGGGAATTGGTGCTTCTGTTGTAGGCTGGCAAAGGTGGATGGGGATCCGCGTTCCTCTGGTTGGGATGGGGTGTGGATACCTCGCTGGAGCCAGGAGGTTAAGGTGAGTATGCTGTTCTTGTATTTTATTTTTGTGTTGAACCAAATGGATTCCCATTTTGTATTTTTTATGCTTTTTTCCATTCTTTTGTCTACTTGTAAGAGGGCGTTTTTGGTGTTCCTGAGAACTGTGTTGCTAGCTTCCGGGTGTTTGTTAACAATGAGGAGGGCCGCAGGGGTTAGGCCACCCAGCAGGGCTCTTTCTAGTTCCAGCCAAGCCGGCGTATAACCCTGTTCTAGCATGAGCCAGTATATGCCTTGTCTGGCAAGGCAGGCTGCCTGGAAGGTCTTAAAGTTTGTGACGTTGAGCCCCCCTAGGTTCTTACTGAGCCTACGTTTCTGGAGGCTGATCCTGGCTTTTTTACCCCTTCAAAGGAACGTGTTAATCATGGTGTTCAATTTTTTGTGAAAATCTTCTGTAACTATTAATGGCAGCATGCTCAGCTGGTAGTTAACCATAGGGGTTATCATCATTTTGATTGTTTCTACCCTACCCCACCAGCTGACGTACTTGGGGGACCACGTGTCTAGCCTGTCTTTTATTTTGTTTGTTAATGATTTCTCGTTGTGCTCAAGTGTTGACTTGAGGTCCATGTCAAAATAGATACCTAGGTATTTTAGGGCTCCCTTTTGCCGGTGTAGGCCTGAGGATCCTAACACATCCCTTGTGGTGTGAACGTTGAGTGGCTTGCGTTCGGACTTGCTTCTGTTAAGCTTGTACCTTGCTACTTTGGCATATACGTCGATGGTATTCATTAGTGCATCTATCGAGGGCTCGGGGTTCTCTGTCATGATGAGTATGTCATCGGTGTATGCTGCAAGTTTGACCGTGCTGCCATTGACCTTCATCCCTTTTATCTTGCCGTTGTTTCTGATCCTGGCCAGTAGGGTTTCTAGGGTCAGTAGAAACAGTGCCGGGGACAGTGGGCAGCCTTGTCTGGTGCCTCTTTCCAGAGATAGGGCCTCAGATGTGCCCCCATTCACTACAACTCAGGCTTTGGGTTCCTTATATAGCGCCATCACCGTTGACCTATAGTTCTCACCTAGGCCAAACTTCTGCATGCATTGGTCAAGGAAGGGCCATGAAACTCTGTCGAAGGCCTTTTCTGCGTCTAACGCGATCATCACTGCTGGATTCGTATTGATAGAGGCATGGTTTATTATGTGGCATAGGAGTCTTGTATTGTCTTGGGAAAGTCTATTTTTAAGGTATCCCACCTGCGTTTTGTGCATGAGGTTTGGGAGCTGTGAGTTAAGTCTCCCCGCTAATATTTTTGCGTATATCTTGCAGTCTACATTAATTAGAGAGATGGGTCTGTAGTTCTGCGGGAATTGTGTGTCTTTCCCTTCTTTGGGAATGACTATGATGTTGGCCTCCGCCATTGAGTTTGTCGTTTTCCCTCCTTTGATGCAGTGTGCGAAAACCTCTTTCATTGTGTTCCTAATTAGGGGGAGGAAGTGTTTGTAGAATTTGGTTGTGTAACCGTCCGGCCCCGGTGCCTTGATATCCTTTGGGGCCGCTACAGCCATGTCTATTTCTGCTCCTGTAATTTCTAGCTCTAGTGTTGCGCGTTGGGCCTCTGTTAGCTTTGGTAGGTTAAGTTTGCCTAGGAGGGCTGCTCCCCATCTGGGTTTAGGTCTTTGTCTTCTTTGTATAGTTCCTCATAGAATTCTATAAAAACCCTGAGGATCTTTGTTGGATGTTTGAGATGTCCTGAGATGTCATGGCTGCAATGACATGTTGTCTTTGCTTCCTTTTAAGGTATGAGGCCAGGGCCTTGCCTGCTTTATTCGCTGAACAGACGTTTATGGCGTTGTACCTGTTTATCCAGGTACCTGCTCTCTCGTTTAAAATCTTATTGAGCTCATATTCTTTCCTCGTCAGGGTGTTTCTGTCTGCTAGATTGACGCTGTGATGTATCTCCAGGTCTTTTATCTGCCCCTCTAATTCTAGTGTTTTGTTCCTGTCCCTATTCATTCTAGACTTGATGCTTATTATTTTGCCCCTTATTGTGGCCTTCATAGCATCCCAGAGTACTCCCTTGTCTGTCTGGCTTGTCGTTGATTTCTAGATAGTCTTAAATGGCTTCCTCTATGGCGGCAGCGTTAGCTGGATCTCTAATGACATCGCTGTTGAATCTCCATCTACAGCTTGTTTGTTCTTTGTGACGACCGCTAAGTGTTAGGCTGATGAGGGAGTGATCTGACACTGTTCTTGGCACAATCTGTGTGTTCTGTAAGGTGGGTATGAGTGGCTGAGATCAGGATGTAGTCAATTCTGCTATATGAGTTGTGGGGGGTGGGAATAAAAGGTGTAGTCTGTGGCGTCTGGGTTTTGGAGTCTCCATGGGTCCCTAAGGTGGAGTTTGGCGCATAGGTTCCTAAGTATGTGTTGAGATTGTGTCTTGTTCTTTGTGGGTGTCTGTCTATGGTTTGATCTAGTACCTGATTGGGGTCCCCTGCTACTATCAGGAGCTCATCTTGGGGGAAACTGCCAAGTTTGTCCCCCACCTACCTCCAAAAGGACTCGTCCTCTGTGTTTGGGCGTAGATGTTGGCGATATGTAGTTTCCTCCCCACACTTCAGAATGGTTATTAGCAGGCGCCAATCGTCGTTCGCATGGCACTCGTGTAGGGTCCGTCTGGTTTTCTTATTTATTAGTGTTATTACCCCTCTCTTTTTGTAAATGGCTGGCAAGCATAGGGTTAGCCCTACCCAGTTTGTCTTTAGGCGCCGTCCATCCTCTTCGGAAAGTTTAGTTTCCTGAAGGACGCACACATCGCTTTTTTGTTTAGTTAGGTAGTCCATTATCTTCCTTCTCTTTATCGGGTGGTTGAGCCCTTTAACGTTGAGTGAGGTTATTTTTAGGTCTGAGAGTAGCTGGGAGTTGCTATGTATTGTCATGGTTTGTACTTCTTATCGCCCTTACTTGGTGTTGTCCCCTCTACATTTTGGTCCATCCCACCCTCTCCGTCCTTGTGTCCCCAGTCGGGTTGGTCTGATAGTCGTGCTGGGTATGTATGTCCGTTAAGAATGTGAGAATTAGAGAAAGAAAGAAAAAGAAGTATATGATCTGTACTGTACCTGCCCCACCTCCCCCCGCATTTAAAAAATTGGGCGTGCGTCAGCAAAGTTCCCTCCCCCATCCCTCCCCCCGAGGGTTTCTTCATGAACTATCTAGGGTCTTGGCCCCGGGCTTGACCAGGGAACATTAGTAAAGGATATACATTTGGTCCATACGGAATGTCTGCGTTGTTGGGTTCCCCCGTCCCAGTGTCAATGAGGTAGGCGTGCTACCCTTGAGGTTGGACCAGTGCACTGAGTTATTGACAGGGTCCACCCCGGGACTGAGGACCGTCTTCTTTTGCAAATTGAGGTTCTAGATAAAAACTATACAGTGAGGTAGAATGGTTGCTTGAGGTATTTGTTGATCTTGTGATTTGAGTTCTCTTGTGTCCATGATTATTGACCTTTGCAGGAGTGGTCCGTTGCACTCGTGTTGTCCAATGACTCTCTTCTCTTCGCAGTGTCTGAGCGTTGCGCCTCCATATCCTCCGGCGGAGGGCCGCGGAGGTGTCTTCTTAGTTCGCCCGGATCGTCGAAGATCAGGGTGTGCCCCTTGTCTACGATTCTCAGTCTTGCCGGGCCTGCAAAGCTGAAAATGATGTTGTCCTTCCTCATTCTTTCCCTCAGTGACAGGAAACCTTTCCTTGTTTCGACGGTTTGGCGCGAGAAGTCTTGTGTAATTAATATTTTGTTGTCTTTCCACTTTAGGGTCTGGTTTTTCCTAGCCACTGCAAAAATGGCCTCCCTTTGCTGTGACCTAAGAGGTCTGCAA
This sequence comes from Lissotriton vulgaris, assembly GCF_964263255.1. Lineage (NCBI taxonomy): Eukaryota > Metazoa > Chordata > Amphibia > Caudata > Salamandridae > Lissotriton > Lissotriton vulgaris. The sequence continues at coordinate 1,572,387,482 of NC_141693.1, forward strand.
ATGATTGGTCGTGGGCCACGTGCGTTTTGGAGCTTCATCGCTGGTACACGATAAGTCTTGTCCAGTTCGAAGTGTCTGTCAAATTTAAGGCCGGTGATTTGTGGGATGAGCTCCTTTAGGAGGGCTGAGCAGGATCCTGGCTTATCCTCTTCCCCTTCCGGTACACCGAGTAGTCTTATGTTGCCTCTTCTTGTGCGGTCGTCTTGCTCAGCCAGCTGCTTCTGTAGGCTGCTGGTGGCTTTGGAGACCGAAAGTAGAGCTCTGCTTGACTGAGTGTTGGCATCCTCGATGTCGCTGATTCGCGATTCTAATGTGTCAATCCTGTTATTTGTGTTGTGTTGGTCTGCCCTTATAGCTGCTAGCTCTAGCTGCATGTTGTCGATTGTTTGTTTGGTGGTCTTAGCAACCTCGTTACCTTCGTTGACTTTCCTGAGGATGGTGTCCAGAGTTGTATCATTTTTGAGCTTCAAGGGCGAGTCTAGAGGGTTGTTTTTAGCAGGAAGACTTGGGGCGGGGTTATCTTTCCTGTTCTATGCTCTTTGCCTTCTTTGCTTTAGTTCTTCCGTGTCCTGGGAGATATTCAGGGGTGTCCCTTCGCCTCACTCGTGTGTGCCCGCTTCTTTGCTTTCGCTTTGGGTGTGCGCTGCTGTAGGATAGGCCCCTGCCTGTTCGCGCTACTGGTTGCGTTACTCCACAAAGCTTACTCTGCGTCGGCGTTTGCCCTGCTGTCTGGCCCGTTTGTTAGCACGCGTGCTTCTGCCTACCATGCTTGGTGCTGGTTTCCTTCACAGTGCTGTTCGCGCGCTGGCTGTATGGCCTTGGATGGGTGTATTGCAGCCACGGTGGAGGGTGCCCGCCTGCACTTTAGTTTCCAATTCACCTCGGTAGTGGTGGCTTTCCGGCGTTATTGCCGTTGCCACACGCTGGCACTGATTGCACTTGCTTCTCTGGTCTGTTGAGTACGTTCGCCAGCTTGTGCCCACAGGAACGATTGCCCGTTTGTGTGCTTTGTGGGTTTGCCCGTCGATCGTTTTGGCCTAGGGTGGGTGCGCTTCTGCCAAGATGGCCGCTGCTTGTCTGCACCTTCAGTTTCGTATTCGTATCGCTAGTTGTTTCACTTTCCCGGCGTTGCTGCCGTTGCCACCTGCTGCTCCTGATTGCACTCACTTGTCTGGTCTGTTAGGTACCTTCGCCAGCTTGTGGCCGCAGTGGCGATTGCTCATTTGTGTCTTCTGTGCAATTTGCTCGCCTGTCCTTTGGCTTTGGGTGCGTTCTCGCCAAGATGGCCGCCTGTGTACACTATCGGTTTCATTTCTGTTTCCGCCGTAGTAGTTAATTCTCTTTTCCTGCTTTCGCCGTTGCCCCCTTCTGCCCCACGTTGCCTCACTCGTCTGGTCCGTTATGCGTGTTAGCCTGCTTATGGCTTGAGTGCATGTCACTCTTTTCTGACCTCTGTGATATGCTCGTCGAGCGTATGATCTCTGTGCGTTTGCCCGTCAATCGTTGGTCCTGGGTGGGTGTGCCCTCGCTAGGAAGGACGCTGCCCGTGTGCACCTTCCACTCCGTTTGCGCCGTAATAATTGTTCCCCCTTTCCCAGCATTGCACTCGCTGGTAATCACTTGGCTGGACTGTGCTAGCTTGTTGTTTGTTGGCCAAGATGGCCCCTGCCTGTGTGCACCTTCAGTTTCTTTTTTGCCGCGATAATTGTTTCCTTCTTTCTCGGCGTTTGCCGTTTCATCCGTTGCCCCTGTTTACCCTCACAGGTCCGGTCTATTAGATGCGTTCATATGATTGTGTCCACAGTGTTGAAGACGCTCGATTCCGTTTACTGCGCTTTTGCGATCGAGCGTTTGGCCTTGGATGGGTGTGATCCGGCCAAGATGGCCGCTGCCTGTGTGCACCTTCAGTTTCGTTTTCGCCGCGAGTGGTTGTTGCCCTTGTCTAGCAACTAATGTTCTCGTTCTCCCCCCTCCTGGCACTCACTTGGTCTGATAGCTCAGGGGAGGTGTTTTGCTGCCGGATCTTCTTTCTCTCTGACGTCTGACCACTTTCCTTGCTCGGGTGCGGCACCATTTTCTCGCCACTGCGCGCCTATCTTGGTCTGGTGTTGAGGCTGTTTCTCGGCTTGCAGCTCACCTTGGCTGTGGTGGCGTACACCTGTGCGTGCTCCTGGTGGTCCGATGTCCTTACTTGCTATTTGCAGTTTTCAATGTCGTCGTTTCGCTAATGTAATCGCGGTTGTTTCCCTCGGGTTGGTGGAGGTAACGGACTCAGGTGCCCGTCCTCATTGCTGTCCAAGCCACGCCCCCCCCTGTGCGAGGTTTTTTGTTGGACCTTTTGACCTTTTTATGTTTGCCAGTGTCATCCGTCCCTGTTGAAATCACCAGTTGTGATGCGTTTCCTTTAAGGCTTGCAACACGCGTTTCCTCTTTTAGGCAGCTCGTTTAAGGTCCTGAATAGAATCCTAGATTCCAAACTGGAAACCTAGTTGGAGGAAAATCAGATTTTATCCAGGACAGTCCCTTAATCTTCAGTTCATTTTAGGGAAGTATGTCAAGCCAGGAGACTGTCAGTTCATTTAGATTTTATGGACCTCTTCTGTGCCTTTGATTTAATTAATTGATTGAAACTCTGGGCCATCTTGGAGGAAGGGGGTGTTTGATCTAGCCCTTATAGACGTGTTAGGCCAGATGCATCAAGATAATGTAGCCAGAACCTCATATAGTGACGATGGTGAATTCTCCCCCAAAATAAGATCTACTTTGGTAGTTCGACAGGGTTGTGTTAATCCCACCCTTCCTAATGTACATAAATGGTTTAGAAAAACATTTGTGTTTTAACAGGGAACTACGTGCCTCAATTGGTAAACAGTCCTGTGCTGGTTCTGTTATATGTATATGACGCAGCACTATTGTTGAGAACCGCAAATGGCATCCAAAAACCTTTAGATGTTTTTAATACTTTCATGAATGATTTGGGTCTTAAAACTAATTTATCTAAATCTTTTATAGTGAAATTAGGGCCAAAAATCACAAACATTAGGAAATTCTAATTGGGAGGGGTACGGATAGCTACTGTCCAAAGTCTTACATATTTGGGTATTTCTTTGGACTCCCATATGAATTGGGAGTTTGTACACAAATCTAGGGCACACCAACTCCAGAGCTCAATAGTCTGTTTTTAACCAGCCTGATATTGGGCCATAAACCAGTGAGGGAGGTTATTAACATCTATAACAGTAAGTGTATGGTAATAGGCAGCAACGGCGCCAGGGTTTGTGGGTGTGAAGGAACCGAAGTGCTACAAAGAGTGGGAAAAACAATGTTGCGGACTGCTGGTAATCCTAAAATGTTCCCCAGCCTTTGGGCTTTCTGAAAAAGTGCTAGATTATATGGAAGATAAAATCAGTTTGAGCCCACTGTTGTGGTTTAAGGGTTTGAGATTCTTCAGAAGCAGGTTTTACCAGGAAGATTTATTAAATTGTCTCTCGTTGGATAAATACTTGGCCGTTTCATGGCTTAGATATGTAAAATCCGTTTTAAACATTTGGGGGACCTCTGAGGTTTTTTCTAATCCCAACACTATAAAATCTGACTTTAACCCTTTCGATGCTGATGACGAGCTCAGCTCGTCATCACCCACGGGTGTCAAGTCAAGTCAAGTCAAGTCATACCATTTATATAGCGCACTACATACCCAGAGGGTTTCAAGGCGCTTAGGAAGGGGAGGAGGATTATTTGTCAAAAATCCACGTTTTAAGCTGTTTTCTGAACGCTAGGTGATTCTGGGTGAGGCGAAGGTAAGCAGGGAGTGAGTTCCATGTTTTGGCAGCTAGGTATGAGAAGGATCTGCCACCCATGGTGGTTTTGTTGATGCGAGGTACAGTGGCGAAGGCTTGGCTGGAAGAGCGAAGTTGGCGGGAGGGGGTATGAAAGGACAGTCAAGAGTTGAGGCACTCTGGTCCGATGTCGTAGAGTGATTTGTGTGCGTGGGTAAGCAGTCGGAAAGTAATCCTCTTATTGACGGGTAGCCAGTGGAGGTCTTTAAGGTGACCAGAGATGTGTTCGTTGCGTGGGATGTCTAATATGAGCCTGGCTGAGGCGTTTTGGATTCGTTGTAGTTTCTTCTGTAGTTTTGCGGTAGTACCTGCGTAGAGGGTGTTTCCGTAGTCCAGTCGGCTCGTGACCAGAGCGTGGGTGACTGTTTTCCTTGTTTCGGAGGGGATCCAGCGAAATGTTTTTCTGAGCATGCTAAGAATGTTAAAGCAGGAAGAGGATACGGCGCTGACTTGTCTGTTCATTGAGAGTGAAGAATCCAGGATGACGCCTAGGTTCCGTGCGTGGTCTGTCGGGATGGGTGCTTTTCCGAGGGCTTCCGGCCACCAAGAGTCGTCCCATGCAGAGGGGGATTTACCTAAGATGAGGACTTCTGTTTTGTCTGAGTTCAGTTTCAGTCGGCTTTGTTTCATCCATTCGGCGACTTCTTTCATTCCCTCGTGTAGGTTAGTTTTGGCGGTGCTGGGGTCCTTGGTGAGAGATAGGATCAGTTGAGTGTCATCCGCGTAGGAGATGATGTTGAGGTTGTGTTGGCGGGCGATGGCCGCGAGGGGGCTCATGTATACGTTGAAGAGGGTGGGACTGAGTGAGGATCCTTGTGGTACGCCGCAGATGATTTCAGAGGCCTCGGACTTGAATGGTGGGAGGCGGACTCTCTGGGTTCTTCCGGTGAGGAATGAGGTGATCCATTCCAGTGCTTTTCCTTGGATTCCGATGTTTCTGAGGCGTTGTAAAAGGGTGCTGTGGCAGACTGTGTCGAAGGCTGCAGAGAGGTCAAGGAGGATGAGGGCGACTGTGTCTCCATTGTCCAGTAGAGTTCGAATGTCGTCTGTAGCTGCGATGAGGGCGGTCTCAGTGCTGTGTTTGGCTCGGAAGCCAGATTGTGAGGGGTCGAGTGATTTGTTGGCTTCGAGGAAGGCGGCGAGCTGGTTGTTGACAGCTTTCTCGATGACTTTGGCCGGGAATGGAAGAAGCGAGATGGGGCGGTAGTTTTTGAGTTCGGTGGGGTCTGCTGTTGGTTTTTTCAGAAGAGCGGTGAGTTCAGCGTGTTTCCAGACTTCTGGGAAGGTAGCAGAGTTGAATGAGCAGTTGATGACGTCTCGGAGGTGCGGAGCTATGACGGAGTCTGCTTTGTTGAAGATGTGGTGAGGGCATGGGTCTGTGGGGGATCCAGAGTGGATGGAATTCATCAGGCGGATGGTGTCCTCAGTGGAGATTGGGTTCCAGGCGTTAAGGGTGTTAACGGGGGGAAGATGGTCAGCTGATGGAAGGGTGGGTAGGTTTCCGGGTTGGTTGTCGAAGCTGTTGTGGATGTCAGCAATCTTGTTGTGGAAAAAAGAGGCTAGGGAATCGCAGAGGGTTTGAGAGGGGGTGATGTCGTTGGAGTTGGCCGAGGGGTTGGAAAATTCCTTGACGATGTTGAACAGTTCCTTGCTGTTGTGGGCGTTGTTGTCAAGTCGATATTTGAATGCTGTTTTCTTGGCTTTTCGGATCAGTTGGTGGTGAGTACGGATGGCGCTTTTGAAGGCGTCCTTCTTGCTGGTGGATGGGTCTTTTTTCCAGGCATTTTCAAGGGAGCGGCACAGTTTCTTGGACTTCTTGAGGTCGTCGTTGAACCATGAGGCCTTCTTGATGCCAAGTTTGTGTTGACGTTTTTTCAGTGGTGCTAAGTTGTCGGCGGTGTTGGATAACCAAAGGGTGAGGTTGGAGGCGGCTTCGTTGGCGTTAGAAGAGAGGGCTGGGGAGGTTTGAAGGAGCGATGTGGAGATCTGCTCTGTGGTGATTTTGTTCCAGTTTCTTTGTAGAGTTGGTTGGAGGTGGATGATGGGTTTCGGCTTGTTGTAGGTGAAGTGAACGCAGCTGTGGTCAGTCCAGAGGAGATCCGTAGTGTGGCTGAAGGAGACATGGTTGCTGGAGGTGAAGATGGGGTCGAGAGTGTGGCCTGCGATGTGGGTGGGGGAAGTGACCAGTTGTTTAAGTCCGAGGTTGGCGAGGTTGTCCAAGAGGGTGGCGGTGTTGCGGTCGTTGATCTTTTCAAGGTGGAAGTTGAGGTCTCCCAGAAGGATGTAGTCTTTGGAGGGGAGCGCGTGTGGGGTGATGAAGTCCGTGATGTCTTCACTGAATTTTGCGCGTGGTCCTGGTGGTCTGTAGAGGAGGGTGCCTCTGAGTGTGGTCTTGGGGTCGATGTGGATCTGGAAGTGAAGGTGTTCGGAGTTGGCGAGGTTGGCATCAGAGCTGGTTGAGATGCGGATTGATTTCTTATGGACGATAGCGATTCCACCTCCTGTATGGTCTGTGCGGTCCTTGCGTGTGATCTTATAGTCATCAGGGATAGCGATGGCGATGTCAGGGGCGGAGGAAGCGTTCATCCATGTTTCCGTTAGGAAGGCGATGTCCGGAGAGATGGTGTCTAGTAGGTTCCAAAGGTCAATGGCGTGTCTGTGGACCGAGCGGGTGTTGAGAAGGATGCATTCTAGGTGGTTGGGGTCGGGGATCTGTGTTGTGGTCGTAGCGGAGATGTTGTCGGTGCCGCTAAATTTGCAGGAGACGCAGGAGAACGGTCCATGGGTGCGTCCAGGAGCGGCTTGGACGCAGTTGGGGGCGCGACCGGGGTTAAGGGCTAGGAGGGCGGCGGCATCATAGGTAATGCGGGGGGGCTGGGCAGCGCGAGGGGCAGGGGGTCTGGCGCTGGGCGCGGTCCAGGCGCGGACGGGCGTAGACGGGCTTACCTTTGGCGCACCTTCGGCGCGATTGGGGCGCGGTCGCTGCGTTGTCGTGTGCTGATGACGAGCTGAGCTCGTCATAGTGCCACTAAAATGGCATTTTCCAGCACTGGGGGGGGAAAACGCCCAGCAGCCATGTGGTTAAAGGTCTGGTGTTAACTTTGTTTTTAACTAGTGAGCTAAAATCCGCCTCGACTTTCAGATTTTGAAGTCAAGTGTACATTTTAGGCTTATTTAATTATCCATATCCGCAGAGCTTTATTTATATATTATTTTTAACACTGAGCACAGATTTTATTCAACTAGACTTTGTTTAATATTAGCAATTTCTTAGTGGCATTCCCCAAGCACGGTTCTGGTTCCCTTATCTTCCAGATTGTTACTGTGATGATACCTCTAAACAAAGCACAGTGCACTTTATGCTTTATACCCTTTGTATGCATGTCTTCAGAATCTATTTTTATTTCCAGTCCTATGAGTAGTCCATATTAGACAATGTATGTTAGCCTTGGTATTTTAGAAGGTGATATAGGTTCTAGGTTTGTATAAACTTACTGCCTCCTTTTTTATGTTTACCAATTTAAATATTTGTAATGAACGTCACCTTTCCTGTAATGTAATGAATGTTCAATTTTATTATTCATTTTTTATTCAGTTTGTGCTTTTATGGCTATTGATAGCCTAAATAATGTAAGAATGAGAATGATGATGACTCCACCTGTGACTAGTAATGCGCATGGGTACCGGCTTCATTGTTATGTTCTGCTGTCGGGTTTGGACATGTATCCAGTGAGCCCAAGTTGATGCTTCACTGTGTTCATAGCTGGATGCCTTTCGTTCTTCCATTCCCCTTGGTAAAAACAGTTGGTGTCTTTGTGACCTTTGTCAGACTGCGACCGGGTTCTACTCTATGGCCCTTTCAAGACCCTTGTCCTTCCTGGGGCCTTTTACTATGCCTTTGATCTCTACCAATGCTGATTTCGTAATGGAAAGTACTCTCTTCAAATACTGTCCACAGTGACACTCAAAGTACCCCTCAACAGATTTCCTTCAAGTCTGCAAACTTTGTCTATCTCTGGAGCACGAGGAGGCTTTCCAATACACCTGTCCCGCCTTCTGTTCCAAAAAGACCTTGCGTGTCGACAGCACGCTCGATGCACAATGGCACAGCGACAAGAAAATGACATCCCTGACCTCTCTGGGGACCGTGACATCAAGTAGGAACCAGAGCTAGGACCTGCACTTTAAAACCCAGCCAAGCTCCCACTCTGAGTCAAAGACTGAGGTGCCGCAGGTCCACAAAGTACAACTACACTCGAAGACGACGACCATGAGTAAGACATTCCTCCGTCCACCAACTCTTGATGCTCAACACAGTCTGAGCACTGCCCTCTAATCCCCTCAAACCTGCTTGAGCCCTACAAGACTGCGTTCGACCCCCAGCCTCACAGCTGCTCAGGAATGACTACCACGTCGACCCACCTAGGGACACAGACCCATACTTCCACTCCACCAAACCAACCACTCCTGACAATACCACCTCCTATCACAAGGTTATTAACAGGCCTGCCACTTTCCATAAGGTAGAGCTGCATAAGGGCCAGGAAGAAGATTCTTTGTAGAAACACTGTCTACCACCCAGCACTCACCGCAGTTTCTCCCCATGCTAAAAGGCATTTTAAAGGCCATTCCTGAGACCTAACAGGAGCCTGGAAGTTCGGGGTAGTCACCACAAAGAAATATATACCCTGTGACCCACCATACATCTGAAGCCAACTCTCTCTGGGCTCTTTAGTGGTCCATTCGCCATGCAAATGCCCAGTGCATTGGCAGTGCCCAATCAGCGACTTTCTGACGTATTGCTTACTCCGTTGGACTGCTCTCCAGGTATGGTCAGGCCTACTGGAATGAGACCGAAAATCTCCTCCAACACCTCCCAGACCAGTACAAGAAACGGGGCCATGTGTGTGGAAGGCCTTCTCCAACACCGCCATTCAGTGCTCCCTAGGTGCAGCTTATATTGCAGCATGGGGCATAAATTAAACTGTCCTTATTAGGCACCTACTTGGCTGCATGTATCTGTCTGGAAGCCGGAATTCCACCTGCATCTCCTCAGCCTGCCATTTAATGGTGAACACCTCTTCGAACCGTAGGTTGATCAGATGCTGGAGGAAATTAAAAAGGACACTGCCAAGGCAATAGGTGCTCACCAAACGCCTCCTCCTTTTGTTACTTTTATAGATCCCTATACAGAGGGGGTGACCAGGATAAATCCCCAAAAGCTTCTGCCTCCTACCAGAGGCATCCGCTACAGCTGATGCCAGACTGGGCTACTTCAGGGGAGGCTAAAGAGTTAAAACTCTCAGGGCAGATTAAAAGGTGGTTCATCTAAGGGAGATGCCCCCACCAAACATTGATTCTCTCTCTTCCTCCCAATCACATTACACCTGTCGTGGTGGGAAGTAATCACCACCAACCAGTGGGTCCTCTCCATCATCCGGAAGGGCTGCTGCTTAGAACTCATTGTAACCCCGCCAAATATGCCTCCCCGCAAACACATCCTCTCCCCAGAGCACCGGCAGCTCCTTTAGGAGGCAGTCGAGGCACTCATTCTCAAGGGAACTATAGGGTTTTTGATTCCACCCCAGCGCAGTAAAGGGGATCCCCAAGGATTGGGCTTTCAGGTCTATGCTCAACATCCAACCCCTCAACAAATGCATCTTGTCAGCACTTCCACATGATCATGATCAAGGACGTCCTCCCTTCACAACATCAAGGCGACTTCATGATGGCACTCCACCTGAATGATACAAATTTTTACATCCCTACCTGCCCTGCACAACGCCGGTACTTGCGGTTCATAGTAAGTGTCCATCATTTTCAATTTAAAGTGCTGCCCTTCACGGTCGTTATTACTCCCAGCGGTGTTCACAAAAAGTTTTGCCATGGTAGCCACTCATCTCGGGAGGGGCAGCATTCACAACTTACCGTATTTGGGCAACTGGCTGAAAAAGGGAGAAAACTAACAGTACTTTGCACGCACATACCAAGATCACCATGGTCCTCCGGCACAATCTAGGGTTCACCATCAAGACGAGTAAAGTCCCACCATCAGCCCCTTCAGATACAGCCTTACCCTGTGAGCAATTCTCAAGTCGGTCACAGGGTAAGCATACTCCAGCCATTAATGCCAATTTCCAAACATACTCTTTACCAAATTATTTTTTAATTTTTTTAATGATCTGAAATTCCAGAAGTCCTAAATTAAGTGTCAGTGCACTTAAGACGCCATTCAGTAATGCATGCCTCAGTGCATTTTTGGGAAAATAGGATATTAAATTTGTGCATGTCTCTTCACAACATTCAAAAACAGCATAACATGGAAGTGCTATACAAAAGGAGTGTGTAAATATTAATGGTTTTGATTATTTGTTATGCATGTTTAAAAGGGAGTGGTTGCTTTATAACTCGTTGGGGAGCCTATTCACTTGTAGAAACAGTAATTCATGTCATCAGTATGCACCTAAAAGTTTTGAATGTTGCCTGAGCAGAAGTAGCACATATATTATGTTCAGGTAAAAGTGATAACAAAAATGGATAGCCAGATTAGCCAGGATACATGTTACTGCTTTACAAATTATGCTAGTTCAAGCTATAGTCTCTGATATGAATTTCTCTGTTGGCAGCCGTGCCCAGAGTAGCCATGTGACCAGCCAACCCCTACCTTTGGTAGTTTTTCATACTGCTTAATTTTGATCAAGCTAGACTTTGCATTGAGCCAGTGTGACAAGTGAGTTTCCCCTATGCTTGACTTCAACTGTTGCTCTTCAGCTGGGTTGGTGTGTTACAATACATACATATACTGTCTAGAATTAGTGTGAATACCCGTGTGACAATTTTGAAAAATGTATTTTTCTGAGAAGGCAGTTTTTGCCCATCTGCACTATTGAAGAGTCATGTTTAACTCAAGGGGTGCTAAGAACCCAATTCTTATGTTTTATGTTGAGACCATGAGCAGATGCCTTACAAATCCATGCCCTCACCTCTTTTTAGAGACCCCTGAAAGCAAGACCGAATTACTGAACAAACGTATGTTAGATAATCGAATGATTGCATGCTTTTTACGTACAAGTGTGTGTTTCACAAACATTTGTGTGTTTATTGTTCTCACCTCAGCACAAGGGCAGTGTGTGCTTGCCCTTCACCAACGACTAAAGTTAGTGATAATGATGCATGAGCACTTCTACTGTAAATTAGAAGTGCAGTGTTCAGTGAGTGACCACAATAGACATGGTTGTAAGTTTCTAATCATCAATGTGTCTCTTCACCTCTTCTTACAGATACTCAGAATGAGGAAAATGCCCTATGTATGGTTCGTATAGGAATGCATTACACATAGCATACAAAAAAATTCACTGATGATTTGACTGCATAAATACGTTCGTTTGAGACTTAATAACTTGGGGATATCTAACTTCGGTCTTGAAGAAAGTCATGCAACCTATTTTGGTATCTTATGGCTGAAACATGTCGAACTTAGATGTTGTAGTACGTCTGGATGCATGCCACTGGGATCTCAAGAGTTGGCTAGGTGTGTCTGGAGGTGGGGGGGGGGGTGGGGGAAGGATGTAATGAGTTTCTCCCACTTTCCTGACCATTTATAGATCATCAGTATGGACCAATTTGGTAACCAGCTGATCTGCAAGGGATATGCTCTACCTTCCCTCCGCCGAGTTTTTATATAGAGCAAACCCGACTCCAAGGTATCGGGTATCCGATCGCGCCACATGAGCACTAGTTGCTTACACAAGGACACATAGAGGGTTTGAACGACAATACCCCATGGGATAGTTTTACAAGATGACCATTACATCTGAGCGTCATGCACCTTAAATATGAGTCCATTGGGGGCTTTAGTGATATCCTAGCCAACCTTGCGGCGCCTCAGCACGCCCACTCCTCCACCCTCCACACACAACAAAGACCGTCTGTAGTCTTCCCGCGGAGACTGGTAGCTAACACCATTCCCTCTTTGTCACAGAGACCCAAAAGAACTAGAGACGCCATGTCTGAGAGTGATGCGGCAGACCTCAACTACTCTTACGACAATCCGTTAGCGGTCACCCTCCAATCCAAAATCCAGGTGATCACCGGACTGGGAAGAGTCCAAGCCCCTCTGAACTCACCCAGACCGCCGTCCACCCGCACTAGTTTTTCCACACACCCCCTAATGAAAAACCCCAAAGCAGAGACGACCCACACTAACTGCATGCTCCTAAAATGCAGATCAGCCATCAAACATGCCACATAATAGCAGAATCCATCCTCACTCATGACATAGACATAGCATTCAACACTGAAACCTGGCTCAACGACTCCTCCGCACCTCTCCTGGACACTCTCCTTATCCCAGGCTTTGCTATCACCAATAAAGACAAAAAAGAGAAAAGAGGAGGAGGCATAGCAATCATCCACAGAGACAATATTTCCGGGTCGGAAACGGACTCCTAACTACAACACCTTTGAGTGCCCAACATCAACACGAGCAACAACAAAACACTAACCTGCCACCTTATTTACCACCCTCCAGGCAACCCCACCACTTTCACTGAACACCTGTCTGACCTGATCGCCCACTGCTCACTACGAGAGGCGAATAACATAATTCTGGGAGACCTCAACCTACACTGGAATGAATATAGCAACACGCTAATTCGAAACCTGAGCGAGTTGCTACATAACGTTACGCAACACTGCACAGAAGAAACTCGCAACAAAGGAGCAATCCTTGATGCCATTATCGCCATATGAGACACAGTGAAGATAAACCACACCCTGCCCGTAGACTGGTCCGACCACCACTTAATCATCTTCCATCTCACTCAGCCAGCCACAAAACAACCCCCACCCAAGAAGAGCCCAAATGGACCAGAAACCTCACCCAGATTAACATGACCGACCTGGAAGAAAACTTAAATTCCCTCCTCAACACCTCCACGGGAGATCTATCCACAACAGAACTTACTGACCATTACAACACATCCCTGACATCCATTCTTGACCAGATAACCCCTCAAACAAAAAAAAGCCAGGACCATCCCATCCAGATCCTGGTTCAATACAGACATCAATAACGAAAGGCGACAACTCTGAGCCACAGAGAGACTGTGGAGAAACAACCCCTCCACTAGCCTACTCGAACAACTCAAAGCAGCTCGAAGAAAATACAAAAAACAGATACGTAACGAAAAATCTTAACTTTTTCTGCTCCGCCCTGGACAATGCAAAACACAGGCCCAAAGAAATGTTCAAAATCATCAAACTACAAACCACTAAGTCCCCTGTGTCCTCTACACAGGCCTCCCAGGAACTGTGCGAAAACTTTTCCATCTTCTTCGAAGAAAAAATCTCCAAGATTGACATCGCCACCAAATAAGCCTGCCCCCACTCCCAACCGAAAGCACATACAGGCACCTCACAAATACTTGGAAATCCTTCAATTCAATCTTGGAAGCTGAGATTATCAAGCTAACCTTCACCTCCAAACCCGCCTCTCACGTCCCCACCCTCCCAATTGACCAAAAAACTCAAACTCACAATAGCCCCGTTCTGGTGCAGAATCATCAACAGCTCCCTGAGAACCGGCATCATAACGGATTGCCACAAAGAAGGCCGATAACGCCACTACTAAAAAAACAGGCCTGGACTGCACAGATCTAAACAACTTCAGACCAGTCTCCAATCTCCTCCTGTCAAATTCTCGAAAAATGTGTCCTATCACAATTGACTCAGCATATGGACAACATCAACCTTCTTGATCCCCACCAATCAGGTTTCAGAATAGGCTACAGCACGGAGACGGCAATCCTAAACATCACAGATGATATTCGCAAGTCACTCGATAACGATCACTGCTGCCTACTCATTCTCCTTTACCTATCTGCAGCCTTTGACACAGACCACCATCTTCTCACAAGGCCCTACAAGAAAGGGTGGGTGCCAATGAGATGGTCCTCCTCTGGTTCACCTCCTTCCTCCACAATTGATCGCAAAGGATACAAATCAAAAACTTTATCTCCGACCTTCACCCCGTCAGCAGGGGTGTGCCCCAAGATTCAGTGCTCTCACCGCAACTGTTCAACATATACATGGAACCCCTCACCTCCTTACTTAAAAATGCTAATATCCCCTTCCACCTATATGCTGATGGCACCCAGATCTATCTGGAAACTTCCTCCCCAGACGAAATCCTCAGACTAAACAACACCCTAAAAGAAATTCAACACTGGCAGTCCCAAAATCACTCTTGACCCCAAACTGGACATGACCAAACACATCAAAAATTCAGCAAAGACCACCTTCCTAAACCTGAAGCTTCTCTACAAGATTGAACCATTCATTCCCAGCTGGTGCTATCAAGACTCGACTATGGTAACGCAACCTTAACCGGCACCGCTAAAACCCACCTAGCTCCCCTCAAAACAACCCTCAACCCAGCAGCCAGAATGGTCACTGGAATCAGGACATATGACCACATTTCTCCTGCACTAAGAGAACTAAAATGGCTCCCAATTGATAAGCGCGCGTACTTCAGAACGGCCTGCCTCACGCACAAAGCCCTACACACAGGGAAACCAGACTACCTGGCCGCCAAGCTCAAAAGGGCAGGTCAGACAAGGAACCACAGGAGTTCCAACTCCCTCCTTCTCATCTCCATGAGAGCAAGCAAACAATCAACCGCTGCTAGGTCATTCGTGGGAAACGCGCCCAAAATCTGGAACTCCATCCCAGCAGACATCAGAACGATCCAGTTCCTCCTCCTCAACCGCTCCAACCCGAAGGGATAACCCCTGCCCCCACGCCTAACCCAATCCCCGCTGCGCTCTGGCTCCGCATCAACTGTCTCCCCTCAGCCAAACCCGAGGTTTCCTTGGGACCCTTGAACTACCTCAAGAATGCTTGCAACAAGGCCACCTCAAGACTACTACTACCTCAAGAATATGCTGCACCCGTGGACTTTCAAACTTTTGTTTGATATTGCTTTATTAAGTATCTCCTATGAAACTCTGTTGTAAATCGCTCCGATACCCTCGGGTCAGGTCTGTACTATATAAAACTCCTAAAATAAATGGTATCCTGAGCCACACATCAACAGATAATCAGGCAACCTTTTTAAAATAACCTCACTGTAAAGAAATCACCTTTGACGTAGCTTCTGTGTGAATATACATCTGCCAATTAGGGAGCAATGTGGGCACAGTCAACCAACCATGCATGACCCTAAGAGGCCATTTTCACAGCAACTAAGTCTCCCCTCATAAAGAAAATAACGGGCCGCAATCCATCTAACACTGTCAACAGCCCAGCATGAGTATATTGTGCTTATAAATTCAACACTTCCTTTTTCAAATACAGATCATCACTAAAACCTCAAAGGGCACCTGGTAACTCTTACTAATAGCCTTTGTCCCCTAAGTGCGGTAGAAGCATTATTGATCAGACCTCTACACTGAGTCTGTGTTATCCAGTATTGGGGTATCTTTCATAGATTCACATGCCTGAATCATTCCCCGTCGCCGAGGAGGGAGTCCCACGGTAAATGAAAAAGCAGTGCCAATAGGTAAATAACAGTAGTAGGCCCAAAAGAAAAGGCCTGAGGCCTAGATCGTAGTAGCCTATCTACATCATTATGCTGAAAGAACCAAACATTTGGTCACAACCAATCCGCTATCAGCACCCTCTAGAACCCTCTCTGCAGAGCCAGTTCTCCTCAGATTTTCACTGCACGTCGTGTGTGAAGGGAGTCTCCCTGAGCTCTGCTCAGTTTCTTCAGCTTTTACTTCTTTTTGGATCATCCAAGATCATACTTCATTTCTCTGACCCTATTAAGGCAGTAATATGGCAGTTTGGCAGAAAACAAGGTAATAGACTACGAAATATGTCTAACCTTTTCCTCAATAACTCTCACGGTCTGAGAGATGAGGTTCTCCAGTATTAAGGGTGTCTTTCATAGATTCACATGCCTGAATCCTTCCCCGTCGTCGGAGTGGGAGTCCCACGGTACATAAAAAAGCAATAAAATGCCTTAATACATATAGCAAATATCAGAAGTACCCAACCAGGAAGTAAAGTAGCACCAGCTACAGTAGAAAAAACCTTCACAATCGTGACTATCCTAGTCATTATGTATTAGTCCAAACTGCAGCCAATCAGGCGACAGCACCCACCAGAATGTTCTCCCCAGAGGCTCAGGCTCTCAGATTTTCTACCGCACGTCGTGTGAAGGGAGTCTCCCTGAGCTCTGCTCAGTTTTCTTCAAGATTAGTTAGTTTCTTCAAGTTTTTCAGATGTCTACTTCTAAATCCCTGTTCAGGGCCTGTGATTCTTGTGGGAAGCAAAGGCTATTCAAAGAAGATCCCCACAAAAAATGTTTATATTGCCTTTATCCTGACCATAAGGTAGAGGAGTGCAAGATCTGCCGGACCTTCCCCCCTAAGACCATCAGGGACAGAGAAGGACGACTGCTATTGTGGCTTAACAGACTCAAGGACAAGGAGGACCCTTTGTCTGAGGTAGGAAGCATTGCCTCTGGTTCTTCACTAATTTCTATTAAGAGGAAGGCTGAAACTGAAGTTTCATCTCCAAGGGCGAAGGTGACAAAGAAGGCCCAATCCTCTCTGGATATTTCTGGGCCTAGTGATTCAAAAAAGACTCTTCCACCTGTTAAGATGGATAGTACGCCCTCTAAGAAGTCTGGGAAATCTGCAGTTCCCAAGAAATCTTCAAAGTCTGTGCCTCCTCAGTTGCCACCTTTTACAATTTCAACGTCAAAAAAGGATTGTGTTTCCTCTCCTGTGGCCACGTCTACCACCTGCACTATGACTTTCTCCTCACCGAAGCCGGCTCTAGTGATGTCTTCGGCCTCATCGCCTACGCTGGTTCATGTGCAGATCAGGCCTATCTCGTCGTCGACTATAGTCCCGTCGACGGCGGCTAAGGTACCGTCGACGAGCTCCTCGTCTACGAATCTGATGTCGACGGTTGGCTCCCCGTCGACTAAGAAAATTTCGCCGTCGACGAAGCTCTCGCCGATGAAGTTACCGTCGACGATGAAATCCTCGTCGACTATGAAATCCACGTCGACGAAGCTACCGTCGACGACCTCGACGACGTCCCCGTCGACGACGTTAACGTCGTCAACCTAGTCGACGAAGAAATCCTCATCGACGATGAAATCCACGTTGACTAAGCTACCGTCGACTACCTCGACGACGTCCCCGTCGACGATGGTACCGTCGACGAGGCAAACAATTCAGCAGCAAAAGGCAGGTTAATCGGCGACGGAGGAGATCCCATCGACGCCACCACTGTCAAGCTGCACTACCTTACAAGTCTGGTCAGCACAGTCATCGGGGATACCGTTACCATCACCTGCAACTACAGCTACGCTGTTGAAGAAAAGGGCTACTAATGAGGCGATTCCTTCTACGCTAGTAGTGCCAGAGAAACTTTTGGATTCGGATGAGGAAGGATCCTATGAAGATGAAAACTTTGGAGCGGCCAGAAGTCCGTCTGACCTCCAAATTAAGATTCAAGATGATATGGAGGAAGAAATGCATGAAACGGAGCCTTTGTCACATGAGGACAGGCCTGCTCCCGGCATACAAATGCCTGAGGAATTATTTCGCAATCTACAGTACATACTCAGCGACTATTGTAGGCGTTTCCCACCTTCAGAGTCAGGTGACTCTCAGGTATCTACACCAAGACCTAAAATAGCGACGCCGCTTTCAAAGCAGGCACAGCCAGTTGTTTCTGTGACGTTGGAGGAAGGACGTCCAGCATTGTCTGCGTCACAAGTCACAGCTCCTCAAACAGGAGATGAAGAGTACTCAGATCATGAGGAGCAGGAAGAAGGAGAATTAGACAATATGTCAGAATCGTCGGAGTATGAGGATTACAATGCAAACACGCCCTCTCCGGCAGAACCTACTACATCAGAGTCACCTCCTGTGGACATTGCCTCATTCCACAAGATCATGGATAGAGCAACAAAGAGGTTAATGATAACTATGGAGTCAAAACAAGAAGACTGCTTCTTGTATGACTTCAAGCCTACGCCACAAAAACAGAGTTGGACCATTCCAATCATAGAATTCATATGGAATGAAGGACTGAAGATCATGTCCAAGCCAAATTCTTTGCCAGCAGTGCTCCTGAGAGTGGATAAAAAATATAGGGCGACAAATTCATCTCCAGCGTGCCTCATTGGACAAGCGAAAGCAGACTCTGTGGTAGCGCAGGCAGCGCAAAAGAGGTCTTCTAACCCAACATCTCAGGTCTCTGTTCCGCCAGACAAAGACGGTAGACGTCTAGATTCTATCGGGAAAAAAGTTTCTACAATTGCAGCTACAACTATTAGAGCCGCTAACTCTCTAGCCATATTAGGGAGATACGATAGGCAGATGTGGTCGGACATCTCGCCGTATGTGGACAAACTCCCCGAGCCAGATCGAGCTGAAGCAAAGAAGATCCTTCAGGAAGGAGAGTGCGTCTCGTCTGAGATGATTGATGCTGCAGTGGACGTTGCTGCCACAGGTTTTCGTCAGCTAGCGGGTGCAGCTGTTCTCAGGAGGCAAGGATGGTTGAAGGCAACATCCTTTCGGCAGGAGGTCCAAACAAGGATTATAGATATGGCATTTGATGGAGAGTATTTATTTAGAAAGCATGTTGATGATGCTCTAGAAGCCATCAAGAAGGATACTGAGCACGTTCGCTGGGCACTTTACAATACAGGAAGTCTTCCTTTCGTGGAGCAAAAGGAAGAGGGAATTTCTCTAATAGAGGAGGCTATAACCAACAGCGCTCCTATACTTCCGCCCAGGGAAACCAAAGATACCAGCCATATCGTCAACAGACTTACGGACAGAGAAAAGGAAATTTTTCTCAGTCTCGAGGAAAATCCAACTATCGCGGAAGAGACAATAAGAAGTGAGAAACTCATCCTGCCGCCACTTTGTCCCAACCCGAACCAAATTGGAGGAAAAATATCCCAAAATTACTTAAATTTGTCCAAGATTACCACAGACAAGTGGGTTCTGGATGTGGTAGCCAGAGGTCACATTTTGGAATTAGTAAAAACTCCTCCAAACTTCCCCCACCCAAGAGGACCGCCTCCAGCACATCTCAAGGAGCTGTTTGCCCAGATCAACACTATGATTCGGAAGGGAGCAATAGAAAGGGTACCTCATCATCAGAAAGGAAAAGGCTTCTACTCAAGATTTTTCCTTATTCGCAAGAAGTCGGGGGAATGGCGACCCATCCTCGACCTGCGTGCCCTAAACAAATTTCTCAAAAAACTGTCATTCAGGATGCTGACACTTCAAGAAATCCTCCAATTTCTTTCAGCGGGAGAGTATATGGCAACACTCGACCTTCAGGATGCACACTTCCAATTTTTCCCAGGCACCGGAAGTTTCTAAGGTTCAGAGTGGCTGGCAGGGACTTCCAGTTCAAAGTCTTCCCTTTGGACTGCGCTTAGCCCCCAGAGTGTTCACGAAGATACTGGCCCCGGTGGGAGCCCACCTTCGATTGCAGTCGATACAGATATATCCATATCTAGACGATTGCCTTATCAAGGCCAGTTCTTTCGACATGGTAAAAACTCACATTCAAAAAACTGTCACTGATGCAAAGCCTGGGTTTCTCAGTGAACTTCGAGAAATCGCACCTCACGCCAGCAAGGAAAAAGACTTTCTTGGGAGCGACACTGGACACCAAGCTCGCCCAAGTATTTATCTCAAAGGAGAGACAGGAAAAGATACAACGGTTGGCTGCGGCACTGTTGTTAAAAAGGTGCGTTTCAGTGCGCATGTTCAAGTCCTTAATCGGGATGATTTCTTCCTGTATTCTTCTCACCCCAACTGTCTTCTTCGGATGAGGCCCTTGCAAGAGGAGCTCAGTCGCCAGTGGTTACAGGTGTCGGGGTCCTTCGAGGATATCATACAAATAAAACCTCGAATGCGAGAAGCGATTCAATGGTGGAGTCAAGGTTGCAACATACAAGTGGGATGCTCTTTCCTCACGGAAGTGCCCAGGTTCATAGTGACGACAGACGCTTCAATGACAGGCTGGGGGGCACACCTCCAAGGCATGACGGTCAGCGGAAAATGGAACAAAATCCAAATGAGATGGCACATAAACAGGCTAGAATTGCACGCCATCTTTCTAGCCCTGAAGTCCTTTCAGGCGACCCTAGAAGGCGCCACAGTCTTGATTCGGACAGACAACACCACCTGCATGCATTATCTAAACATGCAGGGTGGCACAAGATCAGCCCGGCTGTCGCAACAGGCACAAGAGATTTGGAGTTGGGCCCTGACTCACAATATCCATCTGTCAGCTGTCCATGTCCCGGGAATCGCGAATGTGTTAGCGGACTCTCGCAGCAGGTCCAGAGGCTGCACTCACGAGTGGGAACTACATCAACCATCTCTAGACCGCATCTTTCAGACTTGGGGGCATCCGGATCTGGACTTGTTTGCGACGCACCAGAACCGGAAATGCCCATACTTTGCAAGCTGGGTTCCCCACAAGGACTCGTGCGGGGATGCCCTTTCGATGAATTGGAATCAAATATTCGCTTACGCTTTTCCACCGCTACCTCTGATCCCGAAAGTCATCAAGAAGATGAAGAAGCAGCCATGCCGGTTGATACTGATTGCTCCACGATGGCCCCGGCAATACTGGTTCACCGAGCTACTCCTTCTCTCGGAATGCAACCATATCCAACTTCCTCACATTCCGAATCTTCTCTCCACCCAGAAGGGCAGGGTGTACCATCCGAACCCGAACTCGCTGAAATTGTCAGCTTGGCTCCTCAGCACATGGAATTTGCACACTTAAACATTCCACAGGATTGCCAGGAGGTACTGGCGAAAGCCAGAGCTCCATCTGCGATCAAGACCTACAAATTTAAGTGGAGGCGTTTCTGTGCATGGTGCCAGTCTAATGGTCTTCATCCCATTCATGCCAAACCAGAGCAAATTCTTCCCTTCTTTTTGCACTTGGCCAGATTGGGTTTGGCGCATTCTACTCTTAAAGTCTTCCTGGCTGCCATTTCTAGATTTCGTCAAGATGGATCAAATTCTTTGTTTTCCGTGCGGATCATACAGCAATTTTTCAAAGGATTGTTTTGTATGTTTCCGCCTGTGCGGAAACCTCCTCCTACATGGCATCTGAATGTCGTACTAACTCAGCTCATGCGTCACCCTTTCGAGCCGATCCATAAGGTGGACCTGAAATTTTTAACATGGAAAGTGTCATTGTTACTCGCTTTAAGCTAGAAGGGTTAGCGATATTCAGGCATTTACATCTAGATCGCCTTTCATCCAATTCACCACGGACTCGGTAGTACTACGTACTAATCCAACGTACATGCCAAAAGTGTCTTTGGATTTTCATCTGAATGAGCCGGTTGTCCTCAAGACATTCTTTCCAACCCCACAGTCTCCGGCTGAACGAGCACTGCATTCGTTGGATATTAGAAGATGTCTTTAGTTTTACCTATCAAGAACCTCTGCCATCCGCAAGACAGACCAACTGTTCGTGGCTTATGGCCGGCAGCGCCAGGGCTGTGCAGTTTCAAAACAGACCATTGCTAGATGGGTCTCCTCTACAATTGGACTTTGTCAACAGCAGGCCGGTAGACCCTTACAGGCCTTGCCAAGAGCACATTCTACAAGGGCGGTTAGCTCTACCACTGCCCTTTTTGCTGGTGTGCCTCTTCGACAGATCTGCAGAGCTGCTACATGGTCTAGCAGACACACCTTTACTATTATTGGGACTACAGAGACTTTAATCTGCCACTTCTGATGAGGACAACGAGGATTCCGTCACCTCATAGGAGAGGTCAAAGGGAGAAGTCGCGCCAGGAGCCTCCATAGGGTGGGCAAAAAAGACTCACCTTGAGTCTTTATAAGGCACTTCTCACAAAGAGGCAATTGGAAAAAACTTCTTCAGAGGCTGATCCTACAACTCCCTTTTCATCCCTGACACTACATCAGGGAAATCCTCTTAACCTGACATTAGGAGTCTATAACAAAACTCCATGTCTACTATTACTGCCTCACCAATGTGGACCTCATCTACTATGGTCTCGTCTACGATGGTCTCATCTACGACGGTCGTCGACGACCGCCTCATCTAAGACTGTCGTCGACGACGGCCTCATCTACGACGGTCGTCGACGACGGCCTCATCTATGACGGTCGTCGACGACAGCCTCACCTAAGACGGTCGTCGACGACGGCCACATCTACGACGGTCGTCGACGACGGCCTCATCTATGACGCTCGTCGACAACGGCCTCATCTACGACGCTCATCGACGACGGCCTCATCTACGACGGTCGTAGACTACGACGGCCTCATCTACGACGGTCGTAGACTACGACGGCCTCATCTACGACGGTCGTAGACTACGACGGCCTCATCTACGACGGTCGTAGACTACGACGGCCTCATCTACGACGGTCGTAGACTACGACGGCCTCATCTACGACGGTCGTAGACTACGACGGCCTCATCTACGACGGTCGTAGACTACGACGGCCTCATCTATGACGGTCGTAGACTACGACGGCCTCATCTATGACGGTCGTAGACTACGACGGCCTCATCTATGACGGTCGTAGACTACGACGGCCTTATCTACGACGGTCGTAGACTACGGCGGCCTCATCTACGACGGTCGTAGACTACGGCGGCCTCATCTACGACGGTCGTAGACTACGACGGCCTCATCTACGACGGTCGTAGACTACGATGCCCTCATCTACGACGTCGTAGACTACGACGCCCTCATCTACGACGTCGTAGACTACGACGTCCTCATCTACGATGGCCTCATCTACGACGGTCGTAGACTACGACTGCCTCATCTACGACGGTCGTCTGACAGCCTTTTCAATGAAGCCTCATCTATGAATGACATCACCTATGTTAACCTCATCTATGATGCTATTGTCTATGACTGTCATCTGACAGCCTCATCATCCACCAATGGCCTCATCTACGAATGGCCTCATCTACGGATGCCCTCATCTAAGATGGCATTGTCTATGACTGTCGTCTATGACAGCCTCATCTAGGATGGTTGGTCATGACGGTTATCTATGATGACGTTCTAGTCTGCAATAGCCTCGCCTTCATAACCATGTCTACGACAGCAAAGTCTATGATGAGATTGTCTACGATGGCCTCATCTATGACAGCATCCTGTAAATTTTTTAATGCAACGGGCAGCAGATAGATTTCACCTGCCAGTTAGTCAAACAGACAGAATATTTCCTTCATGATTTCAAGGAAGAATCCAGTAAGATCACAAGAGTGGTACCTATACTAGACTAAGTCTATTCCAGCAGTGCTTCCGCACATAGAAAAGAAATAATGTGCACCTGCTAACAGTCCATCCTTACTGTTCCGCTTTTGTTTGGGGGGCCTGAATAGCTAAGGGGAATATTTTATTTAGGCACACTGACACTTGAACACCTCCTGCAATCCCTCTGCCGGCACAACCGCTTTTGCCGAGACTCGGCCGCGGTGGGCGCCATCTTGAGTCAGGCGGGGACAGCGCTCTAGTCGCGCCGTCCTCCCGCCTTCTTCTCTTTCTATAACATGTGCAAACCGGCCAGACGGCGCAGCGGGCTGGCGCAGCGGGCGCGCCGGACACGCGCCGAAGCCGCGCCTAAGCCAAGCCCGTCTGCGCCCGTCCGCGACCGGACTGTGCCGGGCGCAGGGCATGCTGCCCAGCTTCCCCCTACATTCAGGTACAATAGAAAAGATTTACTTGCCCTACGTTCACATACAGTTATTCACTATGCCGATTGCCCCCCCATCGACCCCCTATCCTGTCCAGTCTCATGTTCACATTGTAAATGGACACCCCCTGTTTTAACCTCTGAAGAATCTCACCCACCCTCCACCCTTAATACGTATCCCACTTACTTCAAGGGAGGTCTCATCAATGCTAGATCTCTCGCATGCCACAGTCAAGACATATTCGACTTAATATCCGACCACAATTTAGATGCCCTCTTTATCACCGAAACGTGGCTTAATGACTCATCCAATCCTGACTTGGCTACTGCCCTCCCTCCTGATTTTACTCTTTTTAGACGGGACAGACCGCTTGGACGAGGCGGTGGGATAGCATTTGCAATAAAAAAAACTTTCCCCTGCCACATATTCGACCTAGAACATCTCAAAGAAAGTGAGGGTTTAGGCTTCTCTATCAAAATGAATGCTGTTACTTCCTTTTCGGGGGGACTTCTATACCGTCCTCCTGGGAATGCCACCCCTTTTCTTGATTCATTAGATGAGGCCCTGGGAACACTTACTTTGCGCTATCCCCATTTCACCTTATTAGGAGATATGAATTTGCACTTGGAGTCTTGTGTGGACCCCCACGCCATTTCCTTCCAACACTCATTAAACATCTTCGGACTAACCCAACATGTCACTGCGCCCACCCATCTCGCAGGTCATACCCTTGACGGTATTTGCTCTAATCTTACGTCCCTTACCACGTCCCCTCCAATACCACAAATTTGGACGGATCATTTCTTTATTCCGTTTGACATTATGACACAAGTTCACACTCTGTCCAGCAAGATACACCCCCCCCCCCCTCCCCCTTCACAGTCAACTGGAGGAAAGTGTTGGAACACATTAAGCTGGACTCTCAACCTTTACCCAAATCCCCGAAACCTACTGGAGATGTAATAGCCGACTCTCATAATTTCCATACATGGATGGATCAAATTGTCTCGGCGAACTCCGTACCTAAAAACCAACATGTGAAACAGCATAAAAGAAAACCCAATGCTCCCTGGTTTACCCAGGCCCTCTCCGACAGCCATCTTCTATGTAGAAGACTAGAAAGAAAATGGAGAAAAACGTACGATGATGCCACAAGGGCACTTTATGTCCAACAAAGGAAACTATATTTCTCTAACATAAAAACGGCTAAAAAGGAACACTTTACTAAAGCCATAAATGAGGCCCATCAAAAACAAAAAACTATCTTTAAGTTAGTTAAGTCCTTCACCCATCCTAAAACTCTCACGCTCGAAATCCCCCCTCTGCAAGCCTGTGCAATCAAATCGCAGACTTCTTCGTTGAGAAAATTGTTAGCATTCAGAAAGACTTCCCTTCTCCTCGGACCACACCTCACGTGGAAACAGACAATTATCCCCCTCTCTCTAACTTCAAGCCTGTCTCCTTTCAACAAACTCGCAAGGCTATCCTGGCATTCAAATCAGGAGCCCCTACTGACCCCTGCCCTCCCAGCATTTTGCACCATTTGATTGATACTGTTAACCCTTATATCAACATCATCATCAATGAATCTCTTGAGTCCGGGATAGTGCCTAATGACTGGAAGAAGGCCATAGTGAAGCCTCTGATGAAGAAGCCGAACAAATCCCCCACCGACCTGACCAACATGCGCCCCATTTCCTTACTTCCCTTCCTTGGTAAGATCACGGAACAACTAGTATATGAAGAGCTAAAAACTTTCGTTCAGATTGGTAACATCTTACATCCGCAGCAGTCGGGTTTTCGTTCCGGCCATTCAACCGAAACAGCCCTTATAGAACTAGCTGATTCCATCAAGTTCCCACAGGATGAGGGCAGGCAGGCCGTCCTCATCCTGCTTGACCTAACAGCAGCGTTCGACACCATCTCGCATGTCATCCTTATCAACAGACTGCGAGAGATTGGCGTGACAGACACAGTTCTAGCTTGGTTTACATCTTTCCTATCTAATAGGTCCCAAACTGTGTCCCTGGGCCCCTATCTATCCAGCGAGAAACCCATAACATCTGGAGTCCCCCAGGGGCCCATATTAAGTCCTCTCTTTTTCAACATCTATATGGCACCCCTCCTCGCTGTGATAGAATCTCATGGGATCCTTGTCACGTCATACGCTGACGACACAAAACTTGTCGTCACGATTGACAAAAAGTGTACGAACGCAAAGTTGCGTTTCCAAAATTGTCTTTCTGATGTTTTCCAGTGGCTAAACAAAAAATCATTTAAGATGTAATAGCACCAAAACTGAAATCATACCGCTGAGTAAAGATCTATCCTTCTGCCCGAAGGACTGGTGGCCCATAGGATCTGAGGCACCTCCCAGCGCCGTCTCTTCAGCACGGAACCTGGGCGTGCAATTCGACTCATCCCTCTCTTTTGACGAACATGTCAGGATCACGGCTGGACGCTGATTTGGACTTATTAAGTCCCTAAAGAAATTCTTCGACCTCCTCCCCATGGCAGCCCGAAAATCAGTCGCGATAGCTTTGATACTCTCCAGACTTGATTACTGTAATGGTTTAATGGCGGGAGTGAAAAAGTCCACCCTCAAAAAGCTGCAGAGCATACAACACGCAGCTGCTCGATTAGTGCTGGGACTTCCTAGAAGGTCATCAGCTTCAATGGCGCTAAACACCCTCCACTGGCTACCTTTACATAAAAGGATCCTCTTTAAACTCCTTCTTACCGTCTTCAGAGTTATGAAAAACTCAGGGCCCCTTTACCTTGCAAAGCGTTTTACACGCTACCACCCCTCGCGATGTCTGAGATCCTCTGGCAAAAATCTTATCACCATTCCAAGATTTAAGTACAAAACCAGGGGTGGGAAGACCTTTACTGTCCTGGCAGCCAGAGCATGAAACACTCTACCGGTCAATCTTAGACTGACGGACAGGGAGAGCATCTTCAGAAAACTTCTAAAGACATGGGTGTACCAACAATCAGACGCCTCAGTATTGGCAGCCATTTAGGTCCAGCGTCTTCATTTTTCTTTTCATCCTTTTCCACTTTCATGTACTCGTAGCACGCTATCCTAGCGCCAAAATGCTCCTTCCGGAGCGAATGTCTGCGCTCTATAAATACCCATAAATATCAAATATCAAATATTCATCCTGTCTGATAGGCCACCGTTCAGCCAGATTCAGTAATTTCACAGGCCGCCCAACAACAATCTAAAATTCCGCAACGCCTATCACCATACCGCCTGACAAGGAAGGACGTCGTCTAGACCTTATAGGCAACAAATTCTCTACTTTGGCAGCGGCTTCTATTAGAGCTGCCAATCCTCTAGCCATAATAGTCTGTTATGACCGTCAAATGTGGTCAGACATGGCGAGTCTCATTGACCTCATTCCTGAGGACAGAAGGCAGGAAGCAAGAAAGATTATTTTGGAAGGAGAACGTGCCGCATCTGAAACTATAGATTGCTCCTTGGACATCGTGAACACCAACCTCCGTCAGCTAGCAGGGGCTGCAGTGCTTAGATGCCAGGGATGGCTTAAAGCCACTACTTTCAGACCTGAGGGGCAAACAGAGATTCTAGGCATAGCCTATGATGGAGAGTTTTTGGTTTGGTAAACATTTTAATGAAACCCTCTTAGCTATAAAAATTGACACGGATACTGCACGATCATTAAGCACCCTTCAATACGGGCGCAGATCTTTCAGAGGAGCGAGAGGATACCAAAACCAACCGAATAAGCAGTATCAATCCCAGTACAGCCTTACTGCCAGACATCATAACGTCGATAGTCTACGACTAGTTTCTCCCATCAGGGTGGTCGAAAGAGATTACAGTATCAAGGCCGAGACACTAACAGAAAGCCGTGATCTTCACAGGGCTCCAACCATTTTACCCTCCTTACCCGTGGGCCCGAAGATTTCAGCATTTGTTCACATGTGACAAAAAATGACGTTAGGCCAATGGGTTCTAGACCTAGTAACAATGGCCACTCCCTGGAATTCATCAAACAGCCACCTACTACTCCACCCAGGGGCCCCCCTCCCCTCGTCTTCACAAGATTTGAGTTGTTTAAACAAAGGATATTTTATGGCTTCTCTGGATAGGGACGATGTGTATTGCCACATACCTATCCACCCCAAACAGCACAAATATCTTCACTTTCAAGTGGCTGGCACCCATTATGAGTTCAAAGTGCTCTCGTTTTGGCTGAAATCGGCACCAAGAACCTTCTCGAAATACTTGGCACCAGTGGCAGCAGCATTGAGATCTTGAGGAATACAAGTATTTCCTTATCTAGATGATTGGCTGCTCAAAGGTCCTTCAGAACACGAAACCAAGATTGCCACAGTAGAATGTACCCATCTCTTCTCTTCTCTGGGGCGGATTCTCAACCACAGCAAATCAGTTACGTCCTCTCCGAGTAATGTATTTTCTCTGAGCAAGGTTAGACACGGTCCAGAGCAACGCATTCTTGTCACCTGACCGCCAGCTGCGTCTTCAAAAATTGGCAAGGTTGATTTCAAAAAGGTCCGTTTCAGTTTGAATGATTGCTTCGCTCCTGAGGATGTGCTCTTCAGCGATACATCTCCTACCCTTGGCATGGCTCTAAATGAGACCTCTTCAGGAGGAACTGCAACTTCAATGGCAACAAACCATGGGTTCGTTCGACGATACCATCAAGGTCCAGCTGTGTATGATAAATTCTCTGCATTGGTGGTCGCAGACAGAGAATCTAACCTAGGGTCTCACGTTCCTACAGACAATTCCAGATTGAGTTTTAACGACTGATGCCTTCATGGAAGGATGGGGAGGTCATCTGCAGGAGTTGCAGAATTCAAGGAAGATGGTCTCAAAGACCAAAACAGCAGATCAACAGGCTTGAACTCCACAATGTTTTTCTGTCTCTCCAAGCATTCCTCCCGAGGATTTCGTGTTCCTCTGTGCTAGTCCAGACCGACAATACCATCAGCATCTATTATATCCAGAAGAGGCTCAGAAATTGTGGGAAGGCGTCCCATTCCACAAGATGCCCTGAGAGCCGAACACGTCAGGGCTCTCCACAATACCCTTAGCACATCTCAGTCGGACTGTCACAAGTCGAAGCTGGAAAAGAAACGGGTGAACCCAGTGTTCCAAGCTTGGGTCAAACCAGCGCTGGATCTATTTGCAATGAGAGAGAACAAGGAATGCCGTTATTATGCCAGCAGGTTCCCTCAACAGGGATCAGAGGGAATGCCCTGTCCATGCAATGGTCAGGAATTTGTGCGTACGTTTTTCCCCCAATACCATTGGTTCCGAAGGTGCTCCGCAAGATGAAGCTGGAAGGTTGCCATCTCATTCTGATTGCACCCCTTTGGCCAAGACAATATTGGTTCCAGGAACTTCTACTATTGTCTCCAGACAAGCCCATTCGCCTCCTGCAGACCAAGTTCTCCATTATTTGCTTTTTCTAGCCAAGTCTGGGCTTACTTTTTCATCGGTCAAAGTAAATCTTTCTGCTCTTTCCAGATTCAGGAAATGCTCAAAATGTCCTTTTTCTCTGCTCTTCTTCACTTGCTAAACAATTTATGAAAGGACTTTTCCGAGCCTTCCCTCCAGTGCGAGTACCCCTCAAGAGTGGGAACTCAACACTGCTAGCGCAGTTAATGAAGCGTCCATTTGAGCCGATCCATAAAGCTGATCTCAAATTCCTCACTTGAAGGTTGCCCATTTACTGGCTCTTACCTCGTCAAAAAAGGGTTAGTGAAATCCAAGCTTTCACTATAAAGGAACCCCTTTCTACATTTTGCTCGGAATTATGTAAACCTTTGAACAAATCCCAGGTTCATTCCTAGGGTACCAACACAATTTCACTTGAACGAACCGGTAAGATTAAAAGCATTCTTTACGGATCCATCCACTCCAGCTGGAAGAGCAATACACTCGCTGGATGTTGAACGCAGTTTAAAATTCTACCTACAGAAAACTAAGGATATCAGACAATCCAACCAGCTGTTCGTGGCTTATGGTCAAGCAACTCTTGGAAATGCTGTAACAAAGGCAACAATAGCCAGATGGCTGGCATCTGCTATTCATTCCTGCCATGACAAGGCTAACAAACCTTTGCAGAGGAAAGTCAAAGCTCATTCGACAAGAACAGTATCCACGTCAACGGCTTTGTTTGCTAGAGTAACTCCGGAAAATATGTTGTGCTGCAACATGGAAAAATGTCCACACTTTCACAGACATTACTGCCTTCAGTCTACATGTCAAGAGGATTCGGCAGTTGGACAGGCTGTCCTACGCCACCTTTTTCTTTGACACCAGTTTCAGGTACCCTTTGGTTTTTTAAATATTATCTATGATTGTCATTATTCATGATATACATTAGTTTATGCAATTTATAACACGTTCTTTATATTTATATGTACTTTCGTATATATAATATGTGTATAAGGCTTACATATTCATGTATGGACATTGCTATGCACGTCTCTTTAGTTCTTCTAACTCATGTTTTAACTTTGAAGGTTTGCATTTTCAAACCTCTGTTAACAAATTATGGATGCAACTGGGAGTTTATCAGCACAAGTCTTTCACCATCCGCAACCGACTGTATTCTTGGTATACTGCTTGCTACTCTGATTCAGGCTTGTGAATCTATGAAAGATACCCCAATACTGGATAAGAAAACAAGTTACTTACCTGTAACTATGGTTATCCAGTATTGGTATCTTTCATAGATTCACATGCACCCACCCTCCTCCCCGGAGAGTCAGTTCTCTGTTTTGGGATACTTATTTCCCACTTGTACTAACGAAAATCTGAGGAGAATTGGCTCTGCAGAGAGGGTTTTAGAGGGTGCTGATGGCTGATTGGTTGTGACCACATTTTTGGTTCTTTTAGCATAATGATGTAGATAGGGCTACTAAGATCTAGGCCTCAGGCCTTTTCTTTTGGGCCTACTACTGTGATTTACCTTTTGGCGCTGCTTTTTTATTTACCGTGGGACTCCCGCCTCGGGGACAGGGAATGATTCTGGCATGTGAATCTATGAAAGATACCAATACTGGATAACCGTAGTTACAGGTAAGTAACTTGTTTTCTTCCCTCATCTGGATATACCCCAGACTAGCCAATTTTATGTCTGCCATTTCAGGAGTTTAACGCTCTAGCGTTTTACGACGCACAACGTGAGCACTTGTACGTCCTCACAGGTGTTTCTTAATCGGTCACGCCAGCGAGAGTATGGTGTGTACATATATGTTGTACTTCTTATTTTCTGAAAACACTACAAATCGTACGTGGTAACCGTTGCTCAGTAAATGTGCTGCTGATAACCACAGACGCGGTGTGTGTGAGACTATATGTTGTATGTCTAATTTGATGACAAACATTTCGCTTGTGATTTAATTAACTCACTAGATGTGCCACGGGTAACCATAAACTAATGTGTAGACAAGTCATTATTGGTCTGTCTCTTCAACCAGTAGGTGCACACATAGCATATTGGAAAACGCCCATTCACAGTGGCAATCCCAACATGGGAGAGTTTATTTATTGTTCCTTTTCTTTCTTTTAGAAATTCTAAGAATACAAGTCCAGGTGCTATTAACTCTTTATGCACCTATGTGAGCCCTCGCGAATGATGCACTTTGAAAGTTATGAGTAGTAGAACAGCTGTAGGAGTGGTACTAAGTATCAGACCTTTAATCCGCTAGGTCCTGGAGAATAACCGAGAAGGGTAGGCTAGAAACATGTCGACCATTAGGTATTCAGAACGTTAATTCCATGAAACCTAATCTTTTCCCCTGTTTTTAACCATACTTACTAGGGGTCGGAATAAAGTAGAATTACCCACTAGCCATTTATTTTTAAATAACCCCTTCCTTTACTTCACTCCTCCCCTGAATATTAACCAGCCTCTCAGTCAAAAACGCAGTGCTCCCTCGTAGTTCGTCTGGTCTCCGCGCACCCCGTTCCGTAGTGGAACGGTAAGGACCCTATGATGAAGTATGCCACCAATGGGTAACCGTGGTGGGTGAGGGTTTTACGAAAAACATTGTTTTTCCCATGCAAAGGAACAATAATTTCTCAGTTTTTCCGTATAATACTGGCCTTGCAGGGTGGTGCCAGCATGTATCCACTTAGCCCCCCCACCTCCCCACCCTCCTCCCCCTCCGACACATTCATTTTTGTTAGGCACAGTGTGATTAAGTGATTTGCCCAGAATCCTAGGATGTTGAGTGTCATTGCCGAAACTCAAACCTGGTTTCCCAGTTTTTAGATCTACCGCCCCAGCCTTCATGCTATCCTTCTTGTTGCTTCCTCTGAAGCAACTTCCTTCCACTGCCAAGCCATGCTCTCAATCAGGGGTTTATATAGCGCGGCTCCTCATCCGTAAGGGTCTCAGGGCACCGGGGTTGCTGATCGTCTGGGCACAGGGGTTCATTTGAAGAGCCAGGTCTTGAGATCCTTTCTGAATTGGGTCCGCGACTGGGAGTACCTGAGGTGGACAGCAATCTGGCTTGTGCCTTGATTCTGGGGTCCTTGTTGTGCCGAACAAAGGTGCCATAGAGATGGTGCCTCTGGATAAGAAGCACAGGGTTCTACTCCCTTTACTACATGATACCTAAGAAGGACAGAGATTTGCCTTCTGAACCAGTTTGTTCAGCAGTACAAGTTTAGAATGATCTCTCTGTACTAAGTCTTACTGGTGTTGAAAAGTGGTACGGCATGACATCCCTAGATATTCAAATGCCTACACTTAAATCTTCAACTTCTGCCTTACCGGAGGTTCACATGGATCCCAACCTTAACTGTTAATAGTTTTGCTGCATTGGCCTACTTGTGGCAGCTACATTGATTCGTCTCACATTTGTCTTTTCATGTTTGGACAATTGGCTAGTGAAGAAGTCCTGGTTTTCATCTGGGAACATCTTGGTTCTTGATGACTCTTCTCCACAACTACGGTTTTACCAGCAGCGCCCACATGTCCCACATCACTACAGTTCAGAGGTTGACCTTCCCAGGTGTGGTGCTGGACATTATCTGCATCAAGGCCTTTCCTCCTTTGAGTATCATGGATATAAAGAGATAATTTGTCATGGCCTCATACATCCTGTTCGTTCCACAGGCCAGGTGAGATAGCAGTGGTTCCAACACCAAAGGAGTTTCTGATCTTAGGTGCAGAACCGGAGTTGGGAGCTAGAACAGCTCTGGCAAAAATGCCCAAACCAGCCCTTCTCCCATTGTCTCCTTGCACTAGCTCTCTTTCCATCTATTCTCCATCTCTTTTCTCCCAATCTTATCACTTTCTCTGTACCTTTCCCCATCCTTCTTCTGTACCTTTCCACTTCCGTTTTGAAGCCTCCCCCTGCCGATTGCAATTGACCTCAGGTAGCCTGGGAAAGTGACCGGTACCCATAGCGGACCTAGGCTTTAAAAACTGGCCCCCTGGTTGATTGGAAGATCTGGACACAAGCAGGTCCAGATAGGCCTTTCTGTCAGTCCTCTCTGACCTCAGCCACTGGATGGAGATCTCTAACCTCAGGTAGACTATCTCTTCAGCCCATTACAAGCAGAGGCTAACATGACATAACACTAATGCCTCCTCACTGACTGGGAAGCCGAACTAGACATCATGATAATGCATAGCTTTGACCTACATTAGAGCAGCCTATGCTTGTAATTTTGTAAAGCTACAGGGATGTCTGCTATGCCATATTTAGGGGTGTGGCGTGTTCCATAAGTGACCACAGTAGACCTGGTTGTAAATTTCTAATCCTAATCCAGGTCTTTTCACCTATTCTTACAGATACTCAAATTTAGGAAAATCCCTTATGTATCGTTTGTATGGCATATGAGAAATTCAATGATGGTTTGACTGCACAAATAGTGTTCGGTCGATGAGACTAAATAACTTAGTGATATTCAACCTCAGTACTGAAGAAACCCATATGACCTATTTTGGCAATACTTAATGGCTGAAACTTGTGAGCCATAGTTGTTGGAGCACATTGCATAGTCCGAGGGCAACACCTCGTTGTTAACGTTGCCAAAGGTACAGTGAAACCTGCAGACAATTTGTATTTGAGATCCCTCTGAACCCCCTAGTCAATAGCGCAGAGACATCCTAGAGTGAGGGCCAAATGATGATGCATGCCACCTGCGGAACTGGTAGGTGAAGGTCATTTTAAAAACTATCAAGGTATGCCCCCCACCCTATAATTTTAGAGGGGCCAGATGTGTTAAGCCGTATTAGTCCTAAAGTTGACCATTATAACCTGGGTCGCTAAAGACAGGTCATAGCATTAAGAGCTGCTTTCTTGGGTTCAGACTATGTGTTAGAAAGCGATTTGCTTGTTGCAGTGGGCACAGCAATGGAGAATATTTACTATAGAGGCCGATCTGGCAGAGTTCCTGAACGTGTGAACATATAATCTTGCCTCTTGCTGGATGATTATGAGTGGGAGTTGTAATCTGAAATGACGGAAGTGATCTGCAGATTTAGGTGTGAACCAGAACTGGAAGTGCTCTAATTATCCAGTATTGGGGTATATTTCATAGATTCACACATTCATAGAAATACGTACAACATCCCTTGAGACCGGCTGACACCTGTAGGCATCCCCTGGGAACACCTAAAATAAAGTGTATGGTACAGAAATAAAAAGTTACTTACCTGTAACTATAGTTGTCCAGTATTGGTTTCTTTCATAGATTCACATGCCTGAATCATTCCCTGTTGTGGTAGTGGGAGTCCCACGGTACATAAATGACAAAGTAGTATTTCCATAGGCTATTATGGTAGCAACCACATACTCTATAGCCTATTAGTCTCCTTTTAAACAAGCATTTGCAATGCAATAGGTCTCGCATTAGGAAAGTTTGAGCTATTGGTATTGTAAATGACACATTTTTTATTTGTTTTGTTTTTGAAAATAGCGAAATTAATAGCTTTGTCATTTACAATGCCAACAGTTATAACTTTTGCAAATGTGACACCTATGGCATTTGTAATGTAATGTGTGTTGTATTGACGTGACTTACATGTATTGATATTACAAATAACAATGGCTTCTAATTTTTTTAATAATTAATACTTCAATAAAAGTTACTGCAATTTATAATGGCAATAGCTTAAACTTTTGTAAACAACTTTTGTGAAGATTATGTTCAGTGTATTTTATTGTGATGAAAATCCAAGAGCAGAAGTGAAATATTAAAATCCAGTGCCAACTTTAAACAGAGCCACTAGCTTTAAAGCGTGGAAAAGGTGCACAACTTAAACTTGCATTCTTCTAAGTAAAAACGTGAGTACCACTGGTACCTGTTGGTAAAATTAGGTCAGCCCTAAATGTGGGTCTCTCAGTTACTACCTATTTCCTTCCTCAGAACGTCTCTTCTGTGCCAACACTTGGCCTGGAGGTGCAGGTGGCTGTTTAAGGGCCTCTTGTAATCAGTTCACCTCAGTCTATAGTACGACAGCAAGAAGGAAGGTTCCAGAAGTAGGTTGAAAGAGTAGATTATCGAGCAGAAGAGTGAAATAAAAGAGAGACCAAAATGATCGATAGAAGAGGAAATTAAGATAATGTTATAGAAAAGAGAGTGGAGATTGGGGGCGAGAGAGAAAAAGAGAAAAATCAGTATCAAATCACTGCCACCCGAATTGAGCAGGACGGATGAATCACAGAACCTGAACTGCCCTAGTAGCTTCCAGAATAGGTGTGATGCACATTTGAGGGCAGGATGATGAGCAGGCACTGGTGAGTACTGTGAGGGGCTAATACAGAAGCTCAGTGAGAAGAGCTGAAAGATATGGGCATTGTGAGCGAATGGGTCTGATATACAGCTTGGGAAGTGGACAGAAATGTGCAGGTTGAGGAGCCGGTGAGTATTATGGCGAGAGGAACTGTGGGCACAAGAAGGATCCTTCACTTGGAAGTAGTGACAATCTGGCACTTGTAGGTAGCATCAGCAGCCGGTACATTTGAGTAGTGAGAGGAACAGGCGCCGGTGGGTTATGTGGCAGATGGCTCTGGAGGGAACTTTGGGAAGTCTGGTCTGGTCAGTAGTGCTAGGCATGTGCAACGGTGAGAAGTCTTGTGGGTAGCATCAGTCTCTGCACTGGTAGGCACTGGAAGTAGCACACAATAGTGAGCAGCTTGCTGAGCTGTCACCAGGTTGCAGGCTACAGAGCTGTCACAGGTGGACGGAAGGACTGGCACTAATGGGAGGTTAATGAACTGGTGGTCAAGTGAGGAGCTCACACAGGTGGGCAGAGGGAGGGCCTAGCAGTGGCTGGAAGTATGAGGAGCAGGAAACGGACAGCAGTGTGAGGAGCTGGACCGAAAAGAAGAATGAGGCGAGGGTAGTGGTAAGAAGAGTGAGTGGGTAGCACTGGTGAGCAGAGTGAGGAGCTGGCACTGGTGCAAAGTGTAAGAAGCTGGCAGTGATGTGCACACAGCAATACCACTGATAACTACTGAGGAGCTGGCACTGTTGATGGGTTTGTGGAGCTGGCACTTGAGGGCAAGGAGAGGCACTGACTGGGAGATACCAGAGATCATGAACTGGCTTGGCTCCCAATTCAGCAGCATGTAAGATGGGACCCCCTCAGAGAAACAAGTTATGGCCAAGGAACAGAGGGGAACGAAAACACATCACTGTAAACAGGTTGTTCCTTCAATGGCCCTGCATTACACAGTCGGTATACATCCAATTATTGAAGTTAGGTGACAAAGAGATTCTAAACACTGATTATTCAAAAATATATATACTTTATTTTTCTTTTTTTCTTTTCGTATACTTTTTTTTAAATTGAAAAATTATTTCATAAAAAGTTCATTTTTTCAGAAGAGAAGAATATTTTTTCTAAATACATATAAACATTTATAACAAAAATATTTTAAATATATACAAAATTAATAAACACACAATATATATATAAGAAACACATCACCTGATATCTAACATACACTGCAAAATGCATACATACTCGCACCCACACCACAGTCAAACCACATCCACAAAAGAACAGGGAGGAACTAAATTATAGTTGGCAAGAACTGAAATGCCAATTCTGGGGCCTCAAGATGTAATTGTAGGCCGTTGTAACAGGTCGACGTACGTTTCGGTGGGTCTAAGCCACCTTCCTCAGGACCTTATTCATCACACTTAATAGATATCAGGGAATAGAATGAAAACAAAACAGGGGTTGGAGGATCTAGGGGAATTTAAAGACCTGCCTAGGTTCAAGTCCCCTTGCACATTAGTAAAATACAAAAGAACCTAGGGGTCTAGAGTCATACCAATTCTATGCTCTCTCAGGACTGTATTTCTTAATTCTGTCTACATAGTACAAAAGTGAATAATATACCAGTCCTTATTAGTTGTGTGCAAACCAACGCAAAAGACCACTAGCAACGGTAGGTGAGACCCAAGATCCAGATAATGGATTACCATCAAAGTTCTTGTTAGTGATCTAATTTTATCATCTGGCCATCCACAGTACAGGGCTGGAACGTCTCTAGATCATTTGAGACTAATTCCAGTGCCGTCTGGTAGGACTGGGGTCAGACCCACAGTCACATGTCGACCATGCGTGGGATCACTAAATGGAAAAAGTGCAGTGCAAAATGTGACGATGTGAAGAAGTGATATTAAAAAGAATAGAGGAATTACAGTAAGAAAACTTTAATGTCTGTAATTCTCTTTCTATTAAAAACCAGAACAGTGCAACATCACAGTATAAACAAATAACTGTTAAGGGGCCAACATGTTTCTGCCTCGGCTGGGATTCACTCCCTAGGCTTTCATCAGGGCCTCTGTTCTTATATATAATTGCTACTGCAAGTGATAATGTGCTCTTATTTATAAACTAGCAAAACAGTGACACTATAAAGGATATAAATTCTTTTAGTCCTCCATGTCAGCTGGTGTGTCAATCACCTAAAACACAAATTGCACAGTGGTATAATTACATTGGAAATGCAACTCTTATTACTGATAAGAAAAGGACTACAAGGGTTCCATTACTCACCCTTCTTGATAGGGGAAGACACCTCACCTCACCTGGACCAAGCTCAGAGTAAGGGAGGCCACGCTCTAAGAATAAGAAAAAGAGAGGGGAACCTAGAATCAGAACCAAAAACAAAGCTGTGCTTTTCTATCTTATAAAGGTCCCCTAGGAATGTCTTAACTCAGAGGTAAAGTCTTTGCAAACTCTAACCCTCCTTGCTCACCCTAGAGCAACTGGACTGTGTACTTGAAAATGCTGTAAAGGTTGCTGTGCCTATGAATACCAGAGCTTCCTGGTCAGGTAATAAAATCAGCATAGGCATGTAGAAGGACTCACCTCTCCGTCGTTGCCCCGAACTGAATCTGAGGTTTGGGGGAGGCGATGCCTTGGAGAAGTGTCCGGTTATTTGTAGGAAAAGGAGTTGCCAATTGTCCTATTAGCACTCGTTTCCGTTCTTTTACATGTGGAAGGGGCTCGATTAGTGTCAGCCAATCGGATACTGAGAAGACTGGGCTTCGCGTTTTTTTTCGCGAGATATCCTGAAGGCTCATTTAGCTATGATTAATGTTGTTATTTCATCAAGCTGTGTGTGCCTAGCGGTTTTATCAAGTAGCAATGCGTTAAAAGATCGCTTAAACCGGGACTGGAAACGGTGTATTGTTGCTCCTTCTGTGTGAATACAATGCGTGTTCTCGCGAGAGGTGGCTACTCCCGCGAGACCTCCTTAGAACTACAGAAAACCGGGGGCTGTAGTTCATACTATACTTCCTTAGTTCCGAAAATATCGGCATGAGAAAAACAAGATTTTAAACGCTGTGAGACAGCGTATTATCATTAAAGCTGTCACACTCTGGTTGGAAAATATTTTGTGCTAATCTGGCCCTAAAAAGGGAATTATAATTAAATTACCCGAATTCCGAAATTAATAGCCAGGTATATAACCAGCCATAGATGTTATGTTTATTTCTTTGGCTGTATAGGCATCAAAGGGACAGCTAAACCTGTTCGGATAGTAGGGATGTTTGTACATTTATGGAACAAAGGAACCAAAGTCTTTCAAAGAGGAGACAAAGTCTCTCAAATAAAGTGTGAACACCTGGTGTAAGGTCTAAATTGGTACAGGGTATTATAACTCTTCTCCTGATACATCACATCATAGGTATAGATATGGTCTTTCTATATTTACTAGAATATTGGATCATAGTGTGGTCCAAGGAATGTCATCATTTAAACCTTGAGAGTCTGAGGATAATTTAAAAATCCATTTTTGTTCTTTGACAAACAAAAACTGCGATCTATCTCCAATATGTGAGGGTATGAAGGGCTTCTCCAGGACTATCCAAGAGAAGTCAGTCTCATTGTGATTGTGTTCGATGAAGTGTTTTGTGAGTTTCGAGACATTCTTCCTACAACGAAAAGCGCTTTTGTGCTCTAGCATTCTAGTGCGTACTTTTCTTGTAGTCATCCCTACATATTTCTCATGGCAGGGACATGTAATTAAATAAATTACATGTGAGGTGTTGCAATTTGTAAAGTTTTTTAAGATCCAGGGGCAGTCAGTACCTATATCGATTTGGGTTGCTTTAGTAGTTTGTGGGCAAACCGTGCAATTGCCACACGGATGGTGACCAATGACTGCTGCAGTGTCCCAGAGTGTACCAAGAGGTCTTTTAGGTGCTTCTCTAGGCCGTGTGTGTATCAGCCGATCTCGCATGTTAGTAGATCGTTTGAAGGAGAATAGAGGAGGTTCAATTTTTTCACTGCCAAAGTTTAAGATTTTCCAGTTCTGTCTCACTATACGTTGTAGCTGGTTAGATTTCGTGTTATAGGTTGTCACCAGTGTTAGTCGGTCTAGAGGTGGTTTTGCTACGCCGACTTCTAGTAGTGCCTCACGGTGGTTGTTAGCTGCCCGTTTCCAAGAGCGAGAAATCAACTTCTTGGGATAATGCCGTGCCTGAAGTTGTTTGGATAGGCCCTCGGCATGTTTTTGAAAGGTAGTGGATGTAGAGCAATTCCGACGTACCCGTAGAAATTGCCCATAGGGCAAATTGTCCCTTAGTGACTTCGGATGTTGACTCCCGTACAAAAGCAAGGAGTTTCTGGCCAGTGGTTTCTTGTAAAGCTCAGTTTCGAGGCCAGTGGTGGCAACGAAAATGGACAAATCCAGGAAAGAAATTCTTTCTTTGTTGCTTTCCACTGTAAACCTCAGAAAATGATTCTGATTATTTAACCACTGGTGGAATGCCATAATAGATTGTTGGTCCCCTCGCCAAATGACGAGGATATCATCTATGTAGCGTTTCCACCAGTGGATGTGTGACTTGAAAGGGTTGTTAGGAGTCAGTACACACTCTTGCTCAAAAGCATGGACGTATAGATTCGCCAGGCTGGGAGCAAAAATGCTCCCCATGCTGGTGCCCGAGATCTGTAAGTATATGGTGTTCTCAAATTTAAAGAAATTCTCTTTCATAGCTATTTTCGCTAAGGACATAATGAAAGGCACAGGTGTTATAGATTCCAGGTTCGCTTCTTCCAGGATCCGCATGATGGTATCAAGAGTCTCATCCTGCGGGATGGAGGTGTAGAGTGACTCTACATCTAGCGAGACCAGGACGTCAGTCTCTACATTGAATTCAATGTCTCTCTTTTTCTTATTCTTAGAGCGTGGCCTCCCTTACTCTGAGCTTCGTCCAGGTGAGGTGAGGTGTCTTCCCCTATCAAGAAGGGTGAGTAATGGAACCCTTGTAGTCCTTTTCTTATCAGTAATAAGAGTTGCATTTCCATTGTAATTATACCACTGTGCAATTTGTGTTTTAGGTGATTGACACACCAGCTGACATGGAGGACTAAAAGAATTTATATCCTTTATAGTGTCACTGTTTTGCTAGTTTATAAATAAGAGCACATTATCACTTGCAGTAGCAATTATATATAAGAACAGAGGCCCTGATGAAAGCCTAGGGAGTGAATCCCCGCCGAGGCAGAAACATGTTGGCCCCTTAACAGTTATTTGTTTATACTGTGATGTTGCACTGTTCTGGTTTTTAATAGAAAGAGAATTACAGACATTAAAGTTTTCTTACTGTAATTCCTCTATTC
Source organism: Lissotriton vulgaris (assembly GCF_964263255.1). Lineage (NCBI taxonomy): Eukaryota > Metazoa > Chordata > Amphibia > Caudata > Salamandridae > Lissotriton > Lissotriton vulgaris. The sequence continues at coordinate 1,572,428,198 of NC_141693.1, forward strand.
TTTTTAATATCACTTCTTCACATCGTCACATTTTGCACTGCACTTTTTCCATTTAGTGATCCCACGCATGGTCGACATGTGACTGTGGGTCTGACCCCAGTCCTACCAGACGGCACTGGAATTAGTCTCAAATGATCTAGAGACGTTCCAGCCCTGTACTGTGGATGGCCAGATGATAAAATTAGATCACTAACAAGAACTTTGATGGTAATCCATTATCTGGATCTTGGGTCTCACCTACCGTTGCTAGTGGTCTTTTGCGTTGGTTTGCACACAACTAATAAGGACTGGTATATTATTCACTTTTGTACTATGTAGACAGAATTAAGAAATACAGTCCTGAGAGAGCATAGAATTGGTATGACTCTAGACCCCTAGGTTCTTTTGTATTTTATCAGGGAATAGAAGACAGATATGTCCTATCACTTTGGGATCATATACGTTGTTTCATCTATAAGGATACGCGGTGGGCTCTGCATCAGTGAACAAAATGTAATTCAAGATCCGATTTAAATAATTCAGGACTCCAATGTTAGTGTGTAAAAATTCCTTCTACATCCAAGTAGCTCTTATGTAGTTTTTAGAGATTTATCAAATCTCTTAGAATGATCCAGCGTGCATGAGTTGGAGAGATGCTGCATACGTGGGTTGGGAGGGGGCTAAATATAATTCTCAGTAATTTTTATAAGTGCTGTAAGTAATTTCAATTTCGGGTCGGGCGCTGGAGTCTCAGTGTACTAAGTTCTTTGACGACACCAGTTCACGCACTGCCGCGTTGATTCCCCTCACCACTCCAAGTAAACGCAATTCATTCCTTTCTCATACATGGCACAAACATGTTTTGCAGAAGACACATTTCAACGTACACCATTTTAAGGGAGGCTTTTACTGTTTTAAAGTATTTGACCTTGTGAGTTGGTCAGCAACAAATGTCCTCTCCCCCCATGTATTTAGTCACTTTAAGTTCAGTGACTAAACTGGTAGAATGTAGTACTTTCGGCTCATTTTGCTTTGTTTTGTATTTGTTCTAAGTTTCCAACATAACTGAAAATCAGCTATGAAAGCAGATGTGAGCAGCAAGGAAATGTGAAGTATGTTCTAACATTCTGCCTTATGGCCTATTGTACACACAAATAAAATTGTGTTTGTGGTGCCTACATGTCACAACTACACCAAAGCGTAAAAAACAGTACAGAGCAAAGCTTACAGTCATAAGTTAGGGAAGACAATAGAGATGATTGAATAAAAACCTGACAATGGATCGAATAATCAATATGAACTGTCATTGAAATACATTCTTGTATTTTATCAGATAAGTTGACTTCTTATGAACAGACAGCCACCTCAAAAATCGGACCCAAACAAGTATTAGAACAATACAATATTAACATTGGGCTCTATGGGAAATTGCAAAAGCTGGCAAAATTGTTATCATTCAGAACCAAAAATATTCACATTTAATGAAGTAAGAAATGGACACAGGTAAAGTTGATAATGATTTGTACCTCATATAGCACTTTTAAGCAAAGCGTTTTACTTGTAATCTTTTTACTACTTATTTTAGCGTCTGAAAAATGATACAATTCAGAGGCAGCCCTAGTAGGGGGTTAATGCCGAGACATGCAGCTGCAACCACTTTATACACATATTCGGGCTAGACTGTTCCCATGAGGCACAGGGTCAGACTGATTTGCATATGGCCATGTCTGAACTGGGGTGGCAGAGTGGGCTAAAGAACGGTGATGGATTAAACCCAGATCTGTTGACTGGGTGTGAGTGTTTGATTGGTTCAGATGCTCTGTCCATCACCACCCCCTTTTGTACCGCTTTGTTCGCCATAAGTTGGCAGGGTATGCTCAGATGTGAGTCCCTTGCTCACTTTGCCTCTGGATTCAAGCAAGCCAGGCTGAAGACCGCTGAAATGCCAGAAACCGGTCCTCAGAAGCTTGTTTCCGGTCCAGGGAAGGCATGGCTTGGCAGTTCTGGCTGGGCTGTTCCCATGAGGCACAGGGTCAGACTGATTTGCATATGGCCATGTCTGAACTGGGGTGGCAGAGTGGGCTAAAGAACGCTGATGGATTAAACCCAGATCTGTTGACTGGGTGTGAGTGTTTGATTGGTTCAGATGCTTCGTCCATCACCACCCCCTTTTGTAATGCTTCAGAAAGTCTGGAGAGTGGAGGCCTATCTTAGACCTCAGAAAATGGAACAAATTCCTAAAGAGTCAAATATTCAGGATGGACACACTTTCAGACATCCTGCGGCGCCTCAACAGTGGCGATTTCATGACTTCATTGGATCTCGAGGATACATACTTTCATGTCCCTATTTATCCGAAACACAGGAAATTCGTACCCACTTTCAATTCTGAGTCCTTCCATTCGGCCTCAAATCGGCTCCACAGACTTTCACAAACATTTTTGCTGCAGTGGCAGCAGCCTTGAGAAGCAAAGGTCATCAGGTATTCCCTTACCTCAATGACTGGCTGCTAAAGGCACCATCTTCTCGCCTATTGAAAAATGCAACAGACTGCCTCACTCTTTTTCACAAATTGGGTCTCTCAATCAATTACCCAAAATCTACGATCCTCCCGAACCGGATAATGACATTTCTGGGTGCCAAATTGGACTTTTCTTTCCCAGGAAAGATGACAAAGGTTACGAGCATTAGCACTCAAACTGTACAGAAAAGTGTTTTTCTATCAGAGTCTACAAATCTCTACTGGGAATGCTCTCTTCGGCAATAGAACTTGTTGTGCCGCTAACTCGATTGCACAGGAGGCCTCTTCAAGAGGAACTGCAACGTCAATGGATTAAAACCACAGGTTAATTTGACGACGTGGTCATCGTCACTCCTCGGATGAAAGAGGCTCTACTGTGGTGGACTCAGACTTCACATCTGTCCCAAGGCCAGTCTTTTCTTCCAGTCATCCCAGATTACATAGTAACAACAGATGCTTCTATGAAAGGCTGGGGAGGACACTTACAGGACCTGCAGGTGCAAGGGAAGTGGTCCTTGGCTCAGCGGCAGATGCCCTTAAACAGGTTAGACTTGAAAGCCATTTTCCTATCTCTTCAGGCTTTCCTTCCTCTAATACAGTGGTTCATTAATTCGGGTGGACAACCCCACAAGCATGTTTAATATCAACAAACAAGGGGGCACAAAATCTCTGACTCTGTCACAGGATGCCCTGCAGATGTTGTTGAACTGGCTGATGCTCCACCGAATTTCCTTGACAGCAGAACATGCCTGGGTCTCCGGAATACTTTAAGGGATACCTTGAGCAGAACAAACGACAGCTGCCACGAATGGGAGCTGGAACAAGAACAGCTGGACAAGATATTTGCAGTCTGTATAAAACCAGCGCTGGACCTGTTTGCAACCCAGATCAACTCCAAATGCTGATTCTTCGCAAGCAGATTCCCTCTCCCAAACTTGTGGGGGAAAGCAATTTTGATGCGCTGGTCCGGGAACTATGCATACTCTTCCCCCTCCATTCCTCTGATACCCAGGGTCCGCACGAAGATGAAATGGGAACTCTGCCGCATTCTGCGGATAGCTCCCAGGTGGCCCAGACAACACTGGCACACGGAACACCTCCTTCTGTCGGAACCTCCGTCCGTCTATTGCCAACACCAACGCTGTTGACCAAGAACAAGGTCCAAGTGCCTCACCCGGAGCCAGCTTCTCTGCAACTGCATGCTTGGCTCCTGAATTCTTTCAATTTAGATCTTTGAACATTGCGCAAGACTGTAAGACATTATTGGCAAGTCTTGAGCTGAAAGCACCAATAAGACTTACAGGCTTAAGTGGAAGCGTTTTTGTGTCTGGTGGAAACGCAAGGAGGTAGATTCATTTCTCTGCTCCAGAAGAGGTCCTACCCTGTTTGCTTTCTTTAGTAAAGTCTGGTCTTGCACACTCGTTGGTTAGAGTTCTTCTGGCTGCTATATCAAGATACAGACGTTCGCCACATGCTCCATCTTTATGGTCCTCAAGAGTTGTAAAGCAATTTATGAAAAGACTGTTTAGAGCTTTCCCACCCATCGGAGCTCCACCCCCGGAATGGCAACTTAATGTGGTATTATCTCAATTGCTAAAACAACCATTCGAGCCCATTCACAAGGCAGAATTGAAGTACTTAACCTGGAAAGTCGCCCTTCTTCTAGCACTTACTTCGACAAGAAGGGTTAGTGAAATACAGGCTTTTATTGTATCCCATCCGTTCTTGCGCTTCTCTGATCATATGGATATTCTGAGGACAAACCCTAAATTAATTCCCAAAGTTCCTTCGCAATTCCATTTGAATGAGCCAGTCATTCTCAGAACTTTCTTCCCTAACCCTTCCACGCCTGCAGAAAGAGCACTCCACACTCCAGACCTAAAGAGATGTCTTAAATTTTATTTCCAAAGACTAAAGACATAAGGACATCAAATCAGTTATTCATAGCTTATGGTCAAAGCTGTCAAGGCAGTCTCTAAAGCTACCATAGCTAGGTGGATAGCGAGAGCAATACAATTTTGCCACGACAAGGCTGGCAAGCCATTATCAAGGACTGTGAGAGCACACTCCACTAGAGCAGTTTCAGCATCAACTGCTCTATTTGCCGGAGTGCCACTTGAGAAAATCTGCAGAGCTGCGACGTGGAAAACAACGCACACGTTTGTGCAGCATTACTGCCTGGAGTCATCATAACGTGCGGACGCATCCGTGGGACAGGCAGTGTTAAGGAACCTATTTTGTTAAGGTACGCCTCTTTCAAGATAGGCTTTATTAGCTGGTGTTTTGGATGCAGTATGTTTTTTAAATACATCCCTATTTTATTTGTCCTTTGCTTAGTAATACTGCAAGTATTCTAAGCACTGTTTCATGTTCAAATCATTGATCTATAGAATAATGTTGCATGTAGGATTATTTTAGCACTACCCACCGCCCACTAAAGTGTTTTTTATGACTAGCATATATATGTATACATTTTATGCATATACATGCATATGTTCGTGTGCATGTATATGTATATATATATGTGTGTGTGTGTATATATATATATATATATATATATATATATATATATATATATATATATATATATATATATATATATATATATATATATATATATATATATATCTCAACTCCGGTCTCCCAGGAACAGAAAGCCAGCACGAATCCAAATAGCAGAATTTGTAGTTTATTGCCTAGTTTGCCCCTGCTCGAAAAGATATATTGGCAGTACCATCAACCAAGCCAAAAAACGCATCCTGGAACATATGCGGGCCATCACCAATAAGGACAAGAACTACCCGGTGGCACGCCATTTTGAGACCCACCATGACAGCAACAGGGATCTGTTATCCTTCTATCTCATAGATCAACTTGATAGAAAGGAACGTGGTGGGGACAGGATAAGACTTCTTAGGGCAATGGAGTCTAGGTACATCATTGACCTCCAGAGCATGCAGCCGAAAGGGCTCAATAACGACGAGGAACTCTGGGTACACCTAGAATGAACTAAACATCCACTCCCAGATGGGTTCAGGGGGAATCAAACTGAAGTGCAAGTAGAACACGTGAGATCTGCATTCCCAAACATGTACATATCCTTTGAGCCTGCAGCTTAATATACTGGTACCATGAATTTACAAATATGGATTCTGGCCCATACAGGGCTCCATAATATGAGTTGATAAAACAAGGCACACATACACATCACCCACTTAGCCCATTCAGGGCTATACATAATGCACTAATACAGCACTCAAAATAAATATTAAATAATCTACACTCTTCTGTAAATTGAACAGAACGAATTCACACCAAGTGAGGTGGACAGAAAGACTGAGTCAAAGGTCTTCTGAATGTGTATAAATGAATGTTTGCCGATAATGTGCCTCACAATCAACTCAGTGTTTTTATCAATTTTAGCACTATATACACCTTTGCACGGGCACTTTTTCTAAAAAGTCACTTTATACCCCTTGTTAATATAATGAAACAATGCTACAAACAAATTGTAATATTGCACGTTCAAACATGGCCGCCAATACCATCAAGGCGAGCAGTAGTCCACTTTCTATGTTTTGGGAAGTGGTAGGGGATTTAATGACTGTGTACACAGAGAATGGCTGACACTGAAGAAGCCAAATCGGTGAAACGCGTATGTCAGGGGGGCAGGGGGGTCTGCCAATAAACCATTGTTTGGTGAAACAACGACTTGGAGTGCCGTCCGTTTTTGTCCCTCGAATAGATCACGGAGGTATGTGCAGCCATATATATATATATATATATATTTTGCAACTCCGGTCTCCCAGGAACAGAAAGCCAGCACGAATCCAAATATAAAGCAAGATGTTATTTATTCAGGTAAAAAGCAGCAAACGAAACTGACGCGTTTCGGGCAGTTGCCCTTGTTCACAGTCCAACATTACCCACAATGCCTGGTTTTTTAAAATGCCAGTGCACACCATGTGACTTCAATAAACATAGAGAAAATACTATTACGGTATATTTGTGCGTCACTGAGTATATGGGTTGCAAATACATACTCCTAATGTTTAATTCACATGGAAATGCAAAAGTTGATATGACTGAATAAATTCATTGGATTAAAGCAAGATTGTATCTGCATAAATGCATAGATATGGTCAAAACAGTATATCATTAGTGCAAAGTTGATGTGCAAAATAACGCAAAATGTAAACATATCACTCTGTGCAAAACAGGCAATTCAGTTATAAAAGTATAAATACTTAAAAACTTCTCAATACTAAATTAATTGTTATTGTAAAAAACTGCCTTATGCGGATGTTTAAAATATACAAAATGTAAACTTCCACACTCTGTGCAAATTGCGCAAATAAATACTTCTACTGTTAAGACCAAGCAAACACTATTTACAATCCTGCAGGGACATCTATAAATGATGGCAACCCTGTATATCCAAAACAAATATTTAGGGACATCTACTAATGATGGCAACCCAGTAGTTCTCATAAGTCCACACCCCGTCTGGTAAATCTCTATGTTGTAACTTAAATGTGCTAATAACACCATAATACTATGTGTTAAACTCAAAATGGAAAGTAGTATAATCCATTCTTAATCAAAATAACCCCCAGGGCAAAGAAAAATAAAAGGAATAAATGACTGGAATAAACAATGAGGGATGGCGAGAAACTTAACAGGAGGCCTCAAGGAGCAATAAAGCAACCAAATGGGTGGATGGGCTAGGGTATAGATACATCTCTGATCCTGATTACATGTACCATCCTATAAGAAGTGATATAAATCTTCCGTGGTGTTAAGCCCATTAGGGGCCTTAGTATCTAACTCTAATATCATTTTCGACTCCATTTGACGTAATAACTTGTCCCTGTCCCCTCCTCTGCGTGGTTGAGTAACAGCTGTCAACACAAAATAATTCAGGCACTCCAAATTGTTATTGTGGACTCTTCTGAAGTGCCTGGCGACTGGATATGTGTTGTCAGTGTTGACAATAGCATGTAAGTGCTGTAATATCCTGGCGTGTACCGCAGGCCGAGTGCTACTGACGTACCTCAGGCCGCAAGTACACGTCAGGACATACACTGCGTATTCAGTCCTGCAGTTGTAGTTTCCTTTTATCTGCAGTGGAGCTGGGCTAAATGGGGTCATGTAGGAGCAGGTATTGATACCAAATTTACACGCCCGACAATTGTTGCATTTGAAAAACCTGTTTTTCGGTGGTAACCGGGTTTTCTGTGTAAGGAGTTCTGGAAAAGGATTGGACACGTGGCTACGTAAGGAGGGTCCCCTCCTAAACGTAATGATCGGATTGGCAGGAAGATCCCCTGCCAAAACCCCATCTGTTAGACGGGAAACCTGAGGGTCGGCCGAGCAAGGGGGAGAGGCCTCCTGGCGAGGGTCCTCTCCTTAGATCGTACGGACGAGCAACCACCCCCCCACAGATGGACACCACACAAAGATAGGTTCTTACCTCTTTTATCAGTATTCTTTGGCAGGTTATCGTAACGATACAGTAGAAACGGGGTTCTAGGATCCCTTTGAACTTAGTCTCTGTGGGAAGGGGGTAGCGGGACAGTCTTGGTACCGGTCTGGTACAGGGATATCTTGCGGACAGCTCTCAATCCTCGAACTGGAGGGTTTCTTTGGTAGGGGCCGCGGCAGCGCCAGCAGGACTGCAAACCTGGTTCAAGAGGATCGGCAGCGCCAACAGGACCCCAAGATGGTTCACGAAGATGAGCTGCGGCAGCGCCAGCAGGACTCCAAGGATGGTTCACGAAGATGAGCCGCGGCAGCGACAGCAGGACTCCAATGATGGTTCACGAAGATGAGCCGCGGCAGCGCCAGCAGGACTCCAAGGATGAGTTTGTCTCGGTGTCTCTCGACTCCAGGATACAACTGCCTTCCTGCTCCGGAGCTGCCCCAGTTATAGGTCTGGTGCCCTTTGATGTCCGGACCCTCGCACTTGGAGGTCGGGGAGTCTGGGATGTGCGAGTCCAGACACCCAGCAGGGGGGTGGAGCCAGCGCCCAGGGAGGCTGTGGGCAATCGAAACCAGACGGATGGGGGACCATCGAAACTCCTTCCCCGATTGACTCGCCAAGTGGTCTCTTTACCCCCTGGTCAGATCGTGGTGCCTCGATGTCGGGTCTTTGCTGGGCCTGCGGCTGGGGTCGGGCCGAGGCCACGAGGCCTGGTCGTGGAGGGTCCAAGATGGCGGCTGGGCCGGAAACGATGGTCCGGGAAATGGTCCGGGCCAGCCGGGGGAGTTGGGGAGAGGAGGTCGAGTTCCGTCGGGGGAGAGCTGGGGGTGCCCCGGAGGGGCGGCACTCGTGGAAGGTGGAAGGTGCCGCTCTTGGTCGTGGAACAGGGGTCGAGGTAGTCCGGGACCCGCCATGCGGGAGGAGTGGGGCCACGCCACGAGGCCCTGTCCAACACGCGTCACCCCCAGCTGAAGGCAGGGAGAATCACCCATCTTCTTGGGTATTCTCCTCGCCGAGGCGGAAGAAGCGTGACAGGCCGTCTGCGTTGGCGTGGTCGTTGCCTGGGCGATGCTCCACGGTGAAGTCCATCCCTTGCAGGGAGATGGACCAACGCAACAGTTTCGGATTCTCCCTTCCCATCTGTATCAGCCATTGCAGAGGTCGGTGGTCGGTTTGGACCCGGAAGTGGGTGCCGAAGAGATAGGGTCGGAGCTTCTTGAGGGCCCACACCACGGCGAAGGCTTCCTGCTCAATGGTGCTCCAGCACTGTTCTCGGGCCAGCAGACGTCGGCTAATGAAGGCTACTGGCTGGTCAATTCCCTCTGCGTTGATTTGGGAGAGGACTGCTCCGACGCCGTGATCGGAGGCATCGGTCTGTACTATGAATTCCTGGCTGTAGTCGGGGGCTTGGAGCACGGGGGCGGTGCACATTGCTGTCTTGAGGGTCTCGAAGGCGGCCTGACACTCCGGTGTCCAGTGTACCTTCGGTGGGTGTTTTTTGGACGTGAGTTCTGTAAGGGGGCCCACAATGCTGCCGTAGTCTTTCACGAAGCGCCGGTAATATCCTGTGAGCCCCAGGAAGGCTCGGACCTCGGTTTGGGTGACCGGGGTTCTCAGGCCCGGATGGCGGCGATCTTGGGTTGGAGGGGGGCCACCTGGCCACTTCCCACCTGGTGCCCCAGGTAGGTCACGGACCCTTAGCCGATTTGGCACTTGCTTGCTTTTATTGTTAGTCCGGCCCGTCTGAGGGCGGCCAGGACCTCATGGAGGTGTTAGAGGTGTTCGGCCCACTGGTGACTGTACACAGCAATATCGTCTAGGTAGGCAGCGCTGAACTCCTCGAGCCCCGCCAGCACCTTATTCACTAGTCTCTGGAACGTGGCGGGGGCGTTTTTCATCCCGAAGGGCATCACCTTGAAGTGGTAGTGGCCATCCGGGGTGGAGAAGGCAGAGTGGCCATCCGGGGTGGAGAAGGCAGATCGCTCTTGGGTGCCCGGGGTGAGGCCGATCTGCCAGTAGCCCGCCGTTAGGTCGAAGATGCTCAGGTAGCGGGCGGCCCCCAGGCGGTCGATCAGTTCATCAACCCAAGGGATGGGGTGAGAGTCGGTTCGGGTGACTGCGTTCAAGCCTCAGTAGTCTACACAAAATCTGAGTTCGGGGGCGACGCCAGGGGCGGCGGCCTTGGGGACCAGCACGACCGGGCTGGCCCATGGGCTGTCAGAGGGCTCGATCCCTCCGAGAGCCAGCATCTTGGATACTTCCGACTGGATGCAGGCGCGTACCCGATCGGGAACGCGGTAGGCCTGGTGCCGTATAGGGAGGCTATCCCAGGTGTCGACATCGTGGAGGCACCATGGGGTGACCCCGGGGGTGAGAAAGAATAGATCGGCAAATTGTCGTAATAGGTCTTGGCAGCTTTGGCGTTGTGCTGGGGTCAGGGTGGAAGAGAGGTTGGCGCCTTTCACGGAGCCGTCTTTTTCGAGGGTCTTCAGGAGGTCGGGCAGGGGCTCGGAGTCCTCTTCAGCCCCGCTGTCGGTAGCCATCAGGAGGCTACGTTCTGAGCGAACAAAGTGAGGCTTAAGTCGGTTGGCATGGAGGACCCGGAGGGGGTTTCTGGGGGACTCCATGTCCACCAGGTAGGTGACAGCCCCCTTGCGCTCCACCACTTTGAAGGGCGCCGTCCATTTGTCCTGGAGGGCGCATGGTTCAACCGGGGACATGACCCAGACCTGTTGTCCCGGTTCGAACTCGATGGACGAGGCGTTTTGATCATACCACCTCTTCATGTCTTCTTGGCTGGCTTCGAGGTTGGCCTTGGCAAGTTCCCTGAACCGCCGAGTCTGGTTCCGGAGGGTCAGGAGGTATCGGTACACATCAGGAGGAGCATTCTGGGTGGTCACCTCCCATCCTTCTTTGACCAGACTCAGGGGGCCCCGGACGGGGTGCCCATACAATAGTTCGAAGGGGCTGAATCCCAGGGACTTCTGTGGGACCTCCCGGTAGGCAGGGCAGCAACACGTCCCATTGGCGTCGTAAGGGCTCCGCCAAGCCCATGATCATACCCTTGAGGGTGCGATTGAAATGTTCTACCAGTCCGTTCCCTTGCGGGTGGTAGGGGGTCGTGAATTTGTAGGTGACCCCGCACTATTGCCAGAGGGACTTCATGTATCGGGAGATGAAGTTCGTGCCCTGATCACTGACGACTTCTCGGGGGAAGCCCACCTGTGAGAAGATCCCCATCAGGGCTCGGCCCACCATGGGCGCTGTCACGGTCCGGAGAGGTATGGCCTCGGGATAACGGGTGGCATGGTCCACCAGGACGAGTATGAACCGGTGACCTTGTGATGTCCGGGGCTCCAGGGGCCCCACAATGTCAATCCCTACCCGCTCAAAGGGAGTGTTGACGACCGGGAAGGGTTGCAGGGGGACTTTTATTTTTCTGCCGCTCTTCCCGCTGGCCTGGCAGGTGGGGCAGGCTCGGCAGTGGTTGATCACATCGTTCCTCATCTTGGGCCAGTAGAAGTGGGTCACTAGGAGGCTGTAAGTTTTGTCCTGCCCCAGGTTCCCGGCGAGAGGTACATCATGAGCCAGGTTCAGGAGGAACTCTCTGAATCTGAGGGGGACTACCAGCACCCGGCTGGCCCCTAGCTCGGCAATCTTCTGCTCACTGTAGAGGAGCTCATTGTCCCAATATACCCAGTGAGCCCCCGAGGCATCCCCTGTGCTCTGGCCTGCTGTCATATCCCCTCGAGGGAGGGACCCGTTTTTTGTTCTTGGCGGAACTGTTCTTGCGTGGGGCCACCTTCTCGGTGCCACTGGGCCAGCTCCGGGAGGTCGCGGAGTGGGTCAGGGTCTTCGTTGTTGTGCCCCGGTGGACCGGGTTCAGGGTCGGTGTCTTCAGTGACTACGGGCGGTGGAGGTTCGGGCCATTCGGGTTCTTCAGTGGAGGGGATGGTGCGGGCGGCCATGGATCGGGTCGTTGCACAGACCCATTCAGGGAGGCCAAGCATCCCCAGGTGCTCCCTCCATTCAACGGCAGTCCAGGGGGAGCTCTCGAGGTCGTTCCCCAGGAGGCAGTCTACGGGGGCATTGTCTCGGACGGTCACTTTCAGCATACCCGACACTCCCCCCCCCCCCACCCCCCCTTTCAAAGGGGACGCGGGCCATCTGGCACAGGCTTTCGGAGTTATCCGCTGACCGTACTGGGCATAGCACATTGGGCAGAATTTGATCCGGGGTCACCAGATGGCAACGGACGGCCGTTACGCTGGCTCCCGTGTCGCGGAGGGCTTCGGCCCGGTGACCATTAATGGTGACCCACTGGCTGGTGACCCACTGGCTGTACTTCTGCGTATTGGCCGGGATGGGGGCCCGTGGGACCATGTCTCTTTCGCCCAGACATACCAGGGACATGGCTGCGGGTTCCCACTCGGGCTGGTACTGTTCACTGTCGTCGACTTCTTCTTCGCCTGGCTCCTCCCCTAGGGAGACGGCGGTGATCTGGCGGTTTAGCGGTCCTGTGGGGTTGGATGGTTGGTTTCTCGGGCAGTTGGGGTCGTTGGCGTAATGACCGGGTCGCTGGCATTTGTGGCAGATAGTGTTGGGGCGGAGTCCTGGCCGTACTGGAGGGCTTCCTCTCCCGGCCAGGGACGGGGGAGTGCTGGTGAGGGGCACCGTGGCGGTGTCCCAGCCCGGCCCTGGCCTCCTCCTCCTCCTCGTGGACGGTGGGACCCCTGGGAGGCTCGGCTGTGGTCTCCCGCCCAGTTCCGGGGGACCCGGGTGTTCTCCCATCGATCTGCTTCAATGGCGAGTTTCCGGGGCTCCGCCAGTTTACTGTCGAGGAGATGCTGCCTTAGTTCGACGAAACAGTTATTGGAGAGGTGTTCCCATACGATGAGATCGAACAATTGCTCGTAGGTGGTGACCTGGCTGCCCTTGATCCATCCTTCTAGGGCTCGGCTAAAAAAGTTCACATATTCTACCCAGGTGGTACCGGGGATCCTTTTACAGTCTCGGAATCGCTGCCGGTACATCTCGGGGTGAGCCCATAGCGAGTGAGGAGGGCGGCTTTCATATGCTCGTAGGAGGTCATCTCCGCGTCGGGGAGCTGTAGTAGGGCTCCCTTCATTGACGAATCTCCCCCACAACCCGGACCCCCAGTCTTTTCGCGGAACCCGGTGGGAGGTCATGGCTACCTCGTAGGCTTTAAACCATTGCTGGATGTCGTTGTTCTTGTAGTACTCTCGGACGACATCTTTGGGGATGTGGACCTTGGTGTCCGCAGGGGGAGTGGAGCTCTGGTTCTCGGAGACGCCGATGTCCCTGTTTTGTTTCCTAATTTCTAGTTCCTTCAAACCGCGCTCGTGTTCGTACGCGAGCTTCTTCTCCTCCAGCTCCCTCTGGCTTTTTTTCTCTTCCCGTTCTCCTTGTAATCGTAGGTGTTCAAGGGCCATCTTCTTTTCCGCTAGTTTCAGTTCTCCATCTAAGCGGAGTCTAGCCAGTTCCAGCTCGTGGAGCCGGCTCCTTTCTCGTTCTCGGGCCTCCTCGTGAGAGAGGCCCGTGCTTCTCGCCTCCTCGGGGGTTGCAATGGTTTCCGTGGTTGCGATGTTTTCGTTTTGGGGTGGCGACGCTCCCGTCTCCACCCAAGTCTGCAGGGCATGCTTGAGATAGTCTTTGGTGCTTAGTCCCGTGGTAGCGATACCCAAGTCTATGCAGAATTGCTTCAATTCCTTGTGACTGTAATCTTCCAGCCGTTCCATCTGGAATTTCGCGGTTGTTCCGGTTTCTTTCGTCGTCATGGTCGCTGTGTGTTTTTCGTTTGTAGTGGGGCGAGTTACTCCCCGTACGATTTGCGTCGGCTCGAATCGCGCCGCTGGCTACCAATGTTCGACGGGAAACCTTAGGGTCGGCCGAGCAAAGGGGAGAAGCCTCCTGGCGAGGGTCCTCTCCTTAGATCGTACGGACGAGCAACCACACCCACACAGATGGACACCACACAAAGATAGGTTCTTAACTCTTTTATCAGTATTCTTTGGCAGGTTATCGTAACGATACAGTAGAAACGGGGTTCTAGGATCCCCTTGAACTTAGTCTCTGTGGGAAGGGGGTAGCGGGACAGTCTTGGTTCCGGTCTGGTACAGGGATATCTTGCGGACAGCTCTCAATCCTCGAGCTGCAGGGTTTCATCGGTAGGGGCAGCGCCAGCAGGACCCCAAGATGGTTCACGAAGATGAGCCGCGGTAGCGCCAGCAGGACTCCAAGGATGGTTCACGAAGATGAGCCGCGGCAGCGCCAGCAGGACTCCAATGATGGTTCACGAAGATGAGCCGCGGCAGCGCCAGCAGGACTCCAATGATGGTTCACGAAGATGAGCCGCGGCAGCGACAGCAGGACTCCAATGATGGTTCACGAAGATGAGCCGCGGCAGCGCCAGCAGGACTCCAAGGATGAGTTTGTCTCGGTGTCTCTCGACTCCAGGATACAACTGCCTTCCTGCTCCGGAGCTGCCCCAGTTATACGTCTGGTGCCCTTTGATGTCCGGACCCTCGCACTTGGAGGTCGGGGGGTCCGGGATGTGCGAGTCCAGACACCCAGCAGGAGGGTGGAGCCAGCGCCCAGGGAGGCTGTGGGCGATCGAAACTAGGCTGATGGGGGACCATCGAATCTCCTTCCCCCATTGACTCGCCAAGTGGTCTCTTTACCCCCTGGTCGGATCGTGGTGCCTCGATGTCTGGGCTTTGCTGGGCCTGCGGCTGGGGTCGGGCCGAGGCCACGAGGCCTGGTCGTGGAGGGTCCAAGATGGCGGCTGGGCCGGAGACGATGGTCCGGGAAATGGTCCGGGCCAGCCGGGGGAGTTGGGGAGAGGAGGTCGAGTTCCGTCGGGGGAGAGCAGGGGGCGGCCCTGAGGGGCGGCACTCGTGGAAGGTGCCGCTCTTGGTCGTGGAACAGGGGTCGAGGTAGTCCGGGACCCGCCATGCGGGACGAGTGGGGCCACGCCACGAAGCCCTGTCCAACTCCATCTGTCTGCAGAATGGGCCAACTCTTTGTCATGATAGACCTGATTTTTCTGTCCTGGCAGCTAAAAGATGTTAGGAACCTTATTTCAGAGTTCCCAAAACCTTCCTTGTACTTCATTTTTCCGTTGTTTTGTTCCAATACGGACTCTCTAGTTCTTTGCTGCATTTTAGTGACAGCTCTTTTGAGGGTTTGGTCATTATACCCTCTGGCCTTAAATCTGTTGACAGTTTCTGCTATACAATTCTCCATTTCCTCAGAGTCGCTGCAAATTCTTTTTAATCGAAGTAACTCCCCATAGGGGATGTTATCGATAGTATGTCGCGGGTGGGCACTACTTGCGTGCAATATTGAGTTGCCCGCAGTCTCCTTCCTATAGAGGGTCAACAAGCCATTTTTAGGATATACCTTGACATCCAAAAAATTGACCGATTTCTTGCTGATATGGTGCGTAAATTTAAGATTATAATCATTAATGTTTAATTTCTTAATAAAATCTACTGCACTATCTTCATCACCCCTCCAGATTAAAAACACGTCATCAATGAACCTAACCCACTGTTCCACATGTTCAGAAAAAATATCTGAGTGGTCCCCCATGAGGGACTGCTTCTCCCAATAGCCTACGTGCAAGCACGCATAGCTAGGGGAAAAGCAGGCCCCCATTGACACCCCCCTCCTCTGTAGAAAGACATCCCTACCAAACATGAAAAAGTTATGATGTAGGCTCCACTTAACCAGTTCTACTAGCATCTTATTATGATTATAGCAGTTAGCTGGTCTAGTACCCAAAAAGTGTTCTAAAGCTTTGAGTCCTGTGGAATGCTCTATGCTCGTATACAGAGCTTCGATGTCCAATGTTATCAACAGTGAGTTCTCTGTCCATTTGGTATTCTTGATTTTCTGCAAAAAATGCCCCGTATCCTTAATGTATGTGGGCAGACTGGAGACCAAGGGTTGCAGGAAATAGTCCGTGTATTGTGCGAGATGTTCCCCAATGCTGTCTATTGCCGATATAATCGGCCGTCCTGGGACTGGTGTCACCCCCTTGTGCACTTTGGGGATTAGATAGAATATGCGCATTATTGGCAGCTCAACGTGCAGGAATTTAAACTCTTGGATGGAGATTAGGCCCTCCCTTCTATACTTGAAGAGCAGTTTTCTTAACTTCTCCCTGGCTACGTCATATTCTTTTAAGCACGTTTTCATATAGCAGGTGGGGTCTGACAATTGCTTGGTAGCCTCTGCAATGTATTGTTCTTGGGGCCAAATGACTACATTCCCCCCCTTGTCAGAACCACAGACTATATTTCGATGATCATTTTTAGGTCTCGCCTGTCGATGCGCATGCGCATCGAGCAAGGCGAGAGTATTGCGAGTTATCCACTCTTTATCCACACTGCAAGGAATCGTGGCGATTCCTTGCAGTGCCCGTGACTTTTAAGGTCAATGCGCATGCGCATTAAGCTTATGCGCATGCGCATTGACCTTAAAAGTCACGGGCGCGTGCATGTCCGTCTTTGTTTACCCGCTCCGCCCCCTCCCGCCGTGTCGCCTTGCCTACTCTCTTCCACAGCCTCCCCCAGCTCCGCCCCCTCACTACTTGATTGCACGGCCGCTAGGCCGTGCCTCCCCTACTCTCCTCCCCCCTCCTCCTCTCCTCCCCTGCCTGCCTGCCGCTAGCCTTGTTTCCCTGCTGCCTCCATCACCACTCCCTTCCTCTACTGTTCCCCTGTCCCGTCTCTCTCCATCCGGGTCTCTCTCGTGACCCTCTCTGTGTGTACACCTCTTTCAAGCTCTGGTTTCTCGCTCTCGGTCTCCATGGCATCTTTATGTCTGGCAGTGCAGCTTTTCGTTAGTATGCGTTGTACGGCGATTGTAGACGAGAATACAGCATTTACCCGCGCGTTCCTGCTAATGTAATAAACGGTGCATGCATCACGCGCGCACTCACTCTCCTCCCCCCTCCTCCTCTCCTCCATGCATCACGCGCGCACTCACTCTCCTCCCCCCTCCTCCTCTCCTCCCCTGCCTGCCTGCCGCTAGCCTTGTTTCCCTGCCGCCTCCATCACCACTCCCTTCCTCTACTGTTCCCCTGTCCCGTCTCTCTCCATCTGGGTCTCTCTCGTGACCCTCTCTGTGTGTACACCTCTTTCAAGCTCTGGTTTCTCGCTCTCGGTCTCCATGGCATCTTTATGTCTGGCAGTGCAGCTTTTCGTTAGTATGCGTTGTACGGCGATTGTAGACGAGAATACAGCATTTACCCGCGCGTTCCTGCTAATGTAATAAACGGTGCATGCATCACGCGCGCACTCTTATAGCCTTCTCCAGTTGGGCTCAGAGGTAATTTTGAAAAAATGAAGAACAAACGGTTTATGCGCTTGTTTCCTCACTACAAGGTGTGCGCAAATACCCTCATTTCAATTTCTGCACGGGCAATTTCCCCCAGGCCCTACTTGAGGTAATGGCGCATGCATAATTGTGCGGCAGCGGTAACGTCGTGAACACATTTGTTCGCATAACTTGTTGATATGTTAGTCCCTGTTATTAACTGCAGAAGTGATCGTCGGGTTCAAAGCGACTCTGTAAGGCCCGCGAGCGAATTATGTTTGTCCCCCGGTTTTAGTTTGCACCCAGCGAGCAACCCCTCACTCACACTCACCCTCACTCACCCTCACTCACTCACCCTCACTCACCCTCAACCCCTCACCCTCACTCACCCTCACCCTCACCCACACTCACCCTCACCCACACTCACCCTCACCCTCACTCACCCTCACCCTCACTCACCCTCAACCCCTCACTCACCCTCACTCACCCTCAACCCCTCACCTACCCTCACCCTCACTCACCCTCAACCCCTCACCCTCACCCTCACTCACCCTCAACACCTCACCCTCAACACCTCACCCTCACTCACCCTCAACCCCTCACCCTCACTCACCCTCAACCCCTCACCCTCAACCCCTCACTCACCCTCACTCTCACTCATCCTCACTCACCCTCACTCACCCTCAACCCCTCACACTCACTCAACCTCACCCTCACCTTCACTCACCCTCACTCACCCTCACCCTCACCTTCACTCACCCTCAACCCCTCACCCTCACTCACCCTCAACGCCTCACCCTCAACCCCTCACCCTCACCCACCTTCACTCACCCTCACTCACACTCACCCTCACTCACCCTCACCCCCTCACCCTCACTCACCCTCAACCCCTCACCCTCACTCACCCTCAACCCCTCACCCTCAACCCCTCACTCACCCTCACTCTCACTCATCCTCACTCACCCTCACTCACCCTCAACCCCTCACCCTCACTCACCCTCACCCTCACCTTCACTCACCCTCACTCACCCTCACCCTCACCTTCACTCACCCTCAACCCCTCACCCTCACTCACCCTCAACGCCTCACCCTCAACCCCTCACCCTCACCCACCTTCACTCACCCTCACTCACACTCACCCTCACTCACCCTCACCCACCCTCAACCCCTCATCCTCACTCACCCTCAACCCCTCACCCACCCTCAACCCCTCACCCTCAACCCCTCACCCTCACTCACCCTCAACCCCTCACCCACTCTCAACCCCTCACCCTCAATCCCTCACCCACACTCACCCACACTCACCCACACTCACCCACACTCACCCTCACTCACCCTCACCCTCACTCACCTTCACCCTCACTCACCCTCAACCCCTCACCCTCACTCACCCCCACTCACCCTCAACCCCTCACCCTCAACCCCTCACCCTCCCTCACCCTCATTCACCCTCAACCCCTCACCCTCACTCACCCTCAACCCCTCACCCTCACTCACCCTCAACCCCTCACCCTCAATCCCTCACCCTCACCCACACTCACCCACACTCACCCACACTCACCCCCACTCACCCTCACTCACACTCACACACCCTCACTCACCCTCACCCTCACTCACCCTCACTCACCCTCACTCACCCTCAACCTCATGCTAAAGATTTACAAAAAAAACCATTAACAATTCTAAAAGCACTAACTCTAATGCTGCGAGACCTATTGCATTTCTAATGCTTGTTCAGTTTGTTCATCAGCTCCCAATACTGCTTTTCATGGTCTCGCTTAGCCCTCCTGCGATGTTTGACCTGATGGTACAGTTTTTTAACCCCTTGCGTGCTGATGACAGAACGGTTCCGTCATCAGCATCGGTTGAGCTGTGCTGATGACGGAACCATTCCGTCATGACTCCGCCCGCGCAAGGCGGAGTCAGCACAGGCGGAAAATACGTCCTGCTCGCAAGGGGTTAAGGTCTGCCGTCACTACATCGTGGAATGCATCTATCGCATCCCTGGGCATAGTGGGTATAAAGGTTGATGTCGGTTTAAATGGGCTTGATCTCGCTCCTATTTGAGGAATTTCAGCATCTCTTAGCTCCTCCTGTGTGGACGTGATGGTACTGGATTCATTGCTGCCCTCTCCCAGTTGATGTAGTGTGAGCATCCCTCTGATGTCACGGGCTTGAAGGACTGATGTTACGGGGTCCATGTTTGCCATTTCTGCATTATTAGAACCCTCCTTGATATTGAAAAACTTCCGTAGTTTTAATTTTCGTATGTAACGGAACACATCCACTCTAGTGGCTGTATAATTGAAGTCGGTTAGTGGGCAAAAGGTGAGGCCGAGGCTTAGCAATTGATTTTCTGCAGTGGTTAAATTGTGGAGGATAAATTAATGACAGTCTTATCACTCAATTTCTGTTCTTGCGCCAATGCTTTTTCTTTTTGTTGCTGTTTGCATTTGTGTTTTTGGCGGCGCTCTTTTCGGCGGCTGTTAATTCTGGCCCTTTTTTCTGCTGATTTTGTTGATTTCGTGGGCGCAGAGTTTGTAACCGCGCATTCACTAAAAAATCTATTTCCTCCCCCAGATCCAAAACCATTGAGGGCCCTTCACCTCCATTTCCTGTTAATGAGTCATCATCCGAATAGATGCTGCTTACAGTACTGCATGTCGAATTGGAGTCACTATTATTTTGAGCATCTTCAGCAACTTCAGGGCGCGAACCTCTTGTAGTTTCTTCTGCTCCTGCTGCTGCTTTAGCAGGGGCTGATTTTTGGTTCATTTTCAATCGCTTGGCACTTTCAAATTTGCGCGCGAATGTGTAAATTTTTCCATGTTCGTAGTCGTCTTTATCGCGCGCAAATTTCCATGCTTTGCGTACTTTGATTTTTTCCTCATGTTTATTAACTCTTTCTTGAGTCTCCTTTCGCATTGTTGTTATGAGGTCATTGGGTTCGAATTTCAATAGTTCCCCAATAATTTCTTCCATTTCTTGTAATAATTGCATGCGGTCAATTTCTGCATATTTGATCAGTATTTTTACTAGGTTCCGGGAGGCATCCAGGTTGCTGTGCCCCCACTCCTTCAGCATTTCTGGGTGGGGCTTGTCATAGCTTGGAGCAAGTAAGATCCTTAAGCCTCTTGGAATCCGTCCTTCTGTAATATACATTGTCAATGACTTGTGTTCCCACCATTTTGTTACTTCGTTTTTCATTATCTTTTCAAGCCGTTTCATTAGAGTCTTTATCTGCATCTCAATGGAGAGGGTGTTGCTCTGTGCAGTTTCCGATGTGCCCGCTACAGCCATAGCCCCCTTGTGAGTGATTTTAGGCAGATTGCTGAATAGTTCCAATGAGGCCGCCTCTCGCCCCCTCACAGTCTCTTCCGACATTCCCGCTGCTGCCGTAATTACCTAATCTCGAGTTACCTAGTAATGCGATGGGATTTTACTATAAGGCTTATTATTGCTTGATCCTTATACACCCTCGCGTTTTGCCTGTGATCCTCCCCACCGCCTGAAGTGTGTTTCTGAGCACTCACCCTTCTTTTCGGTCTGCCGGACGCGACGCTGTGCCTGACTCTCCCGCTCCGAGTAACTTGAGAAACGAGAGTTCTCCTGGCGTGCAGCGTTCTCAGCAGGCTCCGTTGGAAAATGGGTGTGCTCATTGTCCGCAGGCAGGGTCAGTCGACAAATTCCACTCGATTAGAAAAAGCACACACTGGTTGACGACGTCGAACAGCTTACGGGGAGGGGATTCGAGGTGGAGGCAACCACCCTCCGCGGATTAGATACACGCAAAATGCAAACTGCAACTCCGGTCTCCCAGGAACAGAAAGCCAGCACTAATCCAAATATAAGGCAAGATGTTATTTATTCAGGTAAAAAGCAGCAAACGAAACTGACGCGTTTCGGGCAGTTGCCCTTGTTCAAAGTCAAACATTACCCACAATGCCTGGTTTTTTAAAATGCCAGTGCACACCATGTGACTTCAATAAACATAGAGAAAATACTATTACGGTATATTTGTGCGTCACTGAGTATATGGGTTGCAAATACATACTCCTAATGTTTAATTCACATGGAAATGCAAAAGTTGATATGACTGAATAAATTCATTGGATTAAAGCAATATATATATATATATATATATATATATATATATATATATATATATATATATATATATATATATATATATATATATATATATATATATATATATATATATATATATATATATATATATATAGTAATCCACATGGTAGCTCACTCAGAAACGCACACGAGCCGTCACGAGGTTACCAGCCTTTATTTCAGGTATGGACATGTAGCATAAGCAGGTAGAAATGCAGCTTCCCCCTGTTTCCGACGCGTTTCGAGCTTCCTCTTCTTCATGGGACATAGAGGAAGTTTGTGCATGCTGCGGGGCGACTCCCTTTATTTCACAGAGTCCCGCCCTTGATGAGGCAATACTGGTATTGTGGGAGTTGTAGTGCCGCAGCATGCACAAACTTCCTCTATGTCCCATGAAGAAGAGGAAACTCGAAACGCGTCAAAAACAGGGGGAAGCTGCATTTCTACCTGCTTATGCTACATGTCCATACCTGAAATAAAGGCTGGTAACCTCGTGACGGCTCGTGTGCGTTTCTGAGTGAGCTACCATGTGGATTACAATATTGCGGCGGACGCTCATCCGCCAGAAGCTGCACCATCCCAGAATCACAAGGGAGCCACAGGCACGCATGTATCGTACCGAATGTGGAGCCAACATGTGGAGCCAACATGCAGGATTGAGGACATGCCATTGAGCAGGGGTCCACCCAGGACTTAAACCGCAGGAATAAACGTGCAGTATTGCTTTGCGGACATTTCGGCACTACAACTCCCACAAGCCCCAGTATTGCCTCATCAAGGGCGGGACTCTGTGAAATAAAGGGAGTCGCCCGCAGCATGCACAAACTTATATATTATATATTATATATATATATATATATATATATATATATATTCCTGTTCCGTCAGTGATCGGCGGAACCAAACAGGTATGGACCTCCAGCTATCCTCTTCAAATGTAGCGAGCAGTAATTACAAACAAAAGAATCACTCCTCAAGTGAGTTGCAGAATGACGTGTTTATTCAATGAAAAGACGACGCGTTTCACTCCACTCGGGAGCTTGCTCACATAACGCTCTCAAAAACACAGGGACAATTTATAGTGAAAATAAAAGTGGGACAATTCAAAAAAGTGCATGCCCTCTCTGCGTTACTGATAAACATAATAGACAGATTTACTCTTTTTTAAATGCAAAGAAACGCAAACAAAATGGTATTTTCTAAACAGGCTTGCAATTGATCAACAAATGTGACAATCAAATTAAAGCATAACTAATCAAGTACATGCAAAATGAGCAACATACATTTGTACGTGTTGACAAATTAGAAAGATGTAAATAAGAAAGGCCACTGAATAATAGCCTAAAAATGCAAAGAACAGAAACTTTCAGAGAATAATGACATAGTGCCAAAAAATAGAAAGTTTCAAGAATTTACATGAAATTAATTGAAAAACATGTTCAAAATGTTGCGACATAGTGCCAAGGTATTCAATTGATAATATATATATAAAAAACATGTCAAAAGAAAAAATGCCATATATATGTTGAAATCAAGTTCATTAAAATGTGCATTGCATGTTAAATAGACTACCTCTGAAATAAACAACGTCCGATTTGTTGAAAAGTCACAAAATAGATCAATGATTACAGAAGTTGTATTTGAATGCGTTAGACAAAAAAATGTGCTGTCATGATAGGAAGTGACCATAAAAAAAGTGCAGTGATAAATCATATAAAAAGAAGGCCAGAGTTGTTCAGGCTGTGACCCACAAAAGAAATTAAAATTAAAAAAGTGTACAGCAACTTGATGGCACGTTGGTGACAGCCTTACTTAACCCCTTGCCTGCTGATGACGGAACCGCTCCGTCATCAGCTGCGGTGGCGCTGTGCTGATGACGGAGCGGTTCCGTCATGGCCCGCTCGAAGCGCCTGCGCGGCGCGAATTCTGCGCCTGCGCTGAGCGTTCCATTGAGCGGGGCGGGCCATGACGGAACCGCTCCGTCATAAGCACAGCGCCACCGACGCTGGTGACGGAGCGGTTCCGTCACCAGCATGTGGCCGCCCCACCCCCTTAGCACTGCGGCGGAATAGCCGCCGCAGTGAAGGGGTTAATATATCCAAATAAAATATAGAAATGGCAAAACAAATTAGTGCATTATAATAATCTTTCTACATTGATCAAAAAATACAATAGTCACCAGCCGGCGACTAAGTGTATATGATTGTACCCTAGCAGCAAACTAAGAATTGAAAATAAAGAGTATATCAGCAAACCAAGTACCCTAAGGATAATTAAGGACTAAATGGGATGTTAAAAGAGGTTTATAGAAAATTACTTAAATCTTCTGTCAAATTAAGGCCATTGGGAGCCTTAGTATCTAGAGACAGTATGAAATGTGATTATTTCTGCCTGAGTAGCTTCATACGATCCCCACCCCGGCAGGGCTGAGGTACCGAGCACAAAACAGTGTACTCAAAATCTTTTAGTCTTTTTATCATGCACCGCCCGAAAATGCCTCTCTACAGGATAGTTGTTATCACTGTTAATGATTGCGCGAATATGCTGGAGAATGCGCTGGTGTACCGGGAGCTTGGTGCTCCCAATATATTCGAGATTGCAGGTGCATCTCAGTTTATATACAACTAATTCAGACCTGCAGGTTAAATGTTCACGAATAGGCACCGGCACCTCACTAAATGCTGTAACATAGTGGGTGCTGTTTTTGGCGAAGGTACAAGCGCGGCAGGAGGTGCATTTGAAGAACCCTGTTTTGTTGACAAAGATTTTTTCCAGAGTGTAATTGGAATAGCCCCTATTCAGGAAGCACTGTTTGGACTCTTTGAGACAAAGATCTAATGAGTCTTTGACACTGCAAATTCTGCAGATGCGTACAAATTCTCCATAGGGGATGCTGCTGATGGTATGAGCTGGGTGAGCACTCAGAGCATGCAAAATTGCATTGCCCGCTGTAAATTTGCGGTGGAGACGGGTTTCAATTTTGTTGTTCTTTATAAAGATTTGAACATCAAGAAATTCTGCTACATCAGTTGTTACAGTAGATGTGAACTTAAGATTTAGTGTTAACATTCAGATCCATCACAAATGCGTTAGCCTCCTCAACTGTCCCCCTCCAAATTATAGACGTCGTCAATGAAACGCCAATAATTGACAGTGTTAGGTAGCCAACGTTGGTGCGTAGTCCTGAGCTCGCGCTCCTCCCACCATATATATATATATATATATATATATATATATATATATATATATATATATATATATATATATATATATTCACTTAGCTTCGTCATTCTTCCTGTAAGATGTGTGCGGTCACACAGATTTTATTGTCGGACGCTACCAGACTCGTTTCGACTTGGTCACTGATAAGACCATGGAACGCTGCCATTTTTTTAAATTACATTTCCGTGTTAACATGTGACATTTTGCAAACTAGAAAACCGGTGATAGTGATGAGACTAGTAGTTCCGAACTATAGGTTTCTTATGTCATGAACATAATGTATTGAAATATTTCAAAACAACCAAGTGAGTGTTAAAATTCATGCTCGGTTTGCGCCACAAATTGTTTAAGCACCGCTGATCTTACATAAGCACATTTTACCAATATATTGAAATCTCATTATTTCAATTTGCTAATTTTGAATTTTGCTCCAGTGGGCTCTCGTGATGCCAATACTTGTACAGAATTACTAATATAATTCATTTATATAGAATTAACACCCCACAATTATGTAGCTTTTCTTTCTCATGTGATGTTTTTTTCATAAAGCCCCAGTGGGCATGTATTCATACGTCATGACACGGTCTATGGAACTCTCCCTTATTACATTTTTACCAATGCAGTCTGTAAAAAACTTCTACAAAAATCCATCTTTACTGTTTCTTGATACTTTTCTACTTTTACTGAATTCAAAAATGTGCGTGCGAATCTTCAATGTTCAAAACCCCTGGGGGAACTCTCCAACCCCAGCTCCAACACCAATGATATCCCGCCGTCGCAAGTCCTGTGCGACTCCCTCGCCACTTTCTTCCACCGCAAGATAGCAGACATCAACGACAGCTTCAACACCCAGACAACCCCAACAGACAGCAACACAACAGTCTCTCCGCACATCACCGACCACAACCCCCTGCTTGCCTGGACCAGCGTGAGCATCGATGACACCATCAAGACCATGAGCACAATCCACTCCGGCTCCCCGTCGGACCCATTATTTATTTTAAAAGTTTTATTTAGCGCTAGCTTGAAGAAGGTAGTAAGGAAGCAAAACAGAGATCAAACAAAATACAACATGAAATTAGGTAAACAGTGCAGGGGCACCACATCTTCAACAAAGCCAGCAGCTCCATCGCACCCCACCTGCACAACGTCATCAATCTCTCCCTGCAAACTGCGACCTTCCCGGAGAGCTGGAAACAAGCCGAGATCAACGCCCTACTCAAAAAACCCAAGGCTGACCCTAGAGACCTCAAGAACTTCTGGCCCATCTCTCTGCTCCCGTTCCCGGCCAAGGTCATAGAGAAGATCGTCAACAGACAGCTAACCCGATAACTCGAAGAAAACAGAATCCTGGACCCTTCCCAGTCAGGGTTCCGCAGCAACCACAGCACGAGCCTGCCCTCATCGCTGCCACCGACGACATCAGGATATTGCTGGACAACGGTGAGACCACAGCCCTCATCCTTCTGGACTTCTCTGCCGCCTTCGACACAGTCTGCCACCGCACACTGCGCGCACGCCTCCACGCCATAGGGATCCGAGACATAGCCCTGGAATGGACCACCTCCTTCCTCCCTGATCCCAAAGCATCCGCCTCTCCCCATTCCGATCCGAAGCCTCAGAGATCAACTGTGGCGTACCCCAGGGTTCCTCCTTCAGCCCGATACTGTTCAATATTTACATGGCCCCGCTCGCACACGTCGCCCAACAGCATGACCTCAACATAATCTCCTACGCCGGCGACACTCAACTGATCCTCTCTCTCACCAAGGACCCCAGCCAACCTCCATGAAGGATTGAAGGCCGTTGCTGACTGGATGAAGACCAGCCGACTGAAGCTGAACACGGACAAAACTGAGGTCCTCATCCTCGACTCCAACCCCTCAGCCTGGGACGACTCCTGGTGGCCGACGGTACTGGGGGCAGCCCCGACGCCCACGACCACGCACGCAACCTGGGAATCATCCTCGACTCAACGCTCTCCATGACCAAGCAAGTCAATGCCATCTCCTCCTCCTGCTTCAACACCCTCCGCATGCTCTGCAAGATCTACAGGTGGATCCCTACCGACACAAGAAGAACAGTCACCCAGGCCCTCGTCAGCAGCAGACTTGACTACGGAAACGCCCTATACATGGGAGCCCCGACCAAGCTCATCTAGCGACTGCAACACATCCAAAACGGTGGGAGTGCCAGTCTGCTATGGTATTGATTTCCCAAAAGCTCTTTGCCAGTTCTGTGAGCGGCCAGGATCTGGTGCGGCCTGGATCTGGTGCGGCCTAAATGGTTGGTGTATTGGACCGTAGTAATGTTGTCCATGTGCAGAAGGATGGAATATTGTACTGTTGTTTGATAGGCTTTTGATTGCAAAGGAGCCTGCAGGCATCACTAAACAGTTGGTACGTAACCTGGACTCCTCTAGAGATCAGATACCCACGGTCTAGATTGGTCCATATCGGGCATCCCAGACCATCGGTCTTGTATCGGATTCTAATACTAGATCGGGGGCTGATGCAAAGATAGTGTTGCCGTTCCAGGCATCTAAATGGTCTATCCACTCTTGTAGCTCTAGCTGGGATTCTAGATGTACAGCGATCATGTCGGAGTAGGTGAGACCTCTGTGTAAGTGACACATTTTTAGATTTTGAAGGGCCTGATTGTGGAGGGGATCTGGAAAGATGGCCCATGTGGAGGAAGACAGAAGATCCACGATTCTTGCCAAAGATGTTAGAGAAATGAGTAAACTTAGAAGAGTTTGAAGAATCTCGGATTTTATGACTTTTGCTTTTGACAAAGGAAGATAAAGATTGCCACTGGAAGAATTTATTAGAAAGCTTAGGATTTCTGTCTGCTTTGACTAAGTTGGTACAGACTTATCTTTGTTGATAAGAAAACTCAGATTTGGCAGAAGGGAACAACTGCGCTATAGTTGTGATTGAAGGGTCTGATGATTTTGGCATATTAGAAGGACATGGTCTAAATAGAAGAGACGGATCCCGCTAGGTCTGAGGTATGCAACTACTGGTTTCATCAGTTTTGTAAAGCACCATTGTGCTGAAGACAGAACAAAAGGAAAAACAATGTCTGCCCTTGCCATTGCAACTGAAGGATTTTTCTGTAACTGTTGTAAATGGGTATCGTGAGATATGCATTATGGAGGTATAGTCTAACCATCCAATCGTGCTGAAGTAGGGAATCTCTGAGATGTTGTATTCCATTTTGAAATTACGTTAAACAACAAAATGATTGAATAGCCTGAGGTTGATGACTGGTCTCATCTTTTTGTTTTTCTTTTGTACTAACAAGATGGAGCTAAAGAACCCCGATCGAACTGGGGAGAGCAGTTGTATTGCATGTTTTTGTATTAGAAACTGTATTTCTTGTGAGATAATGTTGGACTTTCTGAGGAAATCTTTGGAGGAAGAAGAAACACACTATGGAAAGGCTTTGCTTACAGTTCTATAACATAACCTTATATTGAGTTTAGGACCCAAGGGTCTGATGTTATCGTTTGCCACTTTGATGCTAGAGGCGATGTCCTACCGGAGGTTGGACAGAACAAAGAGTTTCCTGATTGTGTGTTCACACTGAGGCTTTTTGTCCCTGACCTCGATAGCCTCTGCCTTGTTGGGAGTAGAACTGAGTCTTGTATTCTTGATAAGAGGAGAAGTAGGTAGTGTTGTTGGTGTAGGAACCTCAGTATCCCTGGTGGTGGTTACGGCCGGTAAAGAGGGTCTTGCCTCTACTGTTCCTTGCAAAAACCTGTTGGGGAAAACTTTTTTAAGGGATTGTTGGGCTTTATCAATAGAAGTAAATTTACTGAGCTTTTGATAAGAGTCCCCAAACAAGAGCCCTTCCACCTTGATACCAGGGTCCAAAGAAGCAAAACTTGCTGTTACCTGATTAGTCTTCAGAATGAAATACCTGACCCCGAAAGAAAGTTTTGAAATGTGGGTGTCTGTTAATGCCCACAAAGCCAATGCAATAGTGTTACTACTCTCCTTCTCTTAAATGTCTGAGTCAAGAATGCTTCCAAAAGAATATACCGGGCAACAGTCGTGACCATGCATTCTATCTCTTCGGCATAAGATGAGGTAGCGCATTGTTTATCTTTTCTTTAATGACTTGATTATCTCTCGTCATTTGTTATGTCCACTCAAATTTAGGACTCTGATTCATAAGCAACTTCAGAAAGGCATAAACATAGAAAATCCCTTCACAACTAAAGTAATACTCAGTCCCAGAAATTAGAGCAGTTGATCTTTATCAGTGGAAATGTGAACCTCTTTCATTGCTAAAAAGTCTGTTTATGTTTAATAACTTTGAAAGAAATGCTGTGTCCCTCAATACTCCACCTCTTCATCTCGGATTTCGCATTTTTCCTCCTATAAAGTCATACCTATACTTCATAGTTTCTCAGGCACTTTGCAAAGTTCTGCTATGCTGTGAGAGAGCTTATACAAACACAAGTGTATCAACCTGAGATGCAGAACCCCCCTACTGCTTTCAAACGGGTTGTCCATGATCCTGCGGTACACAGAGTTGGCAGATGACCGACTTTAAGACTGCACCATCTGGAGTTATGAAAGTTGTTAAATGTTTACAACTAGCTGTCAGTTAAATTTGATGATAGCAGGCACACAGACCTAAAGTTTGAAAAATGTTACCCATGGAGGCAAACGGTTCCTGAATTTTGGAGAGATGACTCTTCATTTAAAAGTGTTTAACGAACCAGAGCTGAGCAAGTTGCCTAATTTCTTCCATACAAGAGCTATAGGTGCAAACCATTCCGATGATCTCTCCAGCTCCATAACTTCATCTTTGCCCTTGTCTTTAAGCATCTTCTAGAACTTTTGTCTGACACTGTTGAACATTTTATCATCGCTGCCTTACAGTACTAGCATTTTCCTCTAATTTGATTTCATGCTGAAATTACCTAATTATTGCAAAATGCATCCTTGTAATGCGAAGGAATATGATCCATTTTTAAACTGAACACCCAATATCATAAAACTAACCCAACAAATCAATAGTGTTCCCACAATACAAGAAAGTTTTTATATCCGATTCCTGTAGTTTTTTTGTTGTCCTATCTTTCTGTGGAGAATTTAAAGTCCATCACAGTATATGGAGACCCTGAATAGTTTAGAACTCCATTAAAGGCATTGTCGATGAAAATGTCAGACTAGAAGCAGATGGCTTTCTTCATCAGCTAACTGACCAAAATGCAAAGCAACTGAATTCACACTACTATTGGGATCAGTAGACTCAGCAGTATCAGCACTACCAAGTACAAGGTTCATTTTGAGAGTCACAGTACCACGTTGATTCTTCGTGTACAGCAGTTCTGCATATTATTAGAATAGTGATCATTTGTGGGGTTTTCAATTGCATTTGAAACCTTGTGCAGTATCCTGACCGAAGTTACTATTGGCTGAGCAAGAACAAGAACCACGTCAATAGCATCTATTGCTGAAATTTGCTCGAGGGACAAATGTGTTGTTGGACTTTGTCCTGTTTTCCTGCTAAAGCTTAACTTCTGATGGCACAAACTTCATTAATAGGCAGCTGTAACTTTCCAAGTTCCTTGCCACAGCGGAGTATAATTTAAACCATGCCTCGCGCTTAATGGATAACTGAACAGGGTATCGAGACACAGTTCTTGTGGATTACACTACATGTTACAAGGTAAAAAGTGTGTAGCACCTGTTAAAGGAAAATACTGGACAGCCAAGGTTCATCAGTATTGTGCTGAAAGGAAGTCCACTTGCACAGTAACGTGGCATAATACTGAAAATTGTCGCTTCTTGTGGTGAATGTAGACAAAAACCCAGAGCTGTCCGAATCCGTTCATACCGCTACAGTGCATGAATGAGCCTACTCACTCTAGATGCAATGAACAACAGATTGCGCTCCTGCCAGTGAGTTGAGCGACCGGGTCGGACCACTGAGTCCAGTGCAGATCTCATGGCTCTGGCACAGTGAAGGGAGAGACACTGCTACCACTGAATGGTTCAGCAGCACTCTGTATAGACCTAAATCAGTAGTCTTGGCCTATCATTCAGGGTCAGGGTGGCTAGTGCAGCAATGCTCAATAGGGTTTTGGTAATACGAGACTGTGACCTAAGGCAACTGCACTGCAACACTCCAGCAAGACCCACAAACGTGACCATGGGCACAAGAATCAGTGAGTGAGCTACAGAGGTGCAGAAATCCTGCTGCCCAATGCTCATGACATACTGTTTGGGATCAAGGACAAGTTGTATTGTTTATGTTGTCTAGTGGACAAGTAGGCCTAACCCCTGCAGCGCACGCACCCTTTGGCTGCGAGTTTCTAGTATGGATCTGTAAAACAGGATTGACTGACGCTGAGAAAAGATTTATATCCATGTGTATGTTGTTAAAACTCGTATATAGGGGAACAGTCATGACATCTTGGGGATTACCCCGCAATGCCATTACAACTTGGGGATTACAACGAAAGTCATTACAACGACTTTCGCTGAAGGTAATCGTTTATTTTCTATCCAACACCTTCCCTACTGTCAACGTGGGCTGGAGTTGGAATAGAAAATTAAACTATTCCACTATCTAGCGCCCTCCAGCGAAAGTCGTAACTACTTTTGTTGTAATCCCTGCATTGTAATGGCATGCGGGGTAAAAGCCCGCGTTGTAATGCCATACAACCCGTATATATGATCAATCAGTGCAACACCTTTAATAAAGGACTGCTTTAAGGAAACGCAGTGAGCTATGAGGCAGCTTGCATTCTCCAGTATTGAATCTTTCATAGATTCACATGCTTGTATCTTCCCCGTCATCATGGTGGGAGTCTCACGGTAACAGATGGACTATAGCAGTATCATAGAGTAAAACGCGGCATAGACAGTCCCATAGGGGACCATTATATTTGGTTGCAAACCACCTCATTATTTGGACCAAAACTCAGCCAATCAGCCGACAGCCCTGACATCACACTCCCCAATAGAACCATCATACCTCAGATTTCCAATTGCCTTCGTGTGAAGAGGAGTCTCCCTGAGCTCTGCTCAGTTTACTTCCTGTGAACTTTTCACCTTGCTCAACTGAAAGTTTTCTAGCTTCTGGATTGAGGTACTGTTTTTTTCCTTTAACTACAATGGCTGAAAGCTCTAAAAAGAGGCTTTTCAGGCCCTGCAGATCCTGTGGAAAAGCTAGACTTTATTCTGAGGATCCACATAAGGATTGCTTATACTGTCTGCACCCTAAACATGTCCCTAAAGACTGCAAGCATTGTAGGACTTTTTCGGCTAAAACTTTGAGGGACAGGGAGGCTCGTTTATTATTGTGGCTTCAAAAGAAGTCCACTACAGTTTCGGACTCTGAAGAAGTTAATCCTCAGACTCCCAAGAAAAGAAAGTCTTCGGCTCCTGAAGAGAAATTGGTTGAAAAAAGCAAAAAAACTAAAAAAGAGGCTTCTTCATCTTCTTTGCCTCAAACACTGTTGAAACTACCCTCTGTTTCAAGGGAGGTGTCATCTGCTCCCTCATCCAAGGTAGGAGCATCTCCAGCTGTAATTCCTGTCAAAATGACGTCGACTATTTCGACGACATCTTCGTCGAAGACAACAACGTCGCCGAAAGGTTCGACGTCCATCTCCTCGACGGGAAGATCAGGTTCGACATCGTCGACTACCTCGCCCTCGACGACAATCTCATCGACGCCATCCGCGACAACACCATTGACGTCGACGACCTAGTCGACGATAATCCGAATTTCGACGAAGAGGGAAACTTCGTCGACGGGGAGACTCGTCGACGACGCATTTTAAGTCTCCGAAGACAAAATCCTCCATTACTTTAAAGTCCTTCCACCCGTTGACGACGAAAAAATCTACTGACTTTACCAGTTGGACCTAGGTTTCACCGTTGTCACCTTCAACTCTGTTGGAAATGCTATCTGAGGATGAGGAATCTGGAGTAGCTTATAGTCCATCCCAGCTACAGATAAAGTCAAGACACTGATGATGAGGAGTACCAGAAGGTACAGGAGGTCTTTTCCTTCCAAGATCATCCAGTGCAGAAAAAAAGATACAAGTCTTTTCAGCAGTCTTACGACTATGAAGAAGAAGAGGAGGTGCAACAAGAGGTGAGAGAGGAAACTGTCTCTGCCAATTTCCCTAGTAACAGACCTTCGCCATATGATAAATGACTACTATCGTCGTTTCCCAGAGGCTAACACTGCCTCCTCGAAGTCTGTTACAAGTCCTGTTCAGGTTCAGAAGGCTCAGCCTCCACCTCTACCTACACCCTCCATTAAAAAAAATCGCTCCCCTCCTGTTACAATCAGAGATCATCTGATAGAAAGTGACAGAGATCAACCAGAGGAAGGTAAGCTTCTTCAAGATAGCCCAGTTTGAACTGAATGGGATCAATATGTTATCCCTACTACACCATCCCCATCGCCGTTGCCAGCCACGTCTCCTCCTCAAGATATTTAAGGATTCCATGATATAATGGAGAAGGCCTCAAAGAGATTTGAGCTCCCGCTTCCAGTTAGAGGCAGAATGTTTCCTTCACGACTTTAGGGAAGAATCATGTAAATCCGTCCGATCAATCCCAATTATAGACTTCATTTGGGAAGCAGGTTTAAAATTGATGAAAAACCCTTCCTCTGTTGCAGCCTCCGAACAGAGGATAGAAAAAAAGTATCGGGCACCTGAATCTTCTCCGGCTTGATTAATTGAGCATCCACAGCCGGAATCTGTGGTGATGCAGGCAGCGCAACGCAACTCAAAAAATCCAGTATCAACAACTGCAGCGCCTCTTGACGAGGAAGGAAGACGCATGGTTGGAGCAGGGAAGCGCTTTGCAGTGCTGGCGGCAGCAGCAATTAGGGCTGCAAATTCCTTAGCTCTCCTCAGTAGATACAATCGCCAGATGTGGTCGGATATAGCTCCTTTGTCTCACTTGCCAGAAGATAAAAAAGAGGCAGCCACCATAATACAGGATGGTTCCAGAGCGGCTTCGGAGTTCATCGATATATATAGCCATTGATATGTCGTCGCTTTCCTTTCGTCAGATGGCAGCGGCTGTAGCGCTGCGAAGACAGGGATGGCTTAAGGCTACTTCGTTTAGATCTGAAGTGCAAACTAAGATAATTGACATGCCGTTTGACGGAGAAAATCTGTTTGGTAAACATATTGATGAAGCCCTTCAAGGCATCAAGGCCAACACTGATACGGAACGGGCTCTAGGATCTTTGCAACAAGGGAAGTTTCATTCCTTTCGGAGGAGAGGGTCAAGAGGACAATATACCCAGAGACCGGCATATCAATCTGGCAGATAGCAGTCTTACAATCAACAGGGATATCGCCAGTTCTCAAGTGGTCAGCAGTTTCGCTCCTTAGGTTCCTCATATCAGCAACAGACAAGAGGAAAACCATTGGCTAGAGGCAAGTCTCAACAGTCTAATAGAAGACAGTGACGTCAGCATTGCGCCCACCACCTATCCAAACTCCAGCGACCATTATCTAGCTCTATTCTACCAAACATGAAAGTCCATTACAACGGACAAATGGGTTTTGGACATAATCCATCAGGGCCATACCCTGGAATTTATACAGAAGCCTCTGCATCAGCCTCCTATCCTCCGAAAACAGCGGCACATGTCCGCTCTCAAAATGGAAATTTTATCTCTCTTGCGAAAGGAGGCAATAGAGAAAGTGCCACGTCATCAACAAGGGAAAGGCTTTTATTCGCATTTCTTTCTAATAAAGAAAAAGCTTACAGGGAAATGGAGGCAGGTAATGGACCTATGAAGTTTGAACAAATTCATCAAAAAGATTTCATTTCGCATGTTATCCTTTCAATAAATAGTACTACTTCTTTGCCGAGGAGACTATCTAGCATCCCTGGACCTCTTAGATACTTATTTTCATATTCCGATCCACATAAAACACAGAAAATGTCTTCGCTTTATGGTGGCGGGGCGCCACTACCAATTCAAAGTCTTGCCATTCGGTCTGAAGTCCGCCCCAAGGGTTTTCACAAAGTGTATGGTGCCAGTGGCAGCTCACTTAAGACTTCATGGTCTTAAAGTCTTCCCGTACGTGGACGACTGGTTCATAAAAGGGGCCTCATTTCAGGAAACGCAGCTCTCTGCAGAGTTGCATGGATCTCTTCAGTCGTCTCGGGTTGAAAGTCAACATGGAAAAATCATGTTGTCTCCCGTCTGTCTCTTCAGTTTCTAGGAGCTATGCTTTGCGCAAAAGAAGCAAAAGCTTATCCTTTAGAGGAACGGGTTCAAAAGATACTAAATCTGGCATCTCTTCTGCGAAATAAACAGTTCACTTCAGTGAGGATCTACAAGTCATTGTTGGGAATGATGTCTTCTTGTATGCTGTTGCTTCCCAATTGCAGGCTACACATGAGGCCTCTTCAAGAACTTCTCGCCAAACAGTGGATCTAATCTCGAGGATCTTTCAAAGATCGAGTGTCCACCTCTCCGAAAGAGCTCTGTCCTGGTGGACAATCAGAAAACACTTAATGAAAGGTCTGATATTCGAGCCTCAACATCAGTTATGTAATGATGACAGACTCACCTCTGCAAGGTTGGGGGGCTCATCTTCAAGACTTGGAAATTCAAGGTCATTGGTCAGAAAGGGAATCGCATCTTCACATCAACCTACTAGAGTTAAAAGCAGTGTTCTTGGGATTACAAGTTTTTCTACCCAGGATCAGAGGTTCCACGGTTCTAGCCAGGACCGACAGCACGACTACCATGTTTTACCTGCTAAAACAAGGGTGTACAAGGTCTGAACTTCTCTCAAGACAAGCGCACGAGATTTGGAGGTGGTTACTTCTCCACAACATCTCGCTGCAAGTGCAGCACATTACGGGAGTGAACAACTCGAGGGCAGATGCTCTCAGCAGATCTCCAAGTGTCTCTCACGAATGGGAATTACATCAGGATCACCTGTTCCAGGTCTTCCACCTATGGGGAACCCCGTCACTGGACCTTTTCGCGACAGTTCGCAACTTAAAATGCAATCAGATTCCATCAGAAAGGATCGTGGGGCACTTCTCTCCAAATGTCCTGGACAGGAATGTTCGCATATGCCTTTCCCCCATTTCCTCTAATTTCAAAAGTGATCCGGAAGACTAAATCAGAGCTGTGCCACTTGATTCTCATAGCTCCAGTTTAGCTGAGGCAAGCATGGTTCTCCGATCTCCTCAAGCTGTCAGTGGCACCCAGGATTCAGTTCCCACTCTCTCAGAATTTGATTTCCATGAACAAAGGCCAAATTCTTAATCCGAATTTGAAATTGCTCAATTTATCGGCATGGAACCGCATGAACATGAGTTTCAATCTTTGAATATTTCTCAAGAATGCAGAGAGATTCTTTATAAATCACAGGCGATCTCTACGAACAAGACCTATACGGCAAAACGGAGGTTGTTTTGTCAATGGTGCGCTTCTCGAAATCTTCTCGAAATCTTCATACTTTTAATATTTCTTCAGAACAAATCCTGACTTATCTTTTGCATCTAGCTAGAGCGAAACTTTCTCATGCTTCTATAAAGGTGCATTTGGCAGCTATCTCAAGATATAGAAGACATCCTGACCGTCCATCTCTCTGGTCTCAGAGAGTAATGAAGGAATTTCTCTAGGGACTTTTCAGGTCATTTCCTCCAGTTCACCGTCCAACAGTCTCATCGCAGCCTAACACGGTTCTAGGGCAACTCATGAAGTCTCCTTTTGAACCGATACATAAAACGGATTTGCAATTTCTCTCATGGAAAACGGCCTTGCTTTTAGCTCTCACTTCAGCAAGGAGAGTAAGTGAAATTCAGGCTTTCTCGATTTCTAAACCTTTTCTCCATTTTCGTCCTGACAAGGTTGTCTTGAGGACAAATCCTAAATTCATCCCTAAAGTTCCATCCATATTTCATCTAAACAAATCTGTGGAACTGCCTACAAATTTTAAGGATCCTTAGTCGCCTGCGGAGCAATCTCTTCACTCTCTAGACGTCAAAAGATGTCTAAAGTTCTACATTGACAGGACGAAGTCGTTCAGAAAAACAAACCAGCTTTTTGTAGCATTTTCTGGTCCAAGAAAAGGGTTGGCACTTTCAAGAGCCAGTATTTCTAGATGAATTTCTTCGGCTATCTCTCTGTGCCATGACAAAGCTGGTAATCCTCTCCAATCCAAAGTACGTGCACATTCCACCAGGAAAATGGCAACTTCTATGGCCCTTTTTGCAGGGGTGTCACTGCCAGACATTTGCCGAGCAGCAACGTGGAAAAATGTGCACTTTTACTAGACACTATTGTCTAGATACAGCATGGCGACATGATGCAGCAGTGGGACAAGCAGTTCTTCGCCATCTAGTTCATTGAGGTATTGTTCAAGAGTTTATATATATATGTATATATTCAATGTGTATATATTTGCTTTCTATCAAGGTTATACTTTTGTGTTATTGGTATTATGTTTGTTCAACAGACATGCCTGTGTGTACAATTTAAAAAAAAAAAAAAAAAAACGATTCTAAGATGCTGTTTATTTATATGCAAAAAATAGGACCAGAGCCCACAGTCTGTAAGGTTCTATCCTAAGCAACGCATCTTCTATAAGTACTGCTAGCTAGTCTGATACAAGCATGTGAATCTATGAAAGATTCAATACTGGAGAAAAAAACTAGTTACTTACCTGTACACTATGGTTCTCCAGTATTATCTTTCATAGATTCACATGCGACCCTCCTACCTCCCCGTTACTCAGGTAGACCTCTTATCTCTGGATATATCCTTGGCTCTCACTCTGGGTCGGAAATCTGAGGTATGATGGTTCTACTGGGGAGTGTGATGTCAGGGCTGGCAGCTGATTGGCTGAGTTTTGGTCCAAATAATGAGGTGGTTTGGCAACCAAATATAATGGTCCCCTATGGGACTTTCTATGCAGTGTTTTACTCTGATACTGCTATAGTCGTTCTGTTACCGTGAAACTCCCACCATGACGACGGGGAAGATACAAGCATGTGAATCTATGAAAGATAATACTGGAGAACCATAGTGTACAGGTAAGTAACTAGTTTTTTACTGGCAGTGGGTCCAGTATAAAAGCTTGTACATGTGTTTATATAATGCAATCATTTGTGGCTACTCTGAATGCTCACAGAATGTCCCCCGATTATAGACAAATGCATGCAGAAGCTTGAAAGCAAGATTGTCATTGGTTGGCTTTCAAAATAAAATGTACCCAAAAAAGTCCAACTTTTGATATGTGACTGAAGCACGTTAAGTAAAAACGTGCTTCATGCATGCCAATATTGGAGAAAAAAGACAAACCTTGGAGAATCAGTATAAAAACATAAAGTGCAACATTCCGGGCTCCATGAAAACAAATTGGAGACCCAATTCTTATTCCAAAGTTACAAAACTGCACCTGCAAATGTGTGTTCTTGCACTGGTGCAGATTTAAGACTTTCAAGAATTCCCAAGAGTTTAAAGGGAAAGCATTAAACTGAATTCCTAGCAAGCTTTTGTGAATTGCATTTTCACTTATTTGTTCATGTGAAAATCTGCTAACCGACTGCAAAATTACTAGCCGTTTTGACAAAAGGCAGTGACAACTCAAGATGGTCGTATGTCATTTTAACAGATTTTCCTTAAGGGCGCAAGTAAAGGAAAGCTTTCCATAGAGAAAAGTGACTATTCTGTGCGAGAACAGAATACAGAAGTATAAGCTTTAGTAAAAGAATAATAAACGAAACCTAAGCATACCAATTATGTGATAATATATTATCTAGAGTGTAGTTGCTTTTGTTCAAGTTAGCTTTCCATAACTTTGCACCAGGTCCTATATCTGTGTATCATATATCCGTGTGTGTGTGTGTATGTATGTATGTATGTGTGTATATATATATATATATATATATATATATGTGTATATGTTACCTACTGGCGGTCGCCAGTAGGTAGTTATAGTTAGGATCTACTTTCCATAGCAAATCCGCAACATTCTATTGGGAATAACTTTGGCGCCGGTGGACGAATCTTCGCGAATTTCTCAAA
The DNA here is from genome assembly GCF_964263255.1 of Lissotriton vulgaris. Lineage (NCBI taxonomy): Eukaryota > Metazoa > Chordata > Amphibia > Caudata > Salamandridae > Lissotriton > Lissotriton vulgaris. The sequence goes on from NC_141693.1 coordinate 1,572,466,933, forward strand.
GTTCGTGGCCCGCTCCTTCCCTGAAAATGTGGGGGGGATTCATCAAGAGGGGGCCGAGATAAAAGGGGGGTCCCAAAACGTGTTTTCCCATGTTAATTTCCATAGGGCGGTCGAACTCACTTTTAGCCCGAACGGCTGAATGGATTTCCACCAAACTTGGCAAAATTGTAGGGACTGGTAGCCCGATGTGCCTTTGCTATGTCTCAAGATATGTGCTCCAGTGGATTTTGAGTAATTTAGGTTCAAAAAAATATATCTATCTATAAGCGCGCCCCGGTACGCGCACCAGGCGTGCCACGCGACTTGCGCACGGAAAGCTGATTGGCTCTCGGGTGTCTGTAAACATTCGAAACAGTCCGGAGCAGAGTTTCAACTACCTCTAATGTATAAAAAAAAAACTTTTTGGGGAAACTCTGTCATGCTTTTTTCTCCACGGTGCGCTCCCCGGTACGCGTACCGGGGCACGTACCGGTCGCTCCCCCGCGAAAATCGAAATTTTTTATTTTTATTTTTTCAGCGCCGGGGCCCTTTTATGTCCCCCACATCAAACCTAGGGGGTCGGGGGGGGGGGTCGACCCTGCCCCCTTTTGGTTATTTCCCCCTTTGTTTTTGGCCCCTCTTGTGTCTCTATCCTACTGAGACACAAGATGGCGGCCGCTCCGGACTGTTTCGAATGTTTACAGACACCCGAGAGCCAATCAGCTTTCCGTGCGCAAGTCGCGTAGCAGCTGCAGCTAATGTAGCCATTTTCTCCTGAAATAAGTGTAGGTCTACCTCTCTCAAAGCACAAAGGTAGAATGAGGAAAACAGGTGGGGTCTTTCATCATTTGGAAAAGAAAACTGTTCTGAACCAATGAAAAGTGTTATTTTTAGGTCACATGACCTGGCCTTACATCATTAGGAAACCAAAAGTGAAATGAACCAATAAAAAGTTTTATTTTCAGGTCGCATGACCCGACGCGCTTACGCTACGCACCCCGGGCCGCGCCCCGGAGCACGCCCGGGGGCGCGTAGCGTAAGCGCGTCAGGACGTTGCGAGATCGTGTGCTCTCGGGTGCGCTTACGCAGTGCGTCATATGATGCATCACGCGGTTACGCGAAACGTCACTATGTTGTTTTTGTGCGCGAGAATAGCGCTAACGGGACGCTCACCGGTACGCGCCACAGGGCGCTTACCTGTGCGTTAACCGGTGCGCGCTCCGGGGCAAAAAAAAAAATACATAATTATACAATATAAAATTTGTTAACTTTTTTTTTACTTTTTATACCTATAGAGAAATGCTATTAAAAAACCATTGAAATTCACTGAAAAAACCATAGGTTTCACACCAGTTATAGTTGGGAATTAGCATTTAAAAAACCTATTAAATTCACTGAAAAAAACATAGGTTTGACACCAGTTATAGTTAGCTGGAAATGTTACTGACATAAAACCATTGAAATTCCCACGTTCTAGTTAGTTGGACTCACTATAACTTGCGCGTGCAATGCACTGCTGATGACATCACATATTACATCACTCATGACATGGTCAGTGACATCACTCATGACATCACTCATGACACCATCCTTGTGACAGAGTGACAGACCTCCTTTCACTGTAAAGTAACCCTTGAAACACATATTCAAAAATAGAAACTAACATTTTCAAAAAAGTGGAGATACCCATACCAGTTACAACAACCAATTCAGTAATTCCACCATGTATATACACATCTACTCATTCACCAACAGTTCTATATAGTCACTCATACATATACTCACTCATCATATGTAGTGATACACCTATACATCCTGTAACACACCGACAGTCTTCCAAAAGTTGCTCACACACATACTCACACATGCAAATAAACTATTAAACATCCATTTATTTGCATATACAGCTATACACACACTACCACCTTACTTCTAAGGAAACTTACAATCACTTACTCTCTTAAACAATCACTTATAGAAACACATACTTATTTAAACGAGAACTCTTTCAATCTCTCACTCTCACATATACTCCCTTATATACATCAATACTCACATATACTAGATTAAAACATATGTAGTTACTGATAAAGACACTAGTGAGAGTCATCCACTCACTAACACACACATATATACACTCATCCACCCATACAGTCCTGCACATATGCTGTCTTCCAAACACATAAACAGTGAGTCAGTCATTGATGCATCTATGTACTAAGTAATACCAAACCATACAGACTCATACTGATACTAAAAAAAATCTAATAACCCATATACACACACATGTAGCTACTCACCAACCTATGCAGCCACTTATACACACAGTGAAACACTGATACACACATTTAAATATTTAAACAATACTCGCTAATATATGTATTCACTAAAATACACTTAATAAGCCAGTTAACCAATCATTTTTTTTTTAAACATCCATCAAGACACTTATTTAAACATTTATTCTTCCATCGACCTTTACATATACATATATAAAACATATTTATTTTTCAGAAAGACGCACATTCACTGGATGGTGTCATCAGTGATGTCATGAGTGATGTCACTGACCATGTCATGAGTGATGTAATATGTGATGTCATCAGCAGTGCATTACACGCGCAAGTTATAGTGAGTCCAACTAACTATAACGTGGGAATTTCAATGGTTTTAGGTCAGTAACATTTCCAGCTAACTATAACTGGTGTCAAACCTATGGTTTTTTCAGTGAATATATATATATATATATATATATATATATATATATATATATATATATATATATATATATATATATATATATATATATATATATATATGTGTGTGTGTGTGTATTTTGAAGTAAGGAATCTATTCCGGTGAATGAGAGTCTGTCAACGTTAGCAAGTCTGGTTTCTATTTTTGAAAAAGTTCTGTAGACTGCCACTAGATGGCAAGAGTACACAAATTATGCAAACCTATACATGCCTTGATTGCCTAATATGTAACGTTAAAAGAAGTGATGAAATAAAACTAGCATTTGCAATGCAAATTGGTCTCGCATTTGTGAGAGTTAGAGGTATTGGCGTTGTAAATGACTATGTCTTTTACCTACCAAAGGAATGAAAGAGGAAAAAAAATGGAAACAGAAAGGATGCTAGAGAAAGGAGGGAAATGAAACGGAGATGGAACGAATATGTGGAAAGGGGACAACTGGAGTGAAAATAAATGGGACAATGGAAATGGCACAATAAAGACAGAATAATGAAAAAGAGATAAAGAAAGCAAAAATGCCCAGATATTAACAAAGTAAAGAAAGCAGGAAATAGAGACGAACAAATAGAAACAGGAGAAGAAAAGAACAAACGAAAGCAGAGCAAAACAGGCCCTTTGCTCCTTTCTTTTTCTCTCCAATATACGAATATAAATTGAACAGTATTTAGACATGTTGAGCTTGGTTCTCTCCCAAACAGATTTTTTCTTCTTCAGAAGCGTTATTTTTTTCTTTCAGTTTTATACTGCGCCCTGTTCCCAGCCACAGTTGGAGTGTGCTAAGTGAATGTCCATAAACAGAATATGCTTCCAGGGGTCGAAAGAAAAGCACGTGTGACTCCAGAGGCCATCATGAGCTTTGAATCTATGCTGCCACCATCCAGGGAATGTCTATTATAGCAGAGAGGGCCTGCTTGACTGATTCCTCTGAGGAAGAAATTCAAGCAGTCTTTTAGTTCAACAGATTGCCCTCTTGTGATGAACTGGGTTTCCCTAATATCCAAATCCTCTATTCTGATCCCATTTGAATTACTGATTTTGCATCCAACTGCAGAGCAAAATAAAACATTTCCTAGGACACAGCTTCTGGGCAGTTATACACAATGCATTCTGGGAGCCGCAATCCTGGGCCCGTTCTACTGACCCAGACACATGAACGCTTAGGTGCGGAACACGGAGTCGTTGGTGACAAGGGGTCATCGGGACCGTGACCGAAGGAGTTACCAGAGAAGAACAGGAGGAGGCAGAGAGACTGTACCTGCCCTGCATGGTGAGGAGAAGCGGGACCTTTTCTGCCGCTATAGCGCGTCTCCGCTACCTTATACTTACGGCTTTCAGTGGCGTCCTGCTGGGTGGGGCCGCATTGGCCGCGGCTTTCCCTTCTCTTGGCTGCTTTCCCGCTGTGGTTGCGGTGGTAAAGTGTTTTGGGGAAGAGGTTAGGCTCCACGTGGCATCCGCAGCAGCATGATTGCCTCACACAGGTAAAGGACAAGCAGTTCTACATTGGAGACCTCTTCTGGTCTCAGGCAGGTTCAGGTGCAGCACGGAGCATAGTCTTGTGTTTAAACAGAGCCCCTGAACTGGGCCGTGTGACCTTAGCCGAGGTAGACGTGGGAGGCGACACAGCTCCTCTCACTGAGCCCTGCCCACCAGAGAGGCATTCGTTTCTCTTCAGTTTCCTGAATCGTCGGGCCTTTGGATGGCCCGCAAAGCAGAGCAGGTTCAGTCTCTGCCAGGACAACAGCGGTGACTTCCGGATCGGAGCCCTTGCGCTCCAGGCTAGAGGTGGGGCTACCACCGGACTTCTTCTTGGCGCTGCCCCAGCAACACGGGGCACTCGGCTTTGGGACCTTATATGTATTTAGGTATGCAGTACATTAGCCTGGGTGCTGAAACATCTACTGTTCTTTAACATGGATGGAAAGTAAGCACCAAACTGCTTGACATGCCAGGTATGGGAGCACATGGAGAGAAATATTGCCTTTCAGTGGGATGTGGTCTAGTCCAAAGCTCTGTTTTTAAATATAAAAACAGGGCCTTTATACCACTGAAAATACAAGATTTTTAAAAATATTGTCTACGGGTGCTCGTGGAAGACAATGTCTAGGAAATGGGTTAGTTTTTCCGAACCTCCCATGGGACACGTGCACATACCTGCTCCCTCGTCAGGATTTGCTGACCATCTTTTAGTAAATGATGCCACTGGCAATGTGATCAGTCGGAATTTTAGATAGAGCTCTGTTCTTTTCTGCAGGGAAAAAGGTGTCTAGGGAAATTTCAAAGCTGTGTTCTCATTTAGTGACAGCGTTTTGTCAGAGGACCTTCAGTTTTTAATTTAAACAAATATAATTTGGCAAGCATATAACAATAAGAATAATTTGCCCCAGTTAGGTAGTGCCGTGTTCACTTCTATTTTTATGGCATGATTTCAATCAAATAAAGTAACCGCTGAATCAGTCTTCCAGGGCCAGACCTACTGACTTTGGTGCTATTTGAATAAGCAAGTATTGTCAGAGTTATAAACAGTGCTGATGACCAGAAAAATGCAGTGTGAACTTCTGTAGGGAAGCTACCATGTGGAAGCTACTCGGATCACTCCAGACAGCCACCTTGTGGAGACTGTCTTCTACACCAGAGTGGCAAGCATGTGTCCTCTCAGGGACCCAATCGCACAAAAGGCATAGATAAATGAGTGATTTCGAAGGGGAGGAGGGTGTGGGTATGTGGCACAACACACGATACTGAGGGACGAGTGCTGGAATCCAACTGACAAATACACACGAATGCAGGAAGTAAAGAGGTGCGTGAGGGACAGAGGTCTCACATATTTCACTTAGCTTGAATTCAGTAAGTGAATTGCAGTAACTTCCATTTTTTTTTTTCATTAAATCAAGAAATAAGTGTTAGTCATTTCCAAAGATTTTAGTTCTCTGTGATGCAATCGTTCCCCAGTTCCTGAAATAGCTGATCATGTGTTTCAACAGTAAATACTACAAAAAACGTTGTTTGGCAAGCTAGCGAATTAACTCAAAGTTGTTACTAGTACCATTTGCCTACCAGCCACTTCTCTTTATCCACTGGTCGTTAAGTGCGTCATTCAAATTTTTGGTCCACCCACCACAGCAAACGACACAGAGGCAAAGGGCGGCCTTTAGCCACTGTCTTACTTCTCTATGAGTAAAAGCAATGTGCTCTTACAGATAGAAAGTAGTTGTCTTCAGCATTTTTACTAAGCCACATGTCTGTAGCCAATAGCCGAGCTATTAGCTTTGCCAACACTGGTCTGTAATTCCAACCTTTATTGTGGTCAAAAACTTAGATAGTGAAATGTCACCTACCATTCCTGTCTACACCCTGAAATGTATTTCCGTTTGTCAATCTCCTCTAATATGGATGTTGGTGGAGACACAGTACAACTGACAGTTATGTAAAGAAAGGGATTCTTAAGTTAAAATTGACTTGTGTGGAAGGTCAATTCCATTCACTACCCAATTTTGTGCCAAACAACAACAAGCATTTACAATGCAATGGTCTCGTCTTTGTTAAAGTTAGAGCTATTGGCAATGCAAATGGCATTTTTTTCATTTTTTAAAACATAAATAAATGGTATTGTCATTTACAGTGGCAAAAGGTGAGCATTAGAGAGTAGTGAAGAGTATTAGCAGACAGAGCCCCCCCCACACACACACACACAGCCCAACACACACACACAGAGCCCAACACACACACACAGAGCCCAACACACACACACACAGAGCCCCACACACGCACACACACACACAGCCCAACACACACACACACAGAGCCCAACACACACACACACACACACACACACAGCCCAACACACACACACACACAGCCCAACACACACACACACAGCCCAACACACAACCCAACACACACACACACAGAGCCCAACACACACACACACACACACACACACACACACAGCCCAACACACACACACACACACGCACACAGAGCCCAACACACACACACAGAGCCCAACACACACACACAGAGCCCAACACACACACAGAGAGCCCAACACACACCGAGAGAGCCCAACACACACCGAGAGAGCCCAACACACACACAGAGAGAGCCCAACACACACACAGAGAGAGCCCAGCACACACACACAGAGAGAGCCCAGCACACACACACACACAGAGCCCAACACACACACACACAGAGAGCCCAACACACACACACAGAGAGAGCCCAACACACACACACAGAGAGAGCCCAACACACACACACACAGAGAGCCCAACACACACACAGAGAGAGCCCAACACACACACACAGAGAGAGCCCAACACACAAACACACAGAGAGCCCAACACACACACAGAGCCCAACACACACACACAGAGAGAGCCCAACACACACACACACACAGAGCCCAACACACACACACACAGAGCCCAACACACACACACACACACACACAGAGCCCAACACACACACAGAGCCCAACACACACACAGAGCCCAACACACACACACACAGAGCCCAACACGCACACACACAGAGCCCAACACGCACACACACAGAGCCCAACACACACACACACAGAGCCCAACACACACACACACAGAGCCCAACACACACACACACACACACCCACACAGAGCCCAACACACACACAGAGCCCAACACACACACAGAGCCCAACACACACACAGAGCCCAACACACACACAGAGCCCAACACACACACAGAGCCCAACACACACACAGAGCCCAACACACACACACACACACACACACACAGAGCCCAACACACACACACAGAGCCCAACACACACACACACACACACACACAGAGCCCAACACACACACACACACACAGCCCAACACACACACACACACACACAGAGCCCAACACACACACAGAGCCCAACACACACACACCGAGCCCAACACACACACACACAGAGCCTAACACACACACATACAGAGCCTAACACACACACACCGAGCCTAACACACACACAGCCCAATGCAGACAGAGCCACACACACACACACAGCCACACACACACACAGAGCCACACACACACACAGAGCCACACACACACACAGAGCCTAACACACACACAGCCCAATGCAGACAGAGCCACACACACACACACAGCCACACACACACACACAGAGCCACACACACACACAGAGCCACACACACACACAGAGCCTAACACACACACACAGAGCCTAACACACACACACCGAGCCTAACACACACACAGCCCAATGCACACAGAGCCACACACACACAGAGCCACACACACACACAGAGCCACACACACAGAGCCACGCACACACACAGAGCCACACACACACACAGAGCCACACACACACACAGAGCCACACACACACACAGAGCCACACACACACAGAGCCACACACACACAGAGCCACACACACACAGAGCCACACACACACAGAGCCACACACACACAGCGCCACACACACACAGAGCCACACACACACAGAGCCACACACACACAGAGCCACACACACACACAGCCACACACACACAGAGCCCAACACACACACACACAGAGCCCAACACACACACACACACACACACACACAGAGCCCAACACACACACACACACAGAGCCCAACACACACACACACACACAGAGCCCAACACACACACACACACACAGAGCCCAACACACACACACACAGAGCCCAACACACACACACACACAGAGCCCAACACTTACACACACAGAGCCCAACACACACAGAGAGTGTGGGTATGTGGCACGATACTGAGGGACGAGTGCTGGAATCCAACTGACAAATACACACGAATGCAGGAAGTAAAGGGGTGCGTGAGGGACAGAGGTCTCACATATTTCTCTTAGCTTGAATTCAGTAAGTGAATTGCAGTAACTTCCATTTTGTTATTTTTTTTCATTAAATCAAGAAATAAGTGTTAGTCATTTCCAAAGATTTTAGTTCTCTGTGATGCAATTGTTCCCCAGTTCCTGAAATAGCTGATCATGTGTGTCAACAGTAAATACTACAAAAAACGTTGTTTGGCAAGCTAGCGAATTAACTCAAAGTTGTTACTAGTACCATTTGCCTACCAGCCACCTCTCTTTATCCACTGGTCGTTAAGTGCGTCATTCAAATTTTTGGTCCACCCACCACAGCAAACGACACAGAGGCAAAGGGCGGCCTTTAGCCATTGCCTTACTTCTCTATGAGTAAAAACAATGTGCTCTTACAGATAGAAAGTAGTTGTCTTCTGCATTTTTACTAAGCCACATGTCTGTAGCCAATAGCCGAGCTATTGGCTTTGCCAACACTGGTCTGTAATTCCAACCTTTATTGTGGTCAAAAACTTAGATAGTGAAATGTCACCTACCATTCCTGTCTACATCCTGAAATGTATTTCCGTTTGTCAATCTCCTCTAATATGGATGTTGGTGGAGACACAGTACAACTGACAGTTATGTAAAGAAAGGGATTCTTAAGTTAAGATTGACTTGTGTGGAAGGTCAATTCCATCCACTACCCAATTTTGTGCCAAACAACAACAAGCATTTACAATGCAATGGTCTCGTCTTTGTTAAAGTTAGAGCTATTGGCAATGCAAATGGCATTTTTTTCATTTTTTAAAACATAAATAAATGGTATTGTCATTTACAGTGTCAAAAGGTGAGCATTAGAGAGTAGTGAAGAGTATTAGCAGACAGAGCCCCCCCCCACACACACACAGAGCCCAACACACACACACACACAGCCCAACACACACACAGAGCCCAACACACACACACAGCCCAACACACACACACACACACACACAGCCCAACACACACACACACAGAGCCCAACACACACACACAGAGCCCAACACACAAACACACACACACACACAGAGCCCAACACACACACACAAAGAGCCCAACACACACACACAGAGCCCAAACAGAGAGCCCAACACACACACACCACGCACAGAGAGAGCCCAACACACACACAGAGAGAGCCCAACACACACACAGAGAGAGCCCAACACACACACACACAGAGCCCAACACACAGAGAGAGAGAGAGAGAGAGCCCAACACACACACACACACACAGAGAGCCCAACACACACACAGAGAGAGCCCAACACACACACACACAGCCCAACACACACACACACACAGAGCCCAACACACACACAGAGCCCAACACACACACACAGAGCCCAACACACACACACACAGAGCCCAACACACACACACACCGAGCCTAACACACACACACCGAGCCTAACACACACACACCGAGCCTAACACACACACACCGAGCCTAACACACACACACTGAGCCTAACACACACACACCGAGCCTAACACACACACAGCCCAATGCACACAGAGCCACACACACACACAGAGCCACACACACACACAGAGCCACACACACACACAGAGCCACACACACACAGAGCCACACACACACACAGAGCCACACACACACACAGAGCCACACACACACAGAGCCACACACACACAGAGCCACACACACACAGAGCCACACACACACAGAGCCACACACACACAGAGCCACACACACACTGAGCCACAGACACACACACCCAGACGCACACACCCACACACACCCACACACGCACACAGAGAGCCATCACAACCAGGGAAGAGAGGCAGGAAAAAAACTATCACAATCAGGTAACAGAGGCAAGAAAAAAAGATCACAACCAGGGAACAGAGGCAAGAAAAACTATCACAACCAGGGAACAGAGGCAAGAAAACTGGCACAACCAGGGAACAGAGGCAAGAAAAAACGATCACAACCAGGGAACAGAGGCAAGAAAAGCGAGCAAACCAGGGGGCAGAGGCAAGAAAAGCGAGCACAACCAGGGAACAAAGGCAAGAAAAGCGAGCACAACCAGGGAACAGAGGCAAGAAAAACAAGCACAACCAGGGGGCAGAGGCAAGAAAAGCAGGCCCAACCAGGGGCAGAGGCAAGAAAGGCGAGCACAATCAGGGGGGAAGAGGCAAGAAAAGCGAGCACAATCAGGGGGCAGAGGCAAGAAAAGCGAGTACAACCAGGGAACAGAGGCAAGAAAAGCGAGAACAACCAGGGAACAGAGGCAAGAAAAACAAGCACAACCAGGGGGCAGATGCAAGAACAGCCAGCACAACCAGGGGGCAGAGGGAAAAAAAGCGAGCACAACCAGGAAACAGAGGCAAGAGAAGAGAGCACAACCAGGGAACCGAGGCAAGAAAAGCTAGCACAACCAGGGGACAGATGCAATAAAAGCTAGCACAACCAGGGAACAGAGGCAAGAAAAGCGAGCACAAGCAGGGAACAGAGGCAAGAAAAGCTAGCACAACCAGGGGGCAGATGCAAAAAAAGCAAGCACAACGAGGGGCAGAGGCAAGAAAAGCGAACACAACCAGGGAACAGAGGCAAGAAAAGCGAGCACAACCAGGGAGCAGGGGCAAGAAATGCGAGCACAACCACTCACCGGTACCTTCTTGGGGAGTACTCCGCTCCTCCCTGGGATCTCTTCCGGTCTCGCGGTTTGGGCGGCTGTTGGGCTGCACCCCTGGCTCCGGGTTACTTGTTGGTGCAGCCCTCGAGGCTCCGGACAGTCTTGCCTGGACGGGGCTCCCCTTCCTCACATGGGAGCCACTACGGGAGGCGGGCCGCAGTTTCTCCTTGTCTCGCTCCACTAGGCAACACAAGGCTGTCCCTTGCTCTCGGGGGCCCCAGGTGCAAACGCCACCCTTGTGCTCGTGGGGCGAGCCTCCTCCCGGTCACAGGAGCGCGGGGTGGGTTCCCGTCCGCTTCCTGTTTTCCCTGGCTCCTACAATCGCAGTGCGGCGCTGGGTCCAATCCTAGCGCGGCGCTGATGCCTTGCAGGGGTGTCCATGGCCGGCGGTGATCTTTTCGGGTCCAAAAACGAGGAGTAGGCTCCCTCGTGAGCGATAATAAACAGAGGGGTGGGCACCCGCTGTAACTGCGGCCGCAGTCGCGGGGTAGGCACCCGCGCAAATTAAACATTTAAAACACGGGTAAAAGTCGCAGGGTAGGCACCCGCGCAAATTAAATAATTAAAGGAGCGGGGTGGCGCCCGTATCCATATCGCCTGTTGTCTGCTCACGCTGCCTGCACGTGCCAGTCGGCCCTCTGATTGGTTAATAAGGAACACCAATGGTATTGTTTATTTGGTAGTTGTCAACCAATCAGAGCCAACTTGGGCGTGCAGGCAGCGGGATGGGGGGCGTTTTTTGGAATGAGGACGTCGCGGAGAGAAAGGACCTAAAAAACAAACCCCCGAATCCGAATAAGACGGGGCTTAAAAGGACAGACAAACCTCTTCTCCAATGGCTGGACAGCATTTAGGAGGCCAGCCAATGGAGAAGAGGGGCGGGTTCAAGCCCCACTACTGGAAAACATATAATCTCGCCAGCGAGACTGCGCAAGCGCAGCCTACGCTAGCCGAGACCTAAAAACTGTGTCATGTTTGTCAAGACCCAGAGACAGAGTTCAACAATCATGATGAATGCCGAATACACGAGTGCCAGACACTGCCAATGCCAATCGCTTTTCATACTTTTAGAAGATTATGCAGCTGGTTCACATTTGCAATATGGATAATCTACTAATTCACCAACTTCATTGGCAACTGTTTGAGAAAGAAGGCTTCTTTTAGCAAGCTACAGCAACTAAACACCAAACCAGGTACAAGATTTAATCCCAATAAACCAGGCTATGCAATTTAGCCTGAGCAAGTCCACCAATCGAAATTGGGGTACAAATAAACAAGGATTGTAACATGAAACTGGTCTATAGTCAAGACATTTATGCATCTCTTCTAGCGCAAACAAATCGAAGGAATGCTCTGTACTGGGACCAGATTATTTTAGAACAGCAGATTCATTTGCAAACAATGTTAACACCTTATGTCCTCTTGTAACCTTTCAAAGATGAATCCGCCCAGCGAACGGAATGGAAATAACATGAATAGAGTACGCTTCACAGTGGTTGGATCAACATTTAGCAATGACTCCTTTAGGGTCTGTTTAAGTTTCATACAGTAAAGGCCTATGCATAAACAAGCAATACCAGCAATCAGAATCAGATTACAAGTGTTGGAAAGGCATTTATTAACTTAAAGACTTTAACAAAAACTACACACACCATGTTCTCTTTGACGTTTATTTTTATGTTCTATAAATGTTGCCAGAGGCTAGAAGCGTAGAATAAAAAAAATAGAATAGCACCTCACCACCTTTACATTTCAAGTGTTGCCCTGGGTTGGTGCAAAGTTAGTCGATTGTGAGCTCAAGTACCCGTAGGTTTGCAGAGTAGCTATGGTGGAAATTGCTTTATCTTTTTGGACAAAGATTCTGTCAAATTAATTTTTATAGCAAGATAAGCTTGTACATAAGCAGCTACGGATGGCGAACTAACGTTTTCCTAGATTGAACTATAAAAGGCACATAAGTGGCTCATACATAATTAGTGAATCTGTACTAACACTTCACGTCACTTCTGCCAGAGATGCTCCGGAGTAAGCAAACAATATTCTATTTTTAAACAATAAAATTAAGAGAATACAGAATGAAATGTAACGTTGTGGGCACAAACCTAATATCCTTTCCACATTCATAACGTATTAAGAGGACTGAAAATGTTCCAATTAAATCCCAACAGTGTTGACATATCATGAAGTTAGGCAATAACCCAAAAGTTACAACAATCAACACAAGTACATTAATGAATGGTTCCTAATCGCAAAATATACCCTGACGTGAAGAATGAAAACTAGGAGCAAACAGATGTTTTTTACGGATGGAAAATAATCCAGAAATAAAACCAAACATGGGTAGAAGTAACAAAATACGTAGAATTTTGCATGACACACCGTGGTAATTGGGCATCTGTTTAAGCTATGCCTCCTAATTACACAAGCCACGCTATTTTCATCCCATTAAATCTCTGCTTACAGCATATAAAATTATGGCCCCACATATTCTTTAGTGTGGTGTAGCCGAGGGTGCTGACAATTTGGAGAGGTTAAACAATGAATGAACAGTCCTTGAAGGCGGCCAGTGGGGTTCTGGTCTTTCAGTTGATGCTGATGACCCAAATAATGAGTAGTCTACGAACATTTGTTTGGGTGATTTATTTACTCACCTCTGTGCTCTGTATCTGTCCGGTCACCATTAACAAGAACACCCTGGGACTTGCGGCGCTCATTGTTCGAGTTGGGTCAGTACCAGGCCACCGTGGCTCTAACTAGATCACACATAGCAACGAAACCACGGCCCTTGGTAACGGAGGAGTAGTCAAAACTACTCTTTCGCTGTGGAAAGGAGACCAGGGCTGAATCCGGTATACGCTCCCCACATGTCTACCAATGACAGTTGGCTGTTTCTTTTAAACACGTGCGTGAGGGTGGGGGTGAGGGCAGACTAACGTAGTTTTCCAAAGAAATAAAATCGGAGCAGTGCAAACTAAGTGTTACAGTGGAACAAAGAGGTGCACCCCCTCAATCTGTGAACGTGTGTAAACATATACTCCTGCCTTCTCATTTAGTTCATAAACATATCATGTCATTTTTTTCTCTTGCTATTTCGCAACACTGCGGAGGGTGTTGCAACAGGCTGCAGGGGGGTTTGCACAACAGAAGCATGGCTAAAAAGCACAATTTTGCACGGATGCTAGGAGCTGAGATACACATGCAGAGCAGTTCAGGAAATCATGGTGCATCTCTAGAAATTGTGTGATCAGGGATCTTCTTCACTATCGTACCTAAAACGATTGCACTTTTAGGGTAGAAAAGCACCAACCCCCTATCCACAGAAGAAATCAAGATCACTAAAATCTGAAATCACAGGACATTCATTGATGGTCCGTGACCTTCGTTTTACCAAGCGTTACATGGACTGAATCTGACCGACGCTCCTTACGTAGAAGCAAACAAGGGACAAGAATGAGGCTTTCCCAACAAGCAAAAAGAAAAGTAAAGCTCGAAGTTTTAAACCGTGTTTACAATTCTTTTGCCCATTAAGTTTCAGAGATACTCCTGAATCGCAATATGGATGTAATTAAAGTTCATTTGCCGCTTAGCGTCAAAAATAAAAGTATTCGATGTACGTATATACATATGTTTTATAAATATTTGATTATATGCCAAATCCTATATCTATCACAAAATATTTGTCTGTTTACTGTAAAAGAGTTTCAAACTTGCAATATAGACCGAAAAATCTATTGGACATTCATAAAACCCACCATTCTCCAAAATGGCCGCTCTGATAACACTAATCTTAACACAATGGTACAAACACAAACAGTTCTGAATCGGGAGACCTAGTGCATTGGAAGGGGAAGTGCAGGTGGGTTTGAGAAGGCACGAGCAGGACCAGGAGTGCCTGGATGGGGACAGTGGCCACCAAGAAGTCACGGACTGCAAGAGGGAGGGAGGGAGGGAGGAGGAGAGACAGGAAGAAAGTATCTGTGCAGTAAAGGGGCTGAAAGCCGTGGAAGGACACAAATGACGACACAGTTGTCATAGGGAGGGACTAACAAGCTGAAAACCAATCAGAATGCAGCATTTAGGATGTAAGCCAATCCAAAAGATGGGCGGGGAGTGGGCGGAGCTTAAACAAAGCTTCCCCACTATAGTATATGCTGCATGTCGACGCTGCCTAGGCGAGACCTAAAAAATAAGTGCAGGGCCTCCCTTATTTTAGTAGGAGTCGACTGGCGTGCTGCAAATTGTCTGGGTTACTGAGTACCCAGGCTTCCTCTTGCTTCCACCTCATGCATGTTTCTTCCTCCACCTTACACTTCTGTTTCTTTATCTCTGTCTTGTAGGTTCTTAGTTATCCCTGTTTTCCTCCTTCATCCTCGTTTTCCTATCCTTCTCTTCCTCCCTCTTAACACTCTTCTAAAGTCTACTGATAAAAAAAGTCCCAGCCCACGCCATGGGCGGGGAGTGGGGGGGGGGGGGGCCAAGGAGGGGTGTTTGCCCCCCCCCCCCCCCCCGGAGCACCCCTCTTGCCCCCACCTGCGGACACCCATGCTTTTACAGACTCTTTTTGTTGTAATTCTGGGCCCTGCAGGGAGCAGAACTGTTCCCTGCCAGAGGCCTCAAATCCCTGATGGGGCGCCTTGCACGCCTCCTCGCAGCCCCTCCCGCCCATTGTCATTCTGTCTGTGGCTGATTATCACATACAGAATGACAATGGCCAGTTTGAGCTGCAAAAGTATACATCCCACCCTGAACCAATGAGGCAGCTCAGCAGGTTGGGTATGCGCTGCCGAGACCAGCTGACACAGAGCAGTGTTGTGTGTACCATGGTCGGGTTTTTCTCCCTAAGCCCATGAAACGTAACAGGCCCTGCCTCGAGTGCCACTTGACATCACCACTGCTAGAGGTGGTGCAGAAATACACCCACCCCCTTCAAACTCGTACTCAATGGCATTCTGGTTCGTGAAGTCCTTTCCTTAATCTGCCATAGGTGAAAGTGCAGGCTGCATCCTAAGGCAAACTAGGTCTGGACACCAAAACCTCCTTTAAACACTGTAGCCTGAGAGTAAGGGGTCTTCTGAATGAAGTTTGGGGGGGGGGGGCGGGGGGGGGAGGGGGGGTTGATGCATTATCCTCCCACGTCAAAAATTGAGGTTGCAGCATAGCCCAGATTTCAGATCCCACTAAAACGTTACACAGCCTCGGGTCGGGTCGAATCTCTTCGGGGGGGTCGATGCATTATCCTCCCAGGTCAAAAATTGAGGTTGCAGTATAGCCCGGATTTCAGATCCCACTAAAACGTACGCACTCTTGTGTCAATAACATATCTATCTGCCAGTATGCGCCCTACCATGTCTGGCAGGACAACCTGACCCTGTGTTCCATTGACTTATATACCTCTGTACCCCCACTCCCCGCGCTCACTGCCTAAAATCCCTCTGTACCCCACACCTCTCGCTCACTGCCTTATATCCCTCCGTACCCCACACCTCTCGCTCACTGCCTTAAATCCCTCTGTACCCCACACCTCTTGCTCACTGCCTTATATCCCTCTGTACCCCACACCTCTCGCTCACTGCCTTATTTCCCTCTGTACCCCACACCTCTTGCTCACTGCCTTATATCCCTCTGTACCCCACTCCCCGCGCTCACTGCCTAAAATCCCTCTGTAGGACAAAAACCTATGCACACACAAACTAAATACAGATATTTGATAATTTTTTTGGTCTTTTTTTGAAACAACAACGAGGGGCAGTTGGTATATGTAGCAATTGCATTTGTTGCACCACCCGACACGTGTTTCATTGAAGTGGGGTGCACTCCAAATCTTCAGGGCTAGATCCTAATGGGAAAGATGGGTAATCCCCCACCACTGGTGATAATTCCAACCCAGTCAGGGTATAGGTAGATATTTCTGTGAGACAAGCCAAAGGAGTCTCTACGCACTGTGGCGAAAATCGAAAAGAAATGGTCTTGCGTTGATAATGGGCCAGGACAGGTAAGAACTGATAGTTAATTGTTAACGAAATGTTCGGAAACTGTCCAATTATTTCACAAATTGTGCCGTTACTGTGTCCCAAGGAAATGTTCCAAAATTGATAGTTCAGGCGGAAAGATGCTGCCACAGTGGGCGCTCGATTCCAGCAAACACCCTTTTGCACTGTCCCGCAACTCCTCTCGACGTCCTACGCGTGTTGATGGGTTCACTGCCTTATATACCTCTGTTCCCCACACCTCTCGCTCACTGCCTTATATCCTTCTGTACCCTACACCTCGCTGCCACAACATATCCCTCTGTACCCCACACCTCGTGCTCACTGCCACAACATATCCCTCTGTACACCACACCCAGCGCGCTCACTGTCACATATCCCTCTGTATCACACTCCTCACACTCGCTGCCTGATTGCTCACTTTACCCTGCCATTCATCTTCTACGTGTTCTCTTCCCTTCCACTCGTTTTATCTCTGTTCACCCCCTTACTTCTTTTATTACCTTACTCCTTTCTCAATAGCTCTACTTCTTTTCCTCTTCAGTAACATCTCTCTGAAACATCTCTGCACTTCCTTTATATCAACTCACCCCTCTACCTCACCTGTCTACCTCAGTCTTTATTATTCCCTCTTCCTCAGCTGTCTCTACCTTTCTGACACACCTCACCCTCTCTCTACCTGGCCCTCTCACGTTCTACGACTGCGTTATTCTCCCCTTCCCATCTTTGATTTACCTGTCTCTGCTCTTGAATCTTTTTCTTCTACACCACACTTCTTTGTCTACCTTTCACCCCTTGCTACCCTTCTGTTTGCCTCACTACGGTCTTTACCCGACCCACCTTTCAGTGCCTCTTCCCATTTGGCCTCACAGCACTCTCCTAGCATGCATCTGTTTCTCCCCTCACCACCATGCCTGCCTCTACCCCTCCTTACCTTTCTAACCAGCCTAACTTTCTATCTTCCTATTATTCTTGGTAGTTAACCTTTCTTTTCACGCCTCCGGTTGTATTACCTAAGCATTCAAATTGAGTAGGTAATTGCTGTGCTCCCAACCCGACATCGAGACCCAGTCCTCTAGCCTCTCAACATGCCCAGATATAACAACAAGCATTGGCGCATAGCCAATAGGTCTCACCGTTGGGACCTGCTGCATAACTAAATACTTATAAGGTCCCAAATTGGCTATGCCAATGCTTGTTTTTCTCAGCTTGGCCTGAGCATTACCGATCCTGATTGTCTGCCATTTTAGCCCGCCCCTATTGATTAACATTAGCCACGCCCCTTCACATGTGTTGTTACTACATTATATCCGTGGTCCGTGTATCCTCTTAGCTCCATGCCTTGTACAAGTGCTATGTATTTGGTACGTGCTCTTGATTACATTGCACACCTGTTGACTTGAAAGTGAGGCGTGGCCTTTATTTAAAAACTGAACATCTCGTGCTTTTGCTTTGAGTGAACATTTGGCCGTTGGGTGGTCTGTTCAACATGTAGTCTGATAAGGCTAATAGTTTGGGGGCATTTGAAACTGCAGTGAAGGAGCCCAGAAAAAAGAAAAGTACCCAGCCACTGAGTTCTTTCTTGTTCCTAGTAGCAGTTATTACTCCTGTTGAAAAATAGGCGCAATTGTCCACCAAGGTCACTGCTTGTGCTGCCGCTATTCTGCTGCTGCCCTCTGTGAACACATGCGCCGCCCCTTCCCTTCGTCCCTTACTATTACAAAAATCCTAGCTCAACAGTATTTTTTGTACTGCTTTCCATTGATCCCCCAACTAGATTTGTGCAACTATTTGTCCCAGATGAGCATCGTCACACATTTATGCAGTGGTGGATTGACCCTTGTCTGGTGTGAGTAGCTTGACCAGTGCTGTTTTTCTTTTGCATTTTGGTTTTTGTAGTTGACGATTTTAACAGAAATCGAACAAGTACCATAATCCTGTAGGAAAGATGTGGCTAAACAGGTTACTTAACTGGTGTGGGTCAGCTTTAGAGCTCCCATTTGTTACATTTGTTATGCATGGTGATCGTACTCTAAATGTGGCCACACCAATACCAGTCCAGCCAACCAGCCCACCTCACTGAATGGCTCAGCAGGAGGGCTACTGGAAGTAAAGTGCTGGCCTTACCCGCCTGGGCACAGATTAGTCATTGGCAGGTGTGCAGTGGCTTTCCTTGCTTGAGGGTGTTCCAAAGCCAAGCAAGGGATTTGCATGCCACTGTGCATTTGGCTTGGTCACTGTGCCATTTTACAAATAAAAATGCTTGCATATGTATTAAATAGTAGTGCTGCTCAGCAATAGCTGTTCTTTCATGTAAAATGTACACCTATCCGGTCACTTTCTCGTCTTGAATGCAGACACTTCAATGAAATCCTGGAACTTAAAAAAAAAAAAGCTTTAGAGATGAGTTGTGGCAAACACCTGCTCATATGTTGGACTGACCAAGGCTGGGCTTGTAATGAGGAATGTTTGAAAGGGTAGGTCTGCTTGATAACTGTTTTTCCTTACTGTCCCGAAACCCTGAGAAATATTTTTTGGTTAGTTACTGAAGCAACATGTTAACCCATGATTATTATTTTCCAGGAGTGGTTTAGAACATGTTGTGATGGTTTGGGGTGGATCATGTTATTATGGTCCAACATAGTGTGTTGGCCCTGGGGCGGGGATGAAACACGATATGGTGGTCGATGGTTAGAACATATTGTGATTGTTCAGGGGAAGATAGAAGTCTGGTGTGATGGTCGAGGGCTGAGCACGGAGAAGGGTGTGATGCGCTGGGGGATGGATGATTCCAGGTGTTTGGTATAATTGAGAAAAAACATGTGTCTTCAAAAGCATTGTTCTATAGTTAATGCAACTTATATAGAATCTATTTATGGAAGGATTCTGAAAACAATCTTTAAAAATGTACCTTCAGGGAAAGGGGAATACACCCTGGATTGGAATTTACCATGAATACATGACAAAATAAGGAGTAACAGTTCAAAAGAGGGTGCGGGGGGGGGGGGGGAACCCTCTATTATCTCCAGACAGCATGTGCAGTTTTACGATATATGGCAGGGCCACTAGAATTATGTGATTTTGCTGCCCTGGCGTTTTCTGCATAATTGTGGGCTTCCGCATTTGCCACATAATTCAGATTTCAGCAAAAAAATAAATGTATTGCGATTTATATGTATTGCGATTTATATAGCGCACGTATCACCCGAAGGCATCAAGGCGCTTGCCTTGGGAACCCGTCCTGGTATTCCCCTGTGAGATAACCCCAGCAGGGTATCCACAAGGTGAAAGCCAGGCATCCCGCCGCAAGGGGCCGTAGTGGAGATTAAGCAAGCTATTGCCCAGAGTCGCAGAGTGTGAACCCGTGAGTCGAGTAGGCACCGGAACGAGAATTATCGAGTCCATGGAATTTTTTGAGCCCAAGACCCGCCGAGGCGGGGAATTGAACCCTGGTCCAGGACCGATCTCAGCTTCCGGGTCTGCCGCCTCTAACCCCTGAGCCACACTTCTCCACTTGGTTGGTTGGTTTTAGCTCCGACGGTCCAGGAGTTAATGGAAACTCTGCACTGCGAGTTGTGGTACGGTGAAAGGTCCTTCACAGAGGTTGACTGGTAACCTTTCTTTTGCTTATTTCTGTATTTGGATGTCAAAAGTGGTACTAAAGAGGTGAAACCTTTGCACAGAAACTGGTACCATGCGTAAAAATGCCAAAATATTGAGTAAATACTAAAGCAATATCTGCCACATCATGCTGCATAAGTAGCATTTATTGTCACATGATTTAATCAACCTGGCGCATAATTTGATCCTCCCCTGCTCATAATTCCAGTGACATTGATATTTGGCAAGAGCTTCCATAGCTTACCATGCAGGTGGGGTAAAGGTACACTTGACCACAACTAGTAATTATAGTGTTGTTTAGCAAGGCAGGTTATCCTAGGAATGGTCCATGGTGAATCGTTGGATAGGACTAGCCAACCTACCCCACATTATGCAAACGGTAACGTAGTTTAACATCTCACATTGCTACTTCATAGTTTTTGAAGCAGTATTTCCTGCCCCACATCAGAACGAATGACAACCCAAAAAGCACTTCAATGCATAGGAGTTTTATCAGTCGATTTTATAATGTCATGTAAACTCTACATGTAGATCCCAAATTACAAACTCATCTACGAAGACCAAAAAGCTTATAATTGCAGCCAATCCAAGAAACCGGGTGCATGCCTTTTGTATCCATCTGGAAGATTAATCTTATTCCATCATGTAAGCTTTAAGTGCACGCCAATATATATATATATATATATATATATATATATATATATATATATATATATATATATATATATATATATATATATATATATATATATATATATATATATATATATATATATATTCACTGAAAAAACCATAGGTTATAGACCATATATAGTTAGGGATTAGCATTTAAAAAACCTTATTTTATTTGCACAAAACCATTGAAATTCCATATATAGTTAGTTGCACTAACTATATATCGCGGACCCGCAATCCACTGCTAATGATGTCACATATTACATCATTCATGACATGGTCAGTGACATCACTGATGACATCACTGATGACATCTCAAATGACATCACTGATGACATCACTGACATCTCATTTGACATTACTGATTACATCACTGATGATATCATTTATGTGATAATACATCTTCAGACTCTAATATAACCTTAGATACACTCAGTGTAAACAGGCATTCACAGACTGTCACACATCCATGGAGTTACTCACACACCTAGTCAGTCATGCAAAGAATCAATCACATCTCCATTTCCTTAACTATACAGTTATACACACCTTACTTATTCAAACATATACTAACACATATTTACTCTCGTATACAATCCTTGATACAAGTTCACAATGATTCATACAGCCACTCTCACATTCACTGGCTCTTATGTTCAGTTATTTATATATGTCAACTCTCACATGGAGTGTGTTTTACATATGTACTTACTTTGACATGTAGAACTGAGATATCCATTCACTCACCAATATACTCATGCACACAGTCAACTGTCCATACAGCTGTTTCTACATGCACTTTTGAACCCATACACCTAGGGAATCAACTGCTCACACATCTATGCACAGAGTTATACACCTCCCAGCCACCCACACACATACTCAGTCTCCCATACAAATACTTGGGCAACCATTCAATAACCCATATAGTTACTGATATAGCTACTGATTTAAACATGCAGCAGTTTACAGAAGAACATAAATAATGATTGCCAAATTAAGACACTTTAATCACTAACCCATGCACTCAGTGAGACACATTTAATCATTCTCTCATACAGTCAGTCATGCACCTACTAAATCCTTCATCCAGACACTTATACATCCACTCATTCTTCAATATGTAAGACATATTTTAACTTTACAGAAACATACAGTCACTGGGTGTTGTCATCAGTGATGTCATCAGTGATGTCATTTGAGATGTCATCAGTGATGTCATCAGTGATGTCACTGACCATGTCATGAATGATGTAATATGTGACATCATTAGCAGTGGATTGCGGGTCCGCGATATATAGTTAGTGCAACTAACTATATATGGAATTTCAATGGTTTTGTGCAAATAAAATAAGGTTTTTTAAATGCTAATCCCTAACTATATATGGTCTATAACCTATGGTTTTTTCAGTGAATTTTCAAGGTTTTGTAAATGCAAATTCCTAACTATATATGGTCTATAACCTATGGTTTTTTCTGTGAATTTCATTGGTTTTTTAAAAGCTAATATCTATAGCTGTAAAATATATTCTTTATTAAGTGACGTATCACGTAGCCCGTGAGACGCCTCATGATGCATCGCATAACCGTGACGTATCGTCTCTGCAGCGCAAACCAAACCCAAAACGTAAGCGCGCCAGAACACGCTTAAAGATATAGATATATTTTTTTAACCTTAATTAGACAAAATCGACACGTGCACATATCACAAACGTTCAAAAAACACAATATGTCGGACTCCCGTTACGCTGCCGGTTAGCTGCCTGGTTAACGTACCAGGAAGCACCTTTACCGCGAAAAATCGCAAATTCTTTTTTTTTTCACCCCCCAGGGAACTTTAATAGCCCCCTCATCAATCCTAGGGGTTCAGGAGGGGTCTGCCTTACCCCTTTCATTCATTTACACCTTTTTTTTTCCACCTCTTGTCTCTCGATCCCACAGAGAGACAAGATGGCGGCCGCTCCAGACTGTTTACAATGATAACAGCCAATCAGCTTCTCCTCAGACTCCCGTTACACTGCCGGTTAGCTTCCCGGTTAGCTGCCCGGTTAGCTGCCCAGTTCGCGTACCAAGACGCGTCTCTACGGCGAAAAAATCGGATTTTTTTTTTGTTTTTTTTTTGGCCCCGCGTGGCTTTATAATATCCCCCTCATCAATCCTAGGGGGTCAGAAGGAGTCTACCTTGCCCTCTTTCCTTCATTTCCCCCTTTGTTTTGGCCTCCTCTTGTCTCTCGATCCTACCGAGAGACAAGATGGAGGCCGCTCCGGACTGTTTACAATATTGACAGCCAATCAGCTACTCCTCAGACTCCCGTTACACTGCCGGTTAGCTTCCCGGTTAGCTGCCCGGTTCGCGTACAAAGACGCGTCTCTACGGCGAAAAAATCGGATTTTTTTTTTTTTTGGGGTTACACTGCCGGTTAGCTTCCCGGTTAGCTGCCTGGTTCGCGTACCAAGACGCGTCTCTACGGCGAAAAAATCGGATTTCTTTTTTTTTTTTTTGGGCCCGGCGTGGCTCTATAATATCCCCCTCATCAATCCTAGGGGGTCAGAAGGGGTCTACCTTGCCCTCTTTCCTTCATTTCCCCCTTTGTTTTGGCCTCCTCTTGTCTCTCGATCCTACCGAGAGACAAGATGGCGGCCGCTCCGGACTGTTTACAATATTGACAGCCAATCAGCTACTCCTCAGACTCCCGTTACACTGCCGGTTAGCTTCCCGGTTAGCTGCCCGGTTAGCTGCCCGGTTCGCGTACCAAGACGCGTCTCTACGGCGAAAAAATCGGAATTTTTTTTTTTTTTTTGGGTTACACTGCCGGTTAGCTTCCCGGTTAGCTGCCCGGTTAGCTGCCCGGTTCGCGTACCAAGACGCGTCTCTACGGCGAAAAAAATCGGATTTATTTTTTTTTTTTTTTGGGTTACACTGCCGGTTAGCTTCCTGGTTAGCTGCCCGGTTAGCTGCCCGGTTCGCGAACCAAGACGCGTCTCTACGGCGAAAAAAATCGGAATTTTTTTTTTTTTTTTGGGGCCCGGCGTGGCTCTATAATATCCCCCTCATCAATCCTAGGGGGTCAGAAGGGGTCTACCTTGCCCCCTTTCCTTCATTTCCCCCTTTGTTTTGGCCTCCTCTTGTCTCTCGATCCTACCGAGAGACAAGATGGCGGCCGCTCCGGACTGTTTAGAATGTTGACAGACACCGGAGAGCCAATCAGCTTCGCTTCGCAAAGTTCCGATACGCGAAAAGTTCGCGAACCGGAGCGCTGCCCGGAGCGCTGTTACAGATATATATCTTGTTTTAAACGTTAATTTCTCAAAATCCACTGAAGCACATATATTGAGACCTAGCAAAGGCACATCGGGCTAACAGTCCCTACAATTTTGCCAAGTTTCGTGGAAATCCATTCAGCCGTTCGGGCTAAAAGTGAGGCCAACCGCCCTATGGAAATTAACATGGGAAAAACGTGTTTTGGGACCCCCCTTTTTTCTCAGCCCCCCCTTGACGAACCCCCCCCAAATTTCCAGGAGCTGCTCAGAAACAAAATGTGCCATTTTCCTGAAAATTTCAGCCAATTCCGTCCACAAACGCCAAAGTTATTAGGCATAGAATTTTCAAAAGTTCCATAGAGAAAAAATCCTAACTATATATACCTACTGGCTATCGCCAGTAGGTAATATATATATATATATATATATATATATATATATATATATATATTTTTTTTTTATTTTTTATTTTTTTTTTGGTTTATTAGAAGGAACAAAGAGAAAAAACAAAGAACAGCGGCAGTCCCGCGCATGGGGCATTAGCATAGGCAGTGCACAATGATATGAAGCAACAGCAGTCCGCTATCGAGCAGAATAGAAGGGCAGAGGCATAGGACCAGGAAAGAAAGCAGTAGCAAGCACAGTGCAAAAGGTCCGTCGAGCCAGCCAAACCTCTGTAGAAGGGGTAGCCGCCTGTGCAAATAGTCTTATATGTCCAGCTACAGTAGACCACAGCATCTGTGTGGGTGCCTCAAAACAGGAGATAAACAAAGACAACCCACCCCCCTCCCGCAGTGGTGGTGACAACTATCTTCAACAAGCATGCAGCGTATTCACACTATTAGACCTGAAAGAGATGGAGAGCGCGTATGGAGGATGGACAAACCGCAGATGGTAATCCTTTGGAAAGGAAACCGACCAAGGGGCCCCATCGGAATTGGAAGTTCTTGAAGTTGCCCAGGAAGATGTCCGCCACTCTTTCCATGCTAAGTAGTTTCCACAGCTTTGCGTGCCAGAGGGAAATCGCCGGAGCTTCCGTTTTTTTCCAGGCTGAGGCCAGGGTAAGTTTGGCGGCTCCCAGACAGAGCCATAAGATTTGCTTATCCGCACATGTCTGATGCTCGAGGGCAGGGTCCCGGAGGCCCAACAACACATAAGCCAAGGATCTCTTTAATATGGGAAAGGATCTCTCCCCAGTACGGACAAATGATCGGGCAATCCCACCATATGTGGCGGAAGTCCCCAAGCAATCCGCAGCCCCTCCAACATCTGTCAGAGGACGTCGGGAATATTTGATGGAGTTTGGACGGGTACAAGTACCAGTCCATGAGCGTCTTAAGGTGGGCCTCTCTCAAGTCAGAGTGGTTATGTGCGGCACTATCGCGCCAAAGAGCAGACCATTCCTTGTCCGAGACGTCCCTTCCCAGGAGCTCCTCCCATTGCCCCATGTAGCGGGGGCACGGAGATACTGCTGAGGCAAGCAGTAGTTGATAAAGAAAGGAAATCGCACCTTTCATAACTGAGGTCCGGAGAATAAACGCCTCAAATGGCGAGGGTGGCCTCGTGGCTGCCTCAAGGACCCTTGGCGACGTGGCCCAATGAAGCATCTGAACATGGTGGTACCGTTCTGACAATGGGACGCCATAATCCCTCATGCAGTTATCGAAGGTAAGCGGAGAATCACCGTGGAAGAGATGGGTTAGGGCTCTACATCCCCCCCTCTCTCCATACTTTGAAGGGGCCCTCCGGCAGTGCCGGCGGGAATTCCGGGTTAAAGTGAATAGGTGTGAATGGGGACGGAAAGGTAGTCCAGCGGTCATCAGCGGCTAACGTGTCCCAGACTTTTAAGGTGGTACTGGTGGGGGTGCTAATGTAGGCGTTCTGGGGCCTATCGTTCTTGGGCTTCCAGGCCAGATCCCAGATTGATCGGCCCGCGACACTCCTATCCATGTGTAGCCAGTGTTTCTCCGAGGTCTGTTGAGACCATTCCAACAGCACCCGTAATTGTGCCGCTTTATAGTACAATTGCATGTCAGGGAGACCCACTCCTCCCTCCCCCTGCGGTCGCCTCAGAATAGTGAAGTAGAATCTCGCTCGACCCCCCCTGCCAAATGAACCAGAGCATCTGGGTTTTAAGGCGTCGAAAAAAGTCCATGTCTAAAGGAATGGGGAGCGCCTGGAAGAGGTATAAGTACTTGGGGAGGAGGACCATCTTGATGGCGTGGATTCTGCCCAGCCACGAAATGTATTTAGGCTTCCACCTGTCTAAGTCCGCCCGGGTCTTAGCCAGTAAGGGCGGAAAGTTTGCAGAGTATAACTTGCCTACCGTGGGGGTCAGACGGACTCCCAGATACACGATGGAGTTGGAGGCCCAGGCTAGCGGGGTGAGAGACTGCACTCGCTCCACCGCTGCAGAAGGAAGCGTGAGATTTAGAACATACGACTTGTCATAATTGACCTTAAATCCCGCCACTTCCTCAAAGCGCGAGAGCACCTCCTGGACATGTGGGAGGGAGTGTGCCGGATCCATAATAGACAGTAGCACATCATCCGCGAATAGGGAAATCTTGTGCTGTTCCCCAATAAAGGGAATGCCCCGTATCGCCTCGTGTTCCCGCACTGCCAGCGCCAACGGTTCAATGCTCAAGGCAAAGAGTAGGGGGGAAAGAGGACAGCCCTGCCTAGTGCCGCGGGAGTGCGAGAAAAAGGCAGAGGTGACCGTTCACTGACACTCTAGAGCGGGGGTTGCTGTAATTGGCTTTCACCATTGAGAGGAACTTATCCGAAAAACCAAAAGCAGTCAAAGTATGAAATAAAAATTCCCAATTCACACGGTCGAAAGCTTTCTCAGCATCGAGGCCTACTAGGACTGCCAGGATCAGAAATCTCTTGGCTTTTTCTATTAAGTGGACCACTCGTCTAGTATTGTCGTGGGTTTGACGACCCTTAATAAATCCAGATTGATCCGGATGAATAAGGGCAGGCATCAGGTCTTGGAGTCTAGTAGCAATAATCGAAGAGTAAAGTTTAGCGTCGATGTTGAGAAGGGCTATTGGGCGGTACAAAGAGCACTGAGTAGGGTCCTTCCCGGGTTTGGGAATGATGGAGATGACCGCCTCAGCCAGCGAGCCAGAGGTGGTGCCGGCTTCAGCCATATTATTGAAAAGAGAGACCAGGAAATTGCACACTTCAGTGGCAAGTGTCTTATAGAAGAGGGCAGTGTAGCCATCCGGCCCCGGGGCCTTATGCAGTTTCAGGAGTTTGATGGCCAGAGTACTTCTTCGCGAGTGAACGGAGCAGCCAAGAGTTCGTTCCACTCCTTAGACACCTGCGGTATGGGCAGACCCCGTAAATATTCCCGATGGGCGTCAGAATCAAGCGTGTCTCCCGTATATAGAGCTGCGTAGAAGCGGCCAAATAGATCTGCCTTGATCTCATCACGATGCTGCGGTTCTCCCAGCGAGTCCTGGATCCCTCCTATGTAATCCCGTTCCCTCTTTTCTCTGAGTTGTCGAGCCAGGTGTCTCCCCACCTTGTTCCCCTGGGAGTATGAAAGGTGCCGTAATCGCAGCAGGGTGAACTCTGCTCTGTTATTGTAGTGGGCCCTTAACCCTTTCGATGCTGATGACGAGCTCAGCTCGTCATCACCCACGGGTGTCGTGTGCTGATGACGAGCTCAGCTCGTCATGGTGCCACTAAAATGGCATTTTCCAGCACAGGGGGGGGAAAACGCCCAGCAGCCATGTGGTTAATTTCCCCCTGACCGCCGTCAAGGGGTGGGGGGTCAGCCTAGAAGGATTACTTTTGTGGGCTTGCTCAAGGGCAGCCAGTTCCGCCTCCAAATCCTCACGTTCCTTTCGGCGCAGCTTATTGAGATTAGAATTGAGAACCAGGCAGGTACCCCTGAAGGACGCTTTGAGGGCGTCCCACGTGGTGGATACGGACGTGTCTGACACAGGGTTGAGCTCAAAAAACTCCCTGATAGCTTTTCGTAGATCTTTGCAAGACGCGTCATCCCTAACAACGGCTGCCGGGAAGTACCACTTTCTCAGACCATCTCCCCTCGGGGACCAGCGAAGCCCAAGCACAAGCAAGCTATGGTCAGACACAGATAATGGGAATATACTAGAGTCGTGGACATCTCCCCTGAGGGCTTGCCCCAGGAATATGTAATCCAGGCGGGAATAGGAAAGGTGAACATGGGAGAAGGTGTAATCTCGGGATAGGGGATGCAAGGAGCGCTAACCATCAATTAAGCCCAGGTCACCAATAAGCCTCTTCGTCTCATCAGAGAACAACCCTGCCTCGGCCCTGTGGGTGCCGGAGCTATCCATCTCCCTACCCAACACCAAATTAAAATCCCCTAGCAAGAATAGGTGTCCCTCAACAAATTCTGATATTTTGTGCAGCAGTCCCTGGATGAAGCTATTTTGTCCCGCATTGGGAGCATACACTAGGTGCTCAGCCTGCCGTGGACCAGACCCTTCACCATCAGCCGACGGCCCTCTTTGTCGCTGTTCACATCTGTAGGCTGAAAATGAAGGGCCGCCCGGAAGAGAAGGGCCACCCCCCTGTGTTTTGTGGAAGCAGAAGATCTATAAATAAGAGGGAAAAGCTTGTGCTTAAGGTGCAGTTCATCCTTACGCGCCAGGTGCGTCTCCAGGAGGCCCACTATATCGAGTTGGTGGTCATTCAAATACTTCCACACCTCTGACGTTTTTGTGGGGAATTCAGGCCCTTGACATTCCACGACCCAATACTAATAGGCATCATTAGGTAACAATCCCGCTAACGCTAGTCCCACACCGCCCCTTCTCTGCCCTCCAAAGCCATCCCCGGTGTTCGTGGGTAACATAGTAAGGTAGCAACCTGCCTTAGCGTCCCAAAGCAAAAGAACACTGGCCAAAGCATGTCTCAACCTCCCCCCCCTCAGACCGGAGGCCCCCCACAAGGCAAGCCCACACAACGTCCCCACTCCTTGCGCCCCTGCAGGGAGAAAGACCTCCCAGATAACCTCCCCAGCTTCTCACAATAAGAGCACAGATCCCTAAAGACCCAGAAGCCAGATGCAAGTCGTCCTGAACCACTACATGCATCCACCGCAAAAGAAAAAAGACAGTCAGCCTTAAATACCTGTCACCACCACTCCTCCTCCAGTACCCCCCTTCCCCATCACCCCTAACAACCCCCCGCAACACCCCCACCCCCCCCAGAAACCACCCAGAACTGTATTCAAACCAAGAAAACCATAGATAGCAGCAAGTCGAAAAAGGAAACCAAGGAGTAGCGAGGCACTTAACAATCCTGGTGCACACCAGTTTGTGGATTCCTCCAGGGGCAGAGGATGGGGCACCATATGGTGTGCCCCAAAGGCCACGAACCGAGGTGTCTTCCCAAAAAGTACAAGTTTACCCACAGTACCTAAAGTCACGTGTCCCTCCAGTGCCATTCCGGCTTCAATACAGAACTCAGGCCGCCCCGGAGCTATGCTGTGAGGCTGACTCCGTCACAGAGGCCACGGATGCCAGCGCTGCCCCCCTTTCCTGTAAACTGGTGGCACGATCCGGTGTTCCCCCATCTGTCTCTCGGCCCACTCTCTGCCATGAGGGCGATCGCCGTCTTCTTCGTGCCGGGGAACTACCGCCCCCAGGGGATGGGGCCGTGTCGTCGAGGCCTAGAAGGTCCTTTGCTACCTGGAGAGAACGGATCTGCGCCAGTCTATTCTGCCACTTGAAAATGATGCGAAAGGGATGGCCCCAAGAATAGGAGATATTGTGTTCACGCAGATAGGTGGTCACAGGCCGAAACTCGCGTCGCTTTTGGAGCGTCGTGGCTGCCAAGTCCTGGTATAGCTGGGGGTGGTGATCCTGGAACTGCAATGATGCGGATTCTCGCGCCTTCCGTAATATGCGTTCTTTTAGCTGAAAGTCATGGACGCAGACCAAAATGTCGGGCGGAGGTCCCCCCCCCCCCATGTCTAGGCAAGCCGACCCTATGAACTCTGTCCATTTTAATGTCTTGGATATCCTCAGCATCCAGGATTTGCAAAAAGAGAGCGAGAACATAGCCTCGTAAATCACCAGCTTCCCCGTCCCATGGCACAGCCCGTATGCGGATGTTCCGACGAGAACGGTTCTTCAATCCTCCGCGTGCGCCTGGAGGTCCAAGTTCTGCTCCGTGAGCCGAATCACATCTTGCTGCAGTTGATGGACATCATTCGCCATGCTTAGATCGTGGTCCTCCAGAGTGGCCACCCTCTCTCCGATGCCATCCACGTCCCTCCTCACCTCTCGAAGGTCCGAGGCCAGCTGGGAACGTAGCTCCGAGATGTCCTCATTGATAGAAGCAAAGAGCTCCATCATAAATGCTTTAGTCGCAGGAGCCTCATCGTCCCTTGGCTTGGGCGACACACTAGGCCCGGGAGACGCCGGTTGCTGAGATCTCCTCGAGGGGCCATCCTTAACGGGCTTCCCCTTACGTTGTGTGGAGGACATGGCGACGCCCTTGCTCGCTCAGGTATGCAGGGTGAGGCTCACTGGTCATAGCCGCCGGTTCGATAGAGGCCCAGCCGTAGTGCGTTACAGTCTAAGTCCTGTTGCAACAAGCAAACAGATGCAGCGATCTTGCTCTCCACATGGCTCTGGATCTCCCACACACCAGTGGCGAAAGATTGTCCTGGCCCGCTGGAGTGACGCGCTGCAGGCCTTTACTGTAGAGGGTGGCACACCGCCGCAAGATCAGCCGGCTCCTGCCCAGAGATCAGTCAGACTACCACCTCAGCCTCTGGTCTCTCGGGCCTATTCTCAAGGGGCTGACCCTGCCCTTTCCAGCAGCCCCAGGCGTCGATACACGACGCAGGCGCCTCGCGGTCCGCCGATCACCACGTGGCGTAGTCCTCCTGCCACCACTCACTCTGCCCAGGTGCACGCGCAAGTCCACCTCTTCAAATGCGCCACCAGACCACTGTTCCGTAGTCGGACCAAGCACCGTCGCCAATGGGCGCCGCAGAGAATTCAGCTCCACAGCGTGGGTCCAAGCCCACCGTCGGGCCTCCTCAGGACATCGGGCACAGCACGATCAGGGGCACCCCACCACAACGCGAGGAGACAGCACCACTCTCCAAGGACCTGGATGTCCGCCCAAGGTGCAAGTGTACAAAGTAGGCCTCCCTGCCAGCCAGATCCCAGAAATCAGGGCTCACCTCTACTGCAATCTCCGCAGCCAGGACTCTCGCTCCAGCAGTCATGCACCAATCGAGTCTCCCCCACAAGACAAATCCCAGGGGGTGTTCTCGGCGTTGCGGGGGCTGCCGCCGCTTCGCCACGCCAGGCAGAGTCTCGTTCCGCACCTCCCACGCTACAGGCGCACACAGGCCAGGCTTCACAATGGCGGCTCACCGCCGCAGCATCTCAGCTCCCCAGCCGGGGTTTCAGGGTCCCAGGGGCTCACTGCTGCAAGGCAGCCCCAACCGCCAGTCCAGATCAGGGAATGGGGGGGGGGGGGGGAAAGGAGGCAATCGAGGCACATAACATTCCTTGCCGGCCTCCACCTCCAGCACCCCCCTACCGGCCACAATGCAGTCCCTCGGCGAGGCCTCCCTTCTCCGGGGTCCTTGCGCAGCACACCCTGGCAGGAGGCGAATCGATAGCCGAGTGCGCCGAAGTCACTGAAGTGCGCGGGCCTCCGCCAGAGTCTGCCCCTCTCCTCGCAGCTCAGGATGTCTGGCCCCCTTCACTACTCGAGGCTGGGGATCGCAGGGCCTCAGAGCGCCGCCACACTCTAGTCCGCCTCCAAGCCGCTTCGGGGCGAAATCGCTTTTCCGGGACCAGCCCCCCTGCCTCGGGGGTCACATCAGGCAGTGGGACGCCGATAGCTCGCTGCTCCGGGGGCCATACAATGCTTAGCTGGGTTTGGCGCCGGAGGGACTCTGAAAGACCGCCAAATATTTTTTGAGGAAGGGGAATCACATTGGGTAGATTTCCCCAAGGAAACGGAACCCTTTGCAGAGAAAATTGAAACCGACAGGTTTCTCCCACTGCCACCTCTACCTCTAAGTTTTAGTTGTAAGAGGGAAGGTGTGCAAAGCACCAAAATACACCCTTAAGTGCACACACTTGGACTTCGTTACCATGCGTGAAGGTCTGTATGCATAATTAAAATTGTCATTGCAAACATGAGTGAGCACTGATAATGTAATGCTGTATGTGCACCATAAAAGTAATATTTGGCATCGCCAGGAGGTTGTTTTTGGGGAAGATGAGCCTTTTCTCGTGTCTGGATCTGAAGCACAAGCAGAATCTCGTTTGTTTGCTGAGATTTAATTCCAAGTTTTGTAGTCAATCCGTTTCTTCTTTTTATCTTGGATTGAAATTTAAAATCGGTTTCAATGCTCTAAAAGAGCTCCATGTCTTGGGATGACACCTCCACCCTGTGTATGACGCTTGTGCCGGGGTATTTTAGCTAAGCGGAATTGTTCACAGTTGAGCATCATTTTTCCGACACACTGTCCAAATTGTAAGTTATTCCCACGTTTATATGTATTTCAACATGTTGGCTGACATTACTACCCTAGTGGGAGAATCTCTCAGTAATTTCTTTCATACTATAAATTTACGAATAAATGATTGTATTGTGATTTTCATGAGCTCCTTTCTAGCCTTGGGTCTCATGACATTGGAGATTCGCAGTCAGGTGGAGCAGCTTAGGCCTTGAAAAATTGTATGTTTTCAGGGAATACAAGATGATCCGGAGTGCTCTGTAAGGAAGGTCGAAGAAAGTGTGTGCACTTGAAGCAAAGTGAAATGTTGGTCATCTACCAGTTAGATTATAGACAGAGGGCCCAGAGGCCCCAGCATCAATAAATACAATCCTTCTAACTAAGAATGTATTATAATCTTTAGCGAATCAATAACCATTTCATATTTAATGATTTTTATACTGTCTTAACACTGTTATTTAATGTAAAGTGAGTATTTACCAAACAAATAAAGAGAAATGCATTCGAACTTGAGAAAGAAGGAATTACCTAACATGCTAATAGTCATCTAATGGCAGGTGGACTTGAGAGTTGTATTTGCTTAAACCCTGCTTCGGTTTTTCCTATTTGAAACTCTCACAACAAATACTCTGCATTTGTTCGAACTATACTCTTTTGTGGCGGAGAGAATATAAGGAAGTTCACCTCGACGATTAAAGACAGATTCTAAAAATATATTCCAGAAATAGCTTATGTCACTGTTGTATAGAAAGATAAAGGACTTCTATATATATTTTTTATATAAGTGGGAGGAGAGTGTATGTTGTAGATCTTTTCATATAGGCATGTTGTTTCGAAGCAGTGATGGCACTCGATCATACCAATAATAAAAACTAAAACTATGGAGTGAACATAAAGCGTTGAATAGGTGTAATTACTTACAATAGGAACTCAGAGGGACTCGTTCAATGGACGTATGAAGGATGAAAGCTATTATAGCTTCTGGCCTTCGGGTCTCTGTTGATACTTGAGCCACTAAACTTTCTTAGCAATTTTGAAATGCCTTTAAATATTGACGGCGAATACATCTGTTTTACTGTATCCACTGTAGAGAGCAGTGGAGCACAGAACATGGATTGGAGCCAACTGACACGATTTAGAAATCCATAGGGTGTAAAGATGTAGTGTGTGTTGTTAAGTTGCAGTGTCTTAATTTTCTGAATTGCAAAGGGTGAGCGCAATTCTGATGAGATCCAACTTTTAAACTCCTAGTATTTGCTCGTTAGTGATAGTTTTTAAAAATCTTTTATTATTACCCTAGGGTTGGTATGGTTTAATTTCTTTAGTCCTTAATGTGAAATGTTTCACGACTTATGGTTTTCAGCAGGGGGGCAAATGTGGTGTCATTGAGGCGGTAGAGGAGGGTATTGCCTCCCATGTGGTTGGAGGAGCAATAAGGCTTGGACTGTTATACTGATTTAGGAAGGAATGGTTTCACTTTAAAGCATCTACTAAATTCTCGAACTGGGTGATACTCGGATCAGATTGTGCCTCTTTGTAAAATGGATTGGGATGTGGCCCGAGTAGTTTCCAGTGGCTGAGATTCATTCTAGCATTCATCCACCCATCCACCATTTTGCTGTTTTTGCTCTCTGTAAGAGAAGCTCTTTTGTGCTCATTCTTTTGCTCCCTAGTATTATGACTAAAACAAGCATTAAAAATGCAATAGGTCTCGCCTTTCAATAAGTTAAAGCCATTTGCTGTGCTATACAATACCATTAGATAAGCAAATGCCTTTAACTTAATAAAAGGCGAGACCTATTGCATTTTCAATGCTTGTTTTAATGGTGTTTGTTTTGAACGCTCACACAAGGGGGCAATATTTATAACTGAACACTATCTAGGAGGGTGGCACTTGGCTTCCAATGGTCAGATGGCACTCTGGGGAAGACGCAGAGTTACTGAGTGTGGTAAATTTTAATTACCCATGCTTAATTTATGCGGTAAAGTTCAATAAGAATAACTCAGAAAAATAAGAGGCAAAATCCGTGATATTTGAGGTTTTCAAAAGGGGTTTTATTCCTTAAAAAGGAATGGGTATTTGGCTCGAGCCAAAGGTGGCATACCATTCCGTCACCACGTAGGTTCGGGAAGGGACTGACAGACAATACTTTATTGACAATCATTCATATATATAGTCAATGCATTACAGTAAAGGCATATGCAGAAGGCGTAACAGCTGAGAGGAGAGATAAGAATACACATACGTAATGAAAAGGCGTTACAATAGGTGTGCATGAAGGCGTGTACTAGGAACGTCATTAACATGATGTCACAAGTAGGTGGATCCATATGAGAATCCTGCAGTGTCAGCAGAAATACATGGCAGAGATGCGCGCGCAGCAGCATGACGTGTGATTGACGTGTAACTGGAGGGTGAAGGGGACTTGACATTTAGCCCTACATGTGGAGACAGAAGTCTGGGATGTCAGATCAACCTAATCCCAAATCATATCTAATATCTCGTGTTTAAGGAACTGTATTATCTGGAAGGAAAGGTCTCTCGGACAGAGGCTATTCTATACTGACTGTGAGTGCGTGTATAAGCGTCTACGTGTCTGCATGAGATGCGAGGGGGCATGGGCCTACCATGGTAACAGGAGCTATGAATTACTTGCACGGAGACAGTGAGGCCGGGCCCTTTGCTCTGCAGCTGGAAGGATGTTTACTTGAACTACTAGACAGGAATGTATTTTTCGAGGAGCAGAGCAGATAACTTGAAGGCTGAATACAGTCTTGGCAGGCAACAGGCTGTGCCAAGCGCCGTTTGCCGCGCAGGGAGTAAGGCAGAGGTCACGGGTACAGATGCAGGCCCAGGCTGAGGCGTTCAGAGTCAGAAAGCAGGAAAAGGCTCGATGGCAGAATTCAGGGCCTACTTCACCAGAGCTGGAAAACGTGTAAAGTACACCACATAAAGACGTTGGCAAGGCATACTTAGGAACGGAATATTCGACCCATTCATGGTCGATCTGAAAGAGGACATGTTAACGTTGGACGCAAATGTATTTGCGTCTTCATAGCTGGAAGTGGAGGGAACATACATGTACTTGTAGCGCGTACACGGAGTCGTTGGGGTCTAAGATGGGGGACACAATTGATCATAAAAATTCATATTTCCTCATTCCCTCCTTGTCCCCTACGGACCCTTCATGATATATCGATCCTCATGAATCGATCAATCTGTTCACGTAACATCATTTGCTCTTCTTTCTTCTTTTCGCGTTTTGACTGGGAACTTGAATGTGGAATACATGATGTGGCACACAGGCCGCAAATCGCTGGCCCACATTGCAGACATAGGCAGCAACTGAATACTATGAGAAGGGCAATGCCTAGGAAGGATAGGATCTTCCATCCCCAAGCGGTCAACGTTGTCCAGAACCAACCGGACCAAGTCCAGGTGCCTGGATTCTGATGTATCAAACTTGCAATCTTATGAAGACATGTTATAGCTTTATATACTGTTGGCGCGTTTTCTGGAATGAAAACACAGCAGCTCGACCCGATGACCTTACAGGCTCCGCCCCTATCTGCTAGGATGACGTCAATGACAAGACGATTTTGAAGAACAACAACCCGCATCGCAGACTGCTCCTCTGTTAAGTTGCCTAGGGCGGAAGTAGTTTTTCACTACTGCTTCGAGGGTTCTAGTTAACTTGCGTATCAGTTTACTATTAAAGACAGCACCTAAGTAGGGAAAGAAACCTTTATTGAAGTCTGTGTATTGCTCCCATGCCGTTTCAGTGTAATCGACAATCGGGAGATCTCTTCGGAGTCTATTGTTTACTAGATTGGTATTTCTGTGATAATCAGGAGGGGCTAGGAAAACAGGTGGCAGAAGGAATGCAATGTAACAGGTACCATCCCAATCTAAAGGTAGGCGTATGTATGCGGTATGGCCACAAACGAAGTAGGAATGACGAGTAGCTCTGTATGTAGACTTGCCTTGATCACTGAATTCGACCACAGTAGTACATTTACTATGACCTAAGTGTACTGAACCATTCTTTCTGACACATAATTCACCTGTGACTGGTAATACTGACATAGCAGGCAAGACTGGTGCCGCTTCGGATTCAACAGTCAGAATCATGAGGTTAATTGTATAATTACCTAATCCATATACTTCATTTTCTAGATCAGTTCCTGTCCTAGTGGGAAGTCCCTTCTTGTCAGGGTAACAGGCTTTAAGCAGAACTAAGTTCAGGTTTCCCCAAACCCAATTTCCTTCGTAAACAGCAATATCAGAATCTAAAGAATTAATCAATCTAAACCATGCACCACATGAGCCATTGTGAGTGAACGGGTATGGGAAGAGGGGCAGAACTCCCTTGTATTTCTGGTAGGGAGGGAGTCGGCCACATATCCAACAATTTGTAGCGTTGTTAGTCTGATGGGAGTGATGTAACATACTAATGAATGTATTATTGCGCAGCGCAAGTCTGTAAGACAATTCATGCGGAGGTAATTCGCTAAAAGAATGTTCGGCAGTGACGTTGTAAGCAGAATGTGCACGCTTAAAAATAGGGTAGTAGATATGCAGTAATATGCTGGCAGCAATAATCAGAAGACTTAGAAAAAACATAATCAATAATGTCACTATACAGTGACTACGAAGTGATTTACAATATGCACGTTTCTTGAGTTGTCTCTGTCTATCTCTCTCTCTATCTCGGTCTAGGGGATACATGTCAGAAACTAATTTAACCGATTCACCTAGGGGAGGACTTAAACAATTAAACTGTCTGACTTGCTAGACCGTAGTTTCAGTCTATATTCCTCGGAGGCGGTTTTCTCAACCAGGGGAAGTTTTGAATCAGTCTGTGGAGGAGGGCAGGGCTTAGAGTCCAAGTCCGAAGGGAGTCCGTGAAACTTCTTAACGTGGCTCGAGTGCAGCCACCCTTTCCTGCCCTCAACCTTCACGGCGGTCCTCGTCGTCAGAAGAACCAATTTCGGGGTTTGCCAGCGGGGTTCCAGCGGACTTCTCCGGTCGAAATTACGAACAAAAACAAAATCACCAGGGACCACTTCATGGGGCTTCACATCGGTGTTGTCGGGAAAGGCTGCAGCTACCTGTGAACGACAAGATTGTAGTGCAGACATCAAGGAGGCAAGGTAATCTGTCCGCATAATACAGTCAACATCTGTGATTTTACGAGGTATTGGCGTCCCCCACATATTTGGTGGCCTACCAAAGACCACCTCATACGGGGATAGCCCGGTTCGAGAATGCGCTACCATCCTCATATAAAAAAGGGCAACTGGCAAAGCTACTATCCAGTCAACGCCTTTCTCTCTGCAGATTTTAGAAAGTCGGATTTTCAGAGTCTGATTATGACGCTCCACGAGACCTGCTGCCTCGGGATGCCGGACACAGTGAAATTTCCACTGATAGCCTAACAGGAGTGTGATGTGTTTCACAAGCTCGGATGAGAATGGCTGACCGTTATCTGAGTACACGATACGGGGCAAACCATACCGTGGGAAGAATTCGCGAACCAGCTGCTTGGCAGTGGTCGGAGCAGTGTAATCTGGGACTGGATATGCTTCTGTCCATCGGGAAAGTGCACATACGACTACGAGGACATACTTGAATCCTCGACAACCTTCCATCTGGATATAATCCATCTGGAGGACTTCAAAAGGGTGATCGGGAGGCTGGAATCCACATCGCTCTACGCGAATGGTTTTACCTGGAACGAACTGACAACAAATCATGCAAGTACGCACTTATTGTTTGGCTGCTGCTCGTAAGTTTTTATTGAACCATATGTGTTGAATACTGTCTAGCATGGCTTTTTCTCCTAGGTGTGCTGGACTATGTACTGTGTTAATGATGACTTGAACCATAGAGTCGGGGAGAAACCATGTAGATTTTCCCTTCGTCATCCATCCATCCTTGATCTGTTTGGATCCCTCCTAGTTCAGTCCACTTCTTGATTTCGTCTGGTGTGGCATGTGTCTGTATGTCAATTACATCATGTGCGGGATCCCTGACTGTCATGCAGTGTGTCGGTGTCGGAACTATTGTCTTTGTCAAGTCAGTTACATGAGTTCGATTCTGGGCAGTTTGCTTAGCTGTTCGGTCTGCCAGGTCGTTACCCTGGGAGATAGTATCGGTGACTTTTGTATGTGCCTTACACTTCATGATAGATATTGCAGTAGGTAGATGTATTGCATCTAACAGAGCTTGAATGAGGGGACCGTGTTGAATGTTGGCACCGTGAGAAGTTAAGTAACCTCTCTCTCGCCAGAGGACTCCAAAGTCGTGAACGACTCCGAATGCATAACGTGAATCAGTGTATATGTTAACTTTTTTATTCTTGGCTTGAATACAGGCTTGTGTCAGAGCGATGAGCTCTGCTGCTTGAGCTGACAGGGTGTCAATACAATTGGTTTCAATAACTTCGGTGTCTGTCGTGACTGCGTAGGCGGCCACTAATTCACCTGTACCTGTTCTCATGCATGAACCATCCACATAAAGTGTCAGGTCTGGGTCTGGTAATGGAACATCTGTCAAGTCTTGTCTGGGTTTCGTCGTAATAGTAATGACTTCAATACAATCATGTGCCAATGGATCTACACCACTTAATGGCAAAAGTGTGGCAGGATTTAATGTACTACAGCGTCTGATTTCTATGTGTGGTTGAAACAATGTCAATTCATAACCTGTCAGTCTTGCTATAGTCAAGTGTTGGGTCTGTGTACGATTTAAAAGAACTTCCACGGAATGTGGAACTTGTACTGTCAATTGATGTCCTAATACTATGGAGTCGCTTTGTCTGATTGCTAAAGCTGTCGCTGCAACTGATTTCAAGCACGCAGGCAGAGCCTGGGCTACTGGATCTAATGTGCTAGAAAAGTAAGCACACGGTTTGTGTGAACCTGCTTGTTCCTGAGTGAGTACTGACAAGGCAGTACCTTCACGTTCTGTGACAAAGTGTAAAAGGCTTACTGTAACATGGTGTCGCTAAAACAGGTGCTTGACATAAGGCTTTCTTTAAGTCTTCAAAAGCTTGTGTATGTTCCTGAGTCCAAGGGAGGACAGTCGATGTCGCTGCCTCCTGTGTTGTCAACTGAATGAGTGGTTTTGCTAGAAATGCATATTGGGGAATCCATTGTCTGCAGTACGAAGTGAGGCCTATAAAAGCCCGCACCTCCTTTTGTGTCTTGGGTGGTGACATGTTTACAATTAACTGGATGCGAACAGGTGTGAGCTGTCTCCCCACTTTGGACAGCAA
Organism: Lissotriton vulgaris; assembly: GCF_964263255.1. NCBI lineage: Eukaryota > Metazoa > Chordata > Amphibia > Caudata > Salamandridae > Lissotriton > Lissotriton vulgaris. The sequence goes on from NC_141693.1 coordinate 1,572,507,518, forward strand.
GTGACCAAGGTACACAACTTGCTGAACACAGAATTGCAGCTTCGAAGGGGATACCTTGTGCCCCTTGTCAGCCAGAAAATTTAGAACCGTCAGTGATGCTTTTTCACATTCGGGTTCACTTCGGGCGGTGATTAGCAGATCATCGACATACTGAAGTAGGGCGGTGTTAACAGGCATGTGGATACTGTCAAGTTGTCTTTTCAGTGCTTGGCTATAGATGCTGGGGCTTTCTGTGAATCCTTGAGGTGCGCGTGCAAATTTGAAACTTCGTCCATTTAAACTGAATCTGAACAAGTATTGGCTTTCCGGATCGATTGGGACGCTAAAGAAGGCGTTCTTGAGATCAATTACAGTAAAGAACGTCGCTTCTGAATCAATAACTGTCAGTAATGAAGAGATATCTGGAACCACGGGATAGTGTGGTACAATGCATTTATTCAATTCGCGCAGATCAATAACTAATCGATAAACAGGTGGTGCATTTGGATCAGTACGTTTAAGAACTGGAATGACAGGAGAATTACATACATTGGAGTCGGTTTCCACGACCACTCCTTGTGCAATGAGCTCGTCAATGATTTTCAGTAAAGCCACTACAGCATCTGGGGGTAACTTGTATTGTCGAATTCGTGGTAATACCACTCCTGCTTTGAGTGTGACTCGATATGGTGTAATGTGCATACAACCTACATCAGAGGGGCCTTGTGCCCACAAATGTGCGGGGACATTCTGTAACCGGTGGTCCATGTCTCTCAATACATAGTGACCTTTAAAATCTCTCAAAAATAATCGTACTCCTTCCGGAGAACAGCATATAATAGCTCCTAGAGCTTTCAGTGTCTTTATACCTAGCAAGTTTTCTGGGCATGATTTTGTAAGCAATAAATCTGTAGTCCGTGTCAAAGGACCAACTGCAAGAGGAAGGGGTTGCGATACTTCATTAATAATAGGCTTTCCTGAAAATCCAAGGGAAACATTCTGTGAGCCTGAGAGGGGTGCCCCTGGAACCTCATCGTGACTTATCGTGGTTCTGCTTGCCCCTGTGTCAATTAGAAACTTTCTGTCTTTCCCTAATACTTGACTGTGTACATAAGGACCCTCTTGATCTACAGGAACCTCAATAAGAGGCAAGCCAACCTCCCTCTCTAGGCTGTTTCATGTGTATCGCTGATAATCGGGGGTAGTCATTTTGTGCATACTGGTACATCTGTTGTGTCGTGTTTTGTGTTGCGGTAATGGGCTGTTGCTGTGGTACTGCTACGGTCTGTGGTGAAGCTGGCATAGGCGGAATATGTTGTATGTTCTGGGGTACTTGTTGTTGGGCCTGATCTTGTCTAGGTGGACGCGGTCTCTCCTTGGTCTTACCCGTGGAGATATTGTGTTTCAGAACTGCACAATCGTTTATATAATGACCTGGCTGTTTACAATAGTTACAAACTCCTTTAACAGGAGCCGTCGAATTACTGGGCTGGGTCGCACCCTTCTTGTGACCGTCAGCTGGCACTGACTGAGCAACTAACATTTTCATTTTCGTGTCTTTCATACGTCTTTGTTCGTGTTCTTGTTCTTCTCTAATTCTATTCTGGTGATACTGTAACATTTGTAACATTTGTGAAGGAGTATTAGCTTGCCAAGTGCTTTCGACTTTCAGTACTCTGTTCTTAACCTGGGGCAGGGAATTCTCGACTAATTTTGTTACAAAAAGGTGTGGATATGAATCGCTACTTGCTTTCAGGCCGCTATTAATACCAAAACATTTTTCAAATCGGGAATAAAAATCACTAGTGTCTTCATCGGGTTTCTGTTTGCAGGCTGAGATTGCACCCCAATCTTCCTTTTTCGTACTTAATAAACGTGGCAATACTTGTACTAACAATCCTGGTAACGCTTTAACTTTGTCTCCAAGCCCTAGGCCTGGAACTCGAGTATTTTCTTCGTTTTCTAATGCAGTCCAATCAATCTTTGCATTTCCCACTTCCCATTCTTTTTCTTTGAGTTTCTCGTAAATACCAGCAGGCAGTAATACTTTCAATATTTTCATAAGGTCTGGATAGGTGTAATCGCCCATGAGTAGCATATCTTTTATTTCACGGTGGAAACCTGCGGGATCTTTGTCATGGCTGGGTACTAATTTTTTCATTTCCAATAGTTCTATTTTAGTTATGGGCGTGTACACAAACACGCGTCTAAGCGTACTATCTGCATTCTGAACTGGGTGCACTTCTCGTAACGGATTCTGTCTGTCTATGTAATACATTTTTCTTTCCATGGAGTGGGCTGAATCAGATTGTGGACACAGGAAGGTACTATATCTGTGCCGATGTTCTAGAATTACTTTAATTAGATCGGTACCTAGACCTCTCCATTTATTCATGAGCAGTTCTGCTAATATATCAGGCAGGGGACCTGGATCGGAATGTTGGCTTCTATACAATAGGAGTAGGTGTTGTATCATGTATGTACCAGCTACAAACCCATTGTACTGCTGACCTAGCTAATTCTTGTTCGTCCATAGAATCGAGTACATGGTACCCCATTCGTTCTCGAAGTCTGTTGTCAGTGGCTTGGAATAAGTGTTCAGGAGTTCTCGGATTACACATGGCTTCCTGAAAAATTCTTTTACTTTCTGGACGTACTGGACGCATTGAATTATTATAGGGTCTTCCTTTACCTACATAAGCTATCATTTCTCTAACTGGTAACTGCGATTGTCCTGCTGCTTCTTCTGGTTCGTCCTCCTCCCCTGAGGATTCAAGTTTGTCTGAATCTATTTCTGGTGGTGGCTGTCTTCTTTCATGCATCTTTATTATTGCATTTCTGATCCTTCGGTACATATTTTCTATACAAGCCTGTTTATCATGATTCCCATCTGCTATATTCTGACCCCATCTATGGAGTGCTTTTATGTCGTCCGGGTTTGTACCCGGCCTATCCACTTCTCTTATTAGACAGTTTATAAGAAACCGTAATATCTTGCCTTGAGTATCAACTTTCTGGTAGGCCAATGCCTCCCTAATACTTTCAGGGCCTACCCCTGTTTGAACAAAATGATATATCTTATCTAGATGATCTACCATTCCAGGTAGTGTCAATAAAATGTTTGTGACTCGTCGCAATCGTACTGATGCGAGCATCATTCTGTCGTCATTCTTTTTACCAGGTACTGGATCATATCTACAGTCTGCAAGACGTTCTTTATATATATCAAAATCGGCTGCTTGAGGTGTACGTTGTTGTGCTAGATCTCTATAAGTCCACCGATTTGTTGGTGGCGGGGTTTGGAAACCTGCCTGGAAACCTGGGGTTTGGAAACCTGTCGCCCCTCCGGATGCGCTCCCTGAGGCGCCGGATCCGAAGGGATTAGTTACGTGCAAAGGAGGAGGAATAGGTGCAGGAAGAGGTGGAAGAATGGCTGGAAGACCAGGAGGAACAGCCGGAAGGGTTGGAACGGGAGGAACGGGAGGAGGAGTAGCTTGTCGCGGAGGTGGGGGCTGACGATCTCGGGGTCGAGCGCCGCCAGTAGGAGGTGTGCGTAGTGGTGCAGCATTAACATATTCGGGGGCTACATCGTCTAGATAGGAAGAAAGGAAAATGTCCTTTGCGGTTTTCTGATGCATTTTAGTCGGAAGCAATGGAGGTGGCAGATCTTTTGGTACTTCCGGGGTGGCCTTAGGTAAACCCTCGGCCAAGAGAGGATACATACCATTCATAAGGGTGTTTCGCTGTCTGTCTACTTGTTCTATTTTTACTCGGATACCTTCCTCAACTAATACGTTTTCTCGGGCCTTTTCTGAATCCTCTCTACTTTTCTCTTCTTTTCTGTGTGCTTTTTCTGTACGCCTATGCGATTCTTTACGCCATAATTCAATGGCATCTTTCTGTGACTGTCTGGCTTTCTTTTTCCATAATGCTTCTTCTACTCTCATGATGCAATCTGCATCCCATGTCCCAGCAGCGGGCCATCTCTGATTTTCTGCTAGATCCTTGGTGTAGTCCACCCATAAATCGAGATATAAAACGGCATCTAGGCCATGTTTGTGGTACATAAAGTACCCTGGAGTGTCCCTAGGTGGAATGGGGACAGCTTCCTCGAGTATTCCTTTTCTAGTTTTTATCTGTCTTAATTTGGAGAATAACGGCATCTTAAAATCTGGCTACTTGGTCCTTACTTAGATATGAACACAATGAACACAATAATCACAATAATGAAAATCGAACAATCACTCATACCACAACATCTTGAAAACACATTAAAACATTTTAAAACGAACAACAATGATTGGAATAAAACTAGCTACCTACATGATACTAGATGCACTGCTAAACAGTACAGATATACTGCTAAACAGTACAGATACACTGCTAAACAGTGCAGACCAGGTCTGTGTACCCAAACCCGTCTTGACCGGCACAAATTAATGCGCATGTCTAGATGCGTCCCCAGCAATGGTACTCACCGGGATGCACGGAAATGGAAGGCCTCGGAAAACTCTGGACTGGACTGGACTGGTCTGGACTGGACTGGACTCGACTCGTGACGTAGATACTTCGGAACTTCGGAACCTGGTGGGCCTCCGTATACCTCGGATCTTGCTCTCTCAGCTAGGCTCTGGTCGGGATCCTCCGCACTCCTCACCGCCTCGTCTGGGTGTTGATCGCAGCCTCAGTCACCTCTGTTGGCCTGAGGGAGATACAGGAAATCCTGCGGGTACGCGTAGTTGTCCGTCCGGCTGTGGCAGGGGGCCAGGCCTGCAACGCACCTCCGGCGCGTAAGGTGGGGGAGGGGTCCCTATTCGGGCGCCAAATTATGTGGTAAATTTTAATTACCCATGCTTAATTTATGCGGTAACGTTCAATAAGAATAACTCAGAAAAATAAGAGGCAAAATCCGTGATATTTGAGGTTTTCAAAAGGGGTTTTATTCCTTAAAAAGGAATGGGTATTTGGCTCGAGCCAAAGGTGGCATACCATTCCGTCACCACGTAGGTTCGGGAAGGGACTGACAGACAATACTTTATTGACAATCATTCATATATATAGTCAATGCATTACAGTAAAGGCATATGCAGAAGGCGTAACAGCTGAGAGGAGAGATAACAATACACATACGTAATGAAAAGGCGTTACAATAGGCGTGCATGAAGGCGTGTACTAGGAACGTCATTAACATGATGTCACAAGTAGGTGGATCCATATGAGAATCCTGCAGTGTCAGCAGAAATACATGGCAGAGATGCGCGCGCAGCAGCATGACGTGTGATTGACGTGTAACTGGAGGGTGAAGGGGACTTGACATTTAGCCCTACATGTGGAGACAGAAGTCTGGGATGTCAGATCAACCTAATCCCAAATCATATCTAATATCTCGTGTTTAAGGAACTGTATTATCTGGAAGGAAAGGTCTCTCGGACAGAGGCTATTCTATACTGACTGTGAGTGCGTGTATAAGCGTCTACGTGTCTGCATGAGATGCGAGGGGGCATGGGCCTACCATGGTAACAGGAGCTATGAATTACTTGCACGGAGACAGTGAGGCCGGGCCCTTTGCTCTGCAGCTGGAAGGATGTTTACTTGAACTACTAGACAGGAATGTATTTTTCGAGGAGCGGAGCAGATAACTTGAAGGCTGAATACAGTCTTGGCAGGCAACAGGCTGTGCCAAGCGCCGTTTGCCGCGCAGGGAGTAAGGCAGAGGTCACGGGTACAGATGCAGGCCCAGGCTGAGGCGTTCAGAGTCAGAAAGCAGGAAAAGGCTCGATGGCAGAATTCAGGGCCTACTTCACCAGAGCTGGAAAACGTGTAAAGTACACCACATAAAGACGTTGGCAAGGCATACTTAGGAACGGAATATTCGACCCATTCATGGTGGATCTGAAAGAGGACATGTTAACGTTGGACGCAAATGTATTTGCGTCTTCATAGCTGGAAGTGGAGGGAACATACATGTACTTGTAGCGCGTACACGGAGTCGTTGGGGTCTAAGATAGGGGACACAATTGATCATAAAAATTCATATTTCCTCAGAGCCATACTGACCTGGATTGCTCAAATAGCAACAGACTGGGTGCGTGGTGAAAACTGGCTCTGGTCACACGCGGACCTAAAGAAGAGGCAGGGGAGTGGTCAATATTGCCTTTGGCAATCCATGTATTCTTGTCAGGGAAGGTTCATTGTGAATCTATTCTCATTGCCGTGTTGCCCTCGACCTGCACGAGGAACTGATTTGGTGGGGATAGGGGGCTCCCTATGTGCGTGTGAAATGACTTCAAAGGCGCACTTACACTTTCACTTTGAGGTATTGTGGAAAACACTTAACAGGGATTCGGAGGCAGTGCGTGGCAGGCAGATGATTAATCGCACTGGCGCCTTCTGATCAGGTAACCAAAGTGTACTAGAGCAATGTACTCTGAAGGTGAGAGCACAATCTCAGACACGCAGGAAGCCGTGTAAAGACAGATAACCTTGCAAAGAGATAGTTTAGCGGTCAACAGGCACCTCCCTTTTTGGCGTTCTTGCCTGACAGGCTGGCAAGCCAAACAGGGAGGCAAGCAGAAGCAAAGATATTGAGAAAGACGCACAGGCACAGCAAGCAAACAGTCATGAAAAACGAACGGGCACGCGGATATTCAGGCAAGGAGGAGAGGGATGCAGACAGAATGGCAAAGAGTCAAGTAAGCAAAACGGGCGGGTAGCCTGGATGATGACCAACGGGGAGATGCTCAAACGAGCAGACAGGCTGGGGGATTTCGTAACTCGTCTTTCTAAGAATGTTGACGGGCTGACACATGTTTGGATACCACCAAGCTGCCCGGGCCGGGTACACATTGTATAACACTCCATACTACTGCACTGACCAGTTACATACGGCCCAGCCCACAGTTACCTTACTGCCTAGAGCCCCTTAACACTTTCAGAGTAGGCTGCATACTCCCTAGAGCCCCATACAGCTCCCTGAAGGGGATACTTGCGACCCAAAGCCCTACACAGCTCATCGGGCAGATAATATTCAGAATAGGGCCCGTGCTGCTTCCATATTACCCAGAGCCCTATAACTCTCTCTGAGCCGATGACATAGTGCACAGCTTCCAAAAATGGGCAGGAAGTCCTTATACCGCTCACCAGGCAGGTAACATCGGAACAGATCCCCACACTACCTCCCTGGGACGGTGCCAGACTGCGTGTACGCCCAAAACAGCTCTCTCCTGTGCAGGTAACACTAGCACAAGCCCCATACAGCTCTCAGGGGCAGACACGTTACATAGTGCCGAGAGGTGTCCATTTCTGTCTCGCAGTTTTCATATTACAGGTTAAAATCACGAAACTGCTCTGTACCATCTGACAAGCAGTCCGTGGACCTCTGTAAACCAACCAAAAATGAGTATGCAGAGACTTAGTGGAGCACCAGAACCTTATCTCACGGGGTGATAGGGGGCAGAGGGGTGACCCAGCACCGGAAGCGTGTCAATGTGCAATTACCCACCGAGCCGCACGTTGGACACTCTACCTTAAATCCGTCTTCGCCGACTTTACTACAGAACTTCCTTTACTTTGAACACATCTTCACTGTCTTTATTTCTAGGGTACCTTTACCCTCAACCTGTCTTCAGTGACTATAATTTTAAGCCAGCATTTGCACCAATGAGTGTTCAGGACGTTTACCAATGAGCTGCCTGTGATGCCGTTACCACAGAGCTGTAAATACCACGGTGGTCATTGTGCGGCTTTTCACGCACCTGGCTCACTACAGTGAATTTACCACTGAGCTGCCACAACACTATTTCCCTCTCTTGCCTCTTCTGCTGTATCTGAGCTCACCTTTATCTACCCAGCTGGAGCCGGGCCATGTTTATCTCTGCACAATGGGCCCGAAGGTGCACTTTAAGACAGTGTTTCAGCGCGAGAGGAGCCTGTCTTGGACCCGTTGTGGCACCCTGGCCGTGCACGCTATCGGCACTACCTTGAGTCAGACTCAGACCAGAGGGCCCGGGGAAACAGGCCCCATTGTGACCTGTGACCACAGAGTCCTCTTTCAGCCTGAGTCATGGGCACACAGTGCTAGTGGATCCCAAATCAAACAATACTCGTGAGTACCAAAACCGATGCCCAAGGCCTCCCCAAGGCCCTGGTTAGGGTCAGACACCCAGACCCTATCCAGTCGCAGTCAAACTACCTGCATAATGAAGATCACGTTCCCGAAACACAAGTACATGTTTTAGGGGGGTCTGCGCAATGCACTCTGGGATGCACATACCCCGTCTGAAGTAGTTCTTCAATCTGTCCTCAGCGTTTGAACCCTGGACCACACCTTCCAAACTGAGGCGACTGGGAGGGTGTTGCATGCCCACTAGGAGGACGTCGATGGGAGGGAACAGTTTTGCTTGACATGCACTCCGAGTGCCTGAGGGGTTCCGCTTTTCACCTTTGTGTTTTAAAATAGGAACAACAAAAAGTTTTTAAATCGAGCTTCAAACTGCACGTTTGCTGCTGCCACGCGCTGTACATACCATTTGCTGCTATTACCTAAAGCAAAGGTACTCATGTCCAGCATCTAAGCTATCTGCTCAAGACACTAAATGAAATGTCACAATCCCACTCATGAGGCCCGTGCCTTCACCCTTCCGGTAGGGCTGGATTTCACACGATCTGCTTTTACAGAAGTTCTGAAATGAATGAGTGACCCGGATTTGAAGATCCAAAAGCAGAGTTTTGCTAGTTCAACTCAGCCAATGTGCTATCTAGATAGGGAAAGGCTCAGCCAATGTGCTATCTAGATAGGGAAAGGCTCTTATGAGCGCACTGTTACTGTGAGGACTTCAAGGCACTAAAGGCCACCTTTGCTTCCCTGTCGTCTACGAGGTTACAGTCCTGCTTTCACTGACTTTAGAACAAACCATCACTGACTCCAGCGCGGATTCCAGTGACGCACTGCTGATGTAGTGACAAGCTACACCGGAGCATCTTTCGCCGGCACTCTTACGGGGATCCGGATGTGAACAAAAAAAGTGCACACCGACTAATGAAGGAGTGTGTGTACTGCGGCCGATAAAAGATCTAATCCCGGTGGGTGGGGCCAAAAGTAGAGAAGTTGGCAACAAGGAGGGACTAAGAAGCCTCCTTTACAATCAGAAGCCAGCGTTTTGCATGGGAGATAACACTACCCAATTAAAAAGATGGGGACGGGGCTTCAACTCCGCTTCTGAGAGCTTCGGAATCCGTATTGATTCCAAGAAGCTCGTACAACGAGAGCAGCGCATGCACGCTGCTTAGACAGCCGAGACCTTAAAAAAGGTGTTACAGGCCTAACATGATTGGCATAAGTTCAGTATAATGGTAATATGAGAGCATAGTAATGCTCCGATAGGAATTGTTATCAAGCAGCAATAAAGAATGCTAGCACAAATTAGAAATTTGTCCCACATCAAATGCCTCTAAAAAGCATTTAAGGATTTTCAGTTGACTGACCCTATAATATATCTAATTACACTTCAGTCACACCATCAAAGAATCAATGCAGCTATCTTGCACGTTTTTTTCACCAAAATTGAGATCATTACCTCTTGTTTGATCCATCGTCTGCATCTTACATACACACGTTCACCTGCAGTCCTAATTAGTCTAGTTTTTTTTGCTGCCACCCCACCCAATCCCCCCTCCCCCACGAGCAGATTTTCTATAAGGTGAATTCCATTATGGCTCCATTACAACGCATCCATGTCACACAGCCAGAATACTTGTCTGAATATCTATTCAGGCACCACTCAATTGGATTTTAACCTATTACCTCATCAAATCCTCAATTCTCCGGTTTTGTTGAACACTTTGCCTTGTCCAGCTCATTTGACTTCCGGCCATTCTATGGAACATAGTCCATCTTAGTTGGATCCTTAGATTATTATTATTTTATTATTTATTTTATTTAGGTTTTTATAGAGCGCGTAGTCACCCTCGAGTATCCCAGCGCTGAAACCTCGGACTCCTAAGGGGGGGGGAGGAGAAGCTGCAGATGCATTAGGGAAAAAGGAGAGTTTTGAGGGATTTCCTGAATCGAAGGAGGTTTGGTTCAGCTCTGAGGCTCGGAGGGAGGGCGTTCCATTTCTTGGCAGTGTTGACCGAGAAGCGGCGGCCACCGGTGCGGGCCTTCTTCACCCTACGGACAACAATGAGGTTTCCCTGTTCTGACCGGAGCGCTCTCGTCGGTATATATGGAATGATCCAAGTGCTCAGAATAGGGGGGCCGACGTTGTGCAGAGCCTTGTGGGCCAGGCAGAGGGCCTTGAAGACGACTCTTTCCCTTACGGGGAGCCAATGAAGTTTCTTAAGAGCTGGTTTGGCTGATGTTCTTGCTGGGGTATTTGTGAGTAGGCGAGCTGCGGCATTTTGGGTCTTTTGCAGTATTTGAAGGGTGGCTTCCGGCGCTCCGAGGTAAATGGCATTACTATAGTCCAGCCTGGATAGAACTAAGCCCTGAATTAGCAAAAGACGGGACTGGGATGGTAACAAGGGAAGCACCTTTCTGCATGATCTAAGTAGACCATAGCAGATGCCGGCAGTTTTCCTAGCCTTAGTCCTGAAGGTGAGGTCGGTCTCCAGCCATACTCCCAGACTCTTAACCTCTGTCTTAGGAGTAGGGGGTTCACCCATACAGGCGGGCCAGAGGTTGGAGGGGAGGCTCAGAGTTTTGTGACCTAGGATTAGGATCTCCGTTTTTGACCCGTTTAGCTTTAGGTCAGAGTCGCTCATCCATTGATGGACGTTGGAGAGACAGTCTCGAAGATTGGAGGGCTCTAGCTTGGGGTGTGAGAGTGTCACCACCAGCTGAGTGTCGATAGTGACTCCGAATGGAGAGACCAGCTCCTCCAGTGGGGCCATATACACGTTGAAAAGCGTGGGGCTCAATGAGGAACCCTGAGGCACTCCACACCGGAGGGGGATCGAAGGGGAGCGGCTTTCTCCTTCCCAGACTTGGAAGGAGCGTCGGGAGAGAAAGGATGTGAGCCATTTCAACGCACTGTCTTTCACGCCCGTGTTATCCAGGCGCTGGGTTAGGACCTGGTGGCTGACCGTGTCGAATGCCGCACTTAGGTCTAGGAGGACCACTGCCACTGATCCTCCAGTGTCAATGATTTCTCTAGCTTTCTCTACAGCAGCCAGGAGGGCGGTGTCAGTGCCCTGACCTGGTCTGAAGCCTGTTTGAGAGTTTTTCAGGAGATGGTTTGCTTCTAAGAAGTGAGATAGTTTTTTGTTTGCCAGCTTCTCCGCGACCTTACCTATCCAAGGGAGGAGCGAGATGGGTCTGTAGTTGGATAGGTCCGCGGGGTCTAGCGAGGGCTTCTTAAGAAGTCCTTTGACGACGGCCTCCTTCCAGCTTTGTGGGACTTCTCCTTGGATAAACGAGGTGTTAATAAGGGCAGTAAGTCTAGCTGTGATGGTCCGAGCGATGTTTTTAGTGAACCGTATGGGAACAGAATCGCTGGGGGCACCACTCTTCGTAGATGCTAGAGTAGCTGCCACTTCCTCTTCCGTGACTGGTCCGAATGAGGCCAAATGAGGTGCATCAGGTGTATTAGGGGGGTTCCCTAATGCAGGGGATGGGTCTTTGGCTTTTCCCGAGGTGGCCTGATTGGTGGCAGGAAGAGAGGAAAGGATTTTTTTTATTTTTTCGTCGAAAAAATTGGCCAGGTTGACACATTTTTCTTCGGCTGCTATGGGGTCCAAGGGTGTCTGCGCGGGGGCTGGGACATGGAGGAGCTCTTTGAGGATAGAGAAAGTCTCTTTGGCCGAGCAAGAGGAGTTTTTTATTTTTTCCTCATAGAAGGAGCTTTTAGCGTTATGGAGGGCTTGTTTGTAAGCTTTCATAGCTGTTTGATAAGCGTCTTTCTCCGACGTCGATTTATTTTTTCTCCATGTACGCTCTGTCTTTTTGCACTCCTTCCTTAGAATGTTCAGGGGCGGAGTGTACCAAGGTGCATGGTTTATCCTTTTTACATGCTTAAGGGAGCTAGTTAGTGGGATGAGGCTGTCTAGGGGGTTGGTGAGCCAGCTGTTGAATTCTCTATCGGCGCTGTTTGGATCAGTTGGGAGGGGGCCATCGGATTCCCGTAGCTTAGCCTCCCATTCCTCTGGTCTTAACTTGTGCCATCGTCTGGTTTGTATCCTAGTTTTCTGTTTGGGAACCGGGGTGGGATGAAGGGGCCAGTACATAGGGATCAATAAATGGTCTGTCCATGGGAGAGGAGTGGGGTCTTGGGTTTGGAGGTTCCTAATATTGGTGAAGACCGGGTCTAGGAGCTGTCCTTTCTCGTGGGTGGCTTTCGAGTTCAGAAGAAGGAGGTCAGCTGACATAAGGTCTGCTAGGAGGTTGGCGGCAGTGTTGTCTGCTGGGTCTAGGAAGTGTAGGTTCAGGTCCCCTAGGAGGAGAAAATTGGGCGTTGATGTAGTTTTTAGGAGGATGTGGTCCATCAGGGTGCTTGAGAAATCTCCTAGCGAGCCTGGTGGTCGGTATACCAGAAGACCCGATAGTGAGGTAGTAGGGGAGATCTGAAGGATGAAATTACAGTTTTCACAGTCCTTGACCGAGCCGCCATCGATTCTACAGCTGATACAGTCTTTGTGGAGTATGGCGAGCCCGCCGCCTCTTCCGACCGGTCTGTTCAGGCAGCCGATTTGGTAGGGTTGCATTGACCAAGTCAAAGTCATTGCTGGGGGTCAGCCATGTTTCGGTCAAAAATAGGGCGTCTAGCAAAAGGGCTTGAGTGAGGAGGTTTATCTCGTGAGAGTGTTTTACCAGAGACCTGCAGTTCAGGAGCCCGAGTTGAAGCGTGTGGCTGGGGTCCGTGGCTTCAGGGGTGTCGCAGAGGGTGCATCCTGTGAAGGGGGTGATAGTATGATAATAATATTAGATGATAATATTATCATCTTATATCATCTTAGATGATATTAGATCTGGGATGACTAGGGAATATGTTCCTCCTATATTTTTCTGCTGCTTTTTACACTATCTCCCCTCCTCTCAAGGTTTAGGAAGCTTGGTGTGGTGAGCAGGGCCTTAGCAGCCTAGATTCTTTTGTGGGTGGAGACTTGCAATTGCTCTTCTCACTCCATGTAGCCACTGAATAAGGTCTTGTTGATTAGAATTTCTTGTTAGGCCGAGGGAACACCTCATTCTGCATGTTCAAGCTTTATCGTACACCTCTTCCCTACAGTTTAAGCTTCATTTGTGTCTTGTGTATTCAAGTGGGTGCATTCTGGATGCAGACAAATTAATTACTTTAGAATAAACTCTGGGAAAACTGATATATTTTTTGTTTTGTGTTTCCCTGTCTTAGTGGTTTGTAATTAGGGTCCTTCGGCACGCCACTCGGTCAGGCTGCCCAAGACACAACTTGGGATTTATATTTCACCACAAATTAGTTCTTTCTCCTCAGCTGACTATACAGACTTTTTCCTGTTTTTGCAATCTTAGAATGTTCCAATACTGCTTATAGCCCACTGCAATATTATTGCTTAAGCCCTAAAAGCAGCTAGTTTAGACTATGGCATGGAGAAGTGTGGCTCAGGGGTTAGAGGCGGCAGACCTGGAGCTTGAGTTCGGCCCGGGACCAGGGTTCAATTCCCCGCCTCAGCGGGTCTTGGGCTCAAAAATTCCACGGACTCGTTAATTCTCGCTCCGGTGCCTCCTCGACTCACGGGTTCACACTCTGCGACTCTGGGCAATAGCTTGCTTAATCTCCACAACGGCCCCTCGCGGTGGGATGCCTGGCTTTCACCTTGTGGATACCCTGCCAGGGTTATCTCACAGGGGAATACCAGGACGGGTTCCCTAAGCAAGCGCTGAAATGCCCCAGGGTAAGTCGTGCGCTATATAAGTTTCATTCATTTCATTTCATTTCATTTCATTTCATGCAGTTTATTTATGCATTTCTGTCCACTGCATGCAGGCCACACAAAACGTTGCACACCGCTTGTTCTCGGTTTAATGACTATCTCCAGAAGCTCCATTGGCTTTAGGCACATAAGCATATACATCAAAAGCCTCATGAATTTGTCATTAAGCCCTACTGAAACCAGGGATTGCTTATCTCTGCTTCTGTCAGACATTACTTTTCCAGCATGTATACTCAGACCTACATCTGCAGATTTGCGGTCTTTGCCTTCATTTCTTCCACTGCATAAATATGGAACACTTTTCTAGCTTATCTGTGATCAGTCAACCATTTTCATTTCCATAAGTTAATTAAAACCTGGCATTTTTTTTCTACAATTTTTTCTTTTAGGCTTCATTAATAGACAAATGTCAGCAGAAATTCTCTATCTGGTTGAGGTCACAGTTTAGTGCTCTAAAGATGTTTTATTTGTTCTTCCGTTTTCTTCTGGAGGAAAACATGGTATGATCTCTCTTGTTTTATTGCTGATGTGTTCTTCCAAAGGGAATTCAGTGTCCAGGGTGAATCCAAGTTAAAAATCCTTGTCACAATCGTCATACCACAACTACTTCATATTTTTTTTCACGAGTTTGCGTAACCCACTTGTTTTCTCAGAAAAATTCCTAACAAATTTGGAATAGTACTCCACCAGCCTGAGAAATGAACGGAACTGGTCCTTATTTTTGGGTTTTGTTGCACATTGAATGGCATCAAGGATTTTTACCTTGGGCTCAATTCCCTTCCACGATACATGATGACTCAAATAATCAACACCTTCTTGAGTAAACTTTCTCCTTTCTTAGTCAACCCACTTCAGTTGATGATGTCCAGGACTGTCCTTACCCTGCCGTCATGTTCTCCCATAGATTCACCAAAAATTAAGATGTTGTCTTGGAGGAACATGACACCTTTGTCTTTGAACAGATTATTCTTCAGCCGCTGGAATACAGCGGATGCCAAAGCTAACCCGAACGGCATTCGTATATACCGAAATGCCCCTTCCGGCGTAACAAATGGTGTCAGGTGTCTGGAATCTCTACTTAACTCAATCTGGTGGTAAGCTGACGATACATCAAAAGAGGTAAAGTATCTGGTGTTGCCCAAAGTCAATAGCATTTCATTTATGTTCGGCAATGGTTGGCGATCTACCCAGATATTAGAATCGAGGTCCCTAAAATCCACACAGTCTTATCGACTTGTCGCCTTACGCACCAGAACAATGGGTGCCAACCACTCTGGACCTTCAATGGGTTCTATTATTCTGGCAGAACACCATTTGTCTAGTTCAATTTTTAGTTCACCCCGTCGGCTTAGTGGTACCTGGCGCACCTTGTGATCTACAGCCTTCGCGTTGTGAAGTTACTTTTCTAGGAATTTCTTTGACGACTTTTCCTCAGCTTGTTGGCATGTCACTGTGCACGTTCCTGTGACACTTTTATCAGGCATGGTGTGCTCAAGGTTCACTGTGTACAATTCTACATTGCACCTACAGTCAAAAGCTTCCTCAGTCGCATAAAATATTTGGCAAGCATGACATTTTTATTAAATATATTGACAGGCATCGGATATTCATGTCACAATGTAAAAAATGCAAAAAAAAATAGGTAAACGCTGAGAGTTGCCCTATCGTTTTGTGATTGAAACTAAATGATAAGCGAGCTATGATTTGTTTTTCAGTGTCCCTAGCTATGTTAATTTATAAATTTACCCTATACTTCATTCCCCAGTATTACAGATGTAAATTATGTTGTCTGTTGCTTTCAATTGCACAGTTACAAAGTGTTTTCATGCAAGGGGGTCTCGTGGAAACAAGTTGAAAGGGGCAGTGTCAGTTAGTGACTACAATTTACAATATTTAAGCGTTGGATACATGTGCCTTACTGACGCAATCTAAGAGTGTAAAATTCCTAATGTGTAGCTACAAACCAATCCTTAATTTAAAAAAATGCTGCAGAAATTATGAACTTCCATCACATAGATGCGCATTGAGATGGTCCAGCTAGATTGTCATTTAGGAGACTTCTCAAACATACAGTATTGCAAGTAGAGAAGATATGTTGGAGCTGTGGCAAGATGTTATTATGAAAAGTTTTGATTACATTTTTTTCTGTATTTGAGGCATGATTTCCTTCATTTATCTCCTTTTTGTTGTCTTCCCACAGAATTCCGTGTTGGGGAATATAAGAGCATTCCTGCAGATTTTACGACAGGACCAGTCGCAGGCCGCGCCAGGCCGCAGACGACGTCGTGGACGTCACGCCCGCCGAGTTCTGCGACGCCTGAGGCGATGGGGCCTCCTGCCCAGGTCAGCCGTTGCCTCATCCTTTGGTGGTTCTGATAGCAACTCTGGGCAGCAGACGCCACCACTTGGCACAGACGTCGTCGAAACAGGAGATGGCATGTCCACCCGTACAGCAGTGCCCTTGCTTCCCGAAACCGGCAGCCCTAGTGAGGCCCCGCCGCTGCCAACAAAAATTCTGCCTTCATCTGCAGACGCGTCAGATTCTCGAGCTGTGCAGGAACAGGCTACACCCCGAGACATGACAGTCCCTCGAAGCACTGAACAGTACCCAACTGTGGCCTTCACCAACTTCGGTGCTGCCCTCTCCGATGTAGTCCAAGCGCTGCGAGGCCGCCTCTTCTCACAGCAGTCGCGCAGGTGTCCTGGGCACCCAGAAATGCTGCTGCCCACTCAGCATACCCCTCCTGCAGATGACGATGACGATGACGTCCTGTTACTGCCACTAGCTGAGGCTCGGGGATATCCACCCCAGCAGGCAGAAGGGGAGACCCTACCTTGGAATCCCCCTCTCACAGCGGACGGCCGCAGTGACAATGACGATGATGTTCTGCTTCTGCCTTGTTAATGGCAAACCGATCCAGTTACGGGGAAACCCTTTTCGCAGTCCCTGGGAGGGTCGTGACTCGTGAAATGTTTTTGTATTAGTCGGGCTGCCTACGAGGCCAGGGGAGCTAGTAAAACACCGTAAGCAACATCAAATTTGCCAATGAGGCCTACTGTCAGCACTGGCTGAGGCAGTCAACTCCTCGAAAAGCACTTTGGTGGTTTCTGAAAGCCCAGCACTTGCTACTGTTAAACTCCTCATTTCACGTCTTTTCCCTTTCTTTCACTTTGCACTCTGGGGTGATTCATTTACTTTACGAGTCACATTAACGTCTTCCTCATCTGCCATTTTAATTGTATTTTTATCAGATGGCATTGTGGGTTAATGCAAAGAGAAATGTCCATCTTGTGAGCTGCTGAGCGCATGGGCAATATCCTGGTGAGAAGCCCAAGAAGGTTCTTGTAGTTCAGTGATTATCGTGTGTACTGTAAATATCTATTGGACTCAGAGGGTTATAAAATCACATTGTGTGTGTGTGTAAAATGCAGACTATGAGGACGCTGGGTATTAAAAGTTTAATTTGAAAGCTAGAAGCCTCAAGATTGTGGCAAGAACGTAATATAGGTTTATATGGTAAATATCTGACGGGGTTTCAAGTCCTTTGTTTCTGTTCACATTCCTATGTATTTTAAATTGTTCGTTTTTTAATCCTATTCATTTTTACACATCTGTATTGCCTTTTCTTTAGCTTGCACTTTGATTTTTGTGTTTTGTATTTTCATTTTTTATTTTAGCTATGGTTATTTTCTTTTCTCTTTCCTATTTTATTTCAGATGTTTTTGGAGTCGTTTTCACTCCTATTTTTAAGTTGTAGTGGTTCTCGTCTCATGTGATATCCCTTCCCACAGTCTGTTCTTGATTTGCAGTGGAGGCGAGCCATTGTCTGCCAAATGAGTGGAATATTATTGGTGATATTCTTGTGTAAGGTGATTTAAAAAAAATATTTTTTTACCTCTCCGCATTTGTGAATAGGTTTTTCTGAACTAATAGAAAAATACATATAATTTTACGGACTGTATCCCCAATGAGGGTTAAAAGTGTGATTCTTTCTGCAGGCCATCTCGCCCTTCCATCTTCTGAGGTCTGTACTAAGAGCACCATCGAGTAACAATAGTGCCTACAATATATGTAAATAACCAAGAACTGGAAAATTTGGTGATTGACACTTTATAAATGATGAAAACAATCGACGCAGATGGTGATTTTTTTTTTCTTCTACCTCTCGCATTTGATGTTCAAAGAAATATTTTTTCCCGGCATTCATTTTTGGGCAAATGAGATGGGGTGTTTCTAATTTTATAGTAAATATATATCTTTCCGAGTGATTTCTGTAAAAAAAAATCGAAGATTGTTATGGTGGAAGTTGAAAATTTGTAACATGGTTTATCGATTTTTTTGTTTACATATCCTGTTTCGAGGACATTGTAATTCAAATCTGTAGAGAAATAATAGTAATAATAATTTGCCCCCTAGCTTCATGGAAGCCACAAAGTAAATTAAAATGGCTGCATGGGATGCAGAACTGCAATGGCTACAAAAAGTTAAATTCTTAAGAGTTAAATGCGTATAGGCTATATCAATATAATTTTGTAAGGGGGTGGCAATGTATATGAGAGGACATTAGTTATTAGAACACTGGGATATCTCTGCCCAAAGAAACACCACTACTTGAATGTAGTAATAGCTGGCTTCTGTTTTTCTGAATGCCATCTTCTGACAGTTAATATAGGCGTTAGCATTGCTCTGTATCCCTTTTGGTAACGTTCCACATATGTCCATTGCAGACAGAATGTTTGATTCCGGTTGTGGTGATGATGTGTTAATTTTAGACAGAGTTGTTATGGTATGTCGGGAATACGGTGCGCTGGCCTGTGAAGGATCTGTCCAGTGAGGACCCTCATGCTACAGTGACATCCAGCATACATTTGCAGCCTGACACGTTCATTAGAGGTCCTGAAAGAAGCAGAGACGTTGGTGCTGATGGACTTGCAGTGGTAAGATACATCAGATCACAAGTCCTTAAAAAAAGAAGTGGGAGGACTAACCAAGTTAGACAGTATGCAAATTACATCATGGCTCTTAACATCAAAGTGCTTGACATCACGACACAAAACACCACACTTGGCATCACAACCCATGACCTATCAGGAAATTACAGTAAATAATCAAAAAGAGGGATGAGGGATCGATGTCTCCGTTTCGTTCCCCAAGGTTAGTTGCCAGTTATCAAAAAATAGAAACGGACACTAGTTACACCTTATGACCATTGGTATAAGGGATAAAGATCAGAGTAGCCTCAAAAAACTCAATGTTTCGTGTTGGAAGAAGGTGCGGTATATCTGGTTCGTCCGCCCCACATTAGAGTTGTGGCAGTTATCATTGGCTACTCCGAAGTGAATGTGCCAGCCTCACCCGAGGCACCTCTGGTCTAGGGTGCAGTGTCCAGAGATTTGAAGTGAGAAAAAGGTGCAAAATAAAGTGTGCAAAAAAGGAAAAAATAGTTAAAAAGGGGAAAAGAAACAGCCCGAAAGTTCTTTAATGGGGGTTGTTTCTTCCACGTTAAAAATTGAGTGGTACGATGTTAGACCGAGTTACTAGGTCTGATAGTATAAATTCACAAAATGCGTCGACATGTTTCAGCTCCGTTAGGCCAGGAAGGGTCTGCGGAGCTTTCGTCAGGACTCACAAACATAGATATATAGTACTTACACTATTTGTGTAGTCTTATTTGGCGTGCAAACACTCTTATTTTGGTTACACAATTGGGGAAATTTTCCTTCTTAATCTGTAGCCAAAAGAGTTTTGATCTTTATCCCTTATACCAATGGTCATAAGGTGTAACTAGTGTCCGTTTCTATTTTTTGATAACTGGCAACTATCAGGAAATTACATCAGATCTTAAGATCACACACATGTTTATCAGGTCTATCATGAGTACATTTGAGTGCATCACAATATGTAACAATTTAGATTTTGCTTCCGGGTTGTGCCAAAGAAAGTGACGCAACCCAGGCTCAAAATCTGGGTCTCAACTTATACATTTACTTTCTAAAACCCTGCCACAAAGAAATTAGCAACAAGGAGAACCATGACAGTAAATCTGTTCTGCTTGATTGGTTGACATTTTACATTTTAAAATATCTTATGGGGTTAAGGCACCTGCTGCAGAGATCTTTGGGACAAATCTCAGGGACTGATAATAATGGTAAGATAACTCTGGAGGTTGATGTATTTGCTGGAGTGTATGTGTTTTGTCTAGTCCTAGTTTTGAATTAAAGTAGCATAGAGAGTTAATAGATCTCCTGCAAAGCACATCATGTAGCACACAAATGAACGTTTTTTGTCTTATGTAAATGGGTGAAATGAGTTACAGCTTTTAACAGAGATTCTTTTATTGCTTGCAGTTAATAAATTGTCACTGTCTTATGTAACAGATCCTGCACATTGATTTACACAGTTGTCAATGTGTAATGTGTATTCATGATGTAAAGCGCTCCGACACCCTGCATTTCGATGAGTAGTGCGATAAAGGAAATAAAACAAAATAGTGGTAATTAAAGTATTTGTGTAAAAAAAAGGGACAGGCCAACACATCTTACATTCCTACAGTGCATGTGTATCTCTCATATGAAGTGACTGAACAGTGAAGTGATAAGGTGTGTGTCTTGGGGCCATATGTATCAAGCACTTATGCGAATTTCGGCGTTTGCGAACGCATTAGTGCTAAATGGTATGTATTAAAGAAATCTGCGTGCAAAATAAGGAATCGCAAAATTTGCGATTCCTTATTTTGCGATTGCATTTAAGGAATTGCAAATTTTGCGATTCCTTAAATGCAATGTAAGAAGCATTCAGAAATGCAAATTGGCCTTAAGGAATCGCAAATTAACACCTACTTGAAGTTGGTGGTAATTTGCAAATTCCTTAAAGAATGCACTTTATTGCATTTTTCAAAGTGCAATGTGAAGCACATACATGCCCTTAGGGCATGTATGTGCGCCATATGGGCACTCATGCTAAGTTCAGGGGTGCAACAGGGTGTCCTTTGGACACCCCTGCACCCTTGAATTTATTCTCAATCTGCGATTCTCAAATTGCGAATCGCAAATTGAGAATAACTTCCCATTCATTCCTATGGGCCTCCTGGCCCATAGAAATGAATGGGAAAGTATTCCTTAATTGCGATTCGCAATTAAGAAATACTAAGGAATCGCAAAAAAATTCGATTTTGTACATACATCCCTATTTACGATTCTCAAATAGCGATTTCTAAAAAAATCGCTATTTGAGAATCGCAAATCAGGTTGTTGATACATATGGCCTTTGATTCCCTGCCATTGCATTTTGGTGTGAGGTTCCTGATAGCTCCCAGCCACAACAAAAGGAGGCCTGATGCCCCCTTAACTTCGGCCTTTGTTATGGGCTCAGCTGAAATTTGATAAGCCCTTTCACCAGCCAATAAACACACAGTAAAGAAAACAAAAAAACTACATTTCCCATGAGTACCACTGATGACCATAGAGGCTAGATAGTATAAAAGGAACTATAGAGGACAATACTTCCTCTTTCTTTGTCCAGAACAGTTCAACAACCAGAATAAAGTCTCAAGAAACCAAAGGATCCCTGACGAGGAAACCGAAGCCGAGGATCTTCCGTGCAGGGCACCATCTCCTGGCGATGAGGAACACGAGAGCAGCATCTCATTTTGGGTCTGAACCTGAAAGGTAAAACGGAGCCGTAATACCAAACACCCATGAATGTACGAGATATAATAATAAATAAGTAGGGTGGGCAAAAAAGAAGGCATAGAACATCATGAAGCATATCAGAACATAATTGCATATAAAGCAGTAGTAAAGACAATGCAATATAGATATAAACAAGGGTGGGATAATCCTTGCCTCCTGTCCTTAATAGAATTGAAAATTCTTGGCACGAATGTTAGCAAATTTTTAATTCTATGGCAGGACGGAGGCTCCGATTATGCTTGTTCAAAGCTTAGCCACCACAATGGAAGCAACATCCACAATAGGCTTGAAATAAAATGTTTTAAACACGGACTCCGAAGACCAATCAGTGGCCTTCATTAGCCCCCCTAGCAGAGTGAGCACCAAAGATGTTAACATCAATACCTGCCTCCAACATGAGGTAACGCACCCAAAGGGCCAATGTTGCGGGAGTCACAGGCCTAAAGGGCTTTTCCAAAGCAATTAACAGTTGACCCTGTAAATCATGTCAAAAAGGAGCAGTACTCACCTCGTAATCCTTGATGCATTGTACCACACAAAGTTTTGGATTGTGTGGAAAAGAATAAGACACAGAAGATGTGTTGCATTTAGTACGTCGAGAAATGACAAAGGAAACGCCCTCCGGGAAGAACGTGCGTCCAGCAAGATCTAAAGCACGAACATCCGAAACACGTTTACAGGACAACAGGCACAACAACATAGTGAGCTTGGCAGACAATTGCTTGCGAGTCAGCAAAGAATTGGAAGGCCATGAATCTAAGAAACGAAGAACTGAGACATCCCATAAAGAGACATACTTAGGACAAGGAGGTTTTACCATCCGAATGCCTCTGAGTAGTTTGGAAACTAAAGGATGCTCCCCAACAGGTTTACCATCAACAGAAACATGTCCTGCAGAAATGGCAGAACAAAAATTATTTCCAGTTCTGTATGCCAAACCAGAAGAAGCAATGGATGCTAGAAAATTGACAACTAAAGTGATATCTGCAGAAGCGGGATCCACCGTCCGTTGTGAACACCAATCACACCATCGTTTCCAAGCTGACGCATAAAGTTTGTGTGTGTTGGGGGCCCAAGCTTCACCGATAAATCTGGCAGCGTCTGAAGAAAGGCCTGGGATTTGCCAGCGACCCCCGAAATCCGCCACGCCACTAGACTGAGGTGACCGGAAAGTACGAGAGGGTGAGGTTTCAGAAGAGGGTCCAGCAACAGGTTCCATTTGTGGGGGAGAAGGAGCGGCGTTGAGCAGCACATCTCCAGAAGAACCGGAAACAACGCCTGAGCTCTCCAAAGAGGAGTGATGAGAATGAGCTTTGAAAGAAAGTGCTTCGTGCGGGCCAGGACTCTGATAATCATCACAAAAGGAGGAAAAGCATAGCACAGGAGAGGAGGCCAAGACTGGAGAAAGGCATCCGTGGCAAGAGCATCCGGATCCGGGCACCAACTGTAAAATAGGGGAAGCTGTTTGTTGAGGCGAGAGGCAAACAGGTCGAGGTGACAGCGTCCCCAAATCCGGGACAATGCCAGAGGATGAAGCATCCAATCGCTGAAATCCCGCAGATGGCGAGAGTTCCAGTCCGCTATTGGATTGTCGCGACCAGGAAGATACTCTGCAATAACTGTGATCTGTTGTTTCAGACAAAGATGCCAAAAGTCCTTCGCAATCTCCGCCAGGAGCCTGGACTTGGTACCCCCCCAGTTTGTTGACATAGTGCACTGCTGAGATATTGTCCATGCGGAGGAGAATGCAAATATTCGACGCTTGAGGGGTAAGGCAACGAATCGCAAAAGAGCCCGCTAGAAGCTCCAAGCAATTGATGTGAAGGGACAATTCCTCCTGGGACCAACGGCCCCCGTTGCGACGGGGCCGCACCGGGCTCCCCAATCCCAAAGGCTTGCGTCCGATTCTATCACCACATCCGGAGTCTTCCCGAACAGCGCTCGACCGTTCCAAGACTCCATGTGCTCCAGCCACCACAACATCTCCCAGCGGGCATCCTCCGAAAGAGGAATGAGGTCAGAGTAGCGAAGACCCTTCTGAAGATAGTTGATCTTGAGGCGTTGAAGAGCCCGATAATGTAACGGACCAGGGAAGATCGTTTGGATCGAAGAGGACAACAGACCTACAATTCGAGCCACCAATCTCAACGAGACCATCTGCTTGGACAGCCCCATTCGCAACTCCCGCTTGTTGGCTCTGATTTTCTGACCAGGCAGGAGGAGTTGGCAGGCAACCGAGTCGATTCGAAATCCAAGTAAGTCCATTGTTTGAGAGGGCTGGAAAGCGGACTTCAGTGGATTCACAAGAAAACCGAGAGATTGTAAGAGTTCTATGGACCACTGTAAATGAGTCTGCAGAAGAAGAGGACATTGAGCCATGAGAAGAATGTCGTCTAGGTACACTATCAGGCAAACCCCACGGGCTCGCAAAGACTCTACCACTGGACGCAGAAGCTTCATGAAACACCACGGAGCTGAGAGACGGAATGGGAGGACAGTGTACTCTAACCACTTCCCCAGCCAGCGAAATTGGAGGAAGCGGCGATGAGGCCCATAGATGGGAACCGACAGGTAAGCGTCTTTCAGGTCGAGACGGACCATCCAGTCCCCTTCCTGAAGGAGGTCCCTTAGAAGATGGATTCCTTCCATCTTGAAATGACGGTAAATCACGCCGCCATTGAAGTCCTTCAGATTGAGGACCAAGCGAGAACCGCCTCCCTTTTTCTCCACCTGGAAAATGTTGCTGACGAAGCCGTTGGGATGTAGAGAAGTGGGAACGATGGCCCCTTTGGCCAGAAGAGAGTCGATTTCCTCGGAGATGAACACCTGATCTTGTTGGAAAAAAACAAGGGGGGGTGGAAGGCGGTGTTGGTGAGGATGTTTGTAGAACTCGAGTCTGTAACCTTGCACCGTCTCCAACACCCAAGCATCGTTTGAGATTTGTTGCCAATTGTGGAGGAAAAACTGTAACCTGCCCCCCCCCCCAAAAACCTCAGAGGATAGAATCAAGCTCAGGAATCGTGACGTCCACCTTGAGCTCCGCCGTAACCACCTTTTTTATACTGTCGTCTCCCTTTGCGCGAGGGATAGAAATTGGACCTGGTCGAACTGTAGTTATCATGTCCGCCACCTCTCTGGGACTGGCCACCACGTTCATTTTGTTGGTTGGCTCCCCGGCCGGAAGAACGTCCCCTTCGTCCGGCCCGTCCGAAAACCGGGCGGAAAGCCCGATGCAAACTGGATTGCGCTTTGTCCAGGCCACTGAAAGTCGCCACAAACTTGGTAAGTTCCTTAAGAAAGGGATGACCAAAAAGCAAACCCTGGGCTAGGGGTCCGGATTCAAAAGGAGCTAAATCAGTCAGTTTTGGGTCCAGCTTCAGAAGGATAGAGCGAAGGCGCTCACTGGAAATTGCGCAATTGGCATTGCCCAAAATACAGATAGCCCTCTGTGACCATCCCACTAGCTCATCTGGATCGATGAGAGCATCTGACACCTTTGCGCGGAACGCTAAATTCAGAATCTTAGTCAGAGGACCAAGAAAGTCCAACATCTTGTCCTGACAGGACCTCCAAGACCTGTCGAGACCATTTTTGGATCCTTGGAATATTTCTTCATGTAGGTCACCATTGTTGGGTCAAAGTCAGGCGTATCTGCCAACTTATCCGAAAGATCCGGACGTGGACACTCCGATCGTAATCGGGCTCTAACATCTTTGTCAAAAGGACGTTCAATATGCGTCTGCACATATTCTGCCACCTCCGGGGAGGGAAGCCAGGCAGTGGAGTTTGGATGAACAATGTCCGTAGGATCAAAGGTCAAAACCTGGGGGTTAGAAGGGGCATCCACAAAGAGCTCTTTACGAGCCTTCTTTTTTGGTGGAGGAACTACAGGGTCGGAGGATGAGGAATCTGAGGTGGAGGAATCAGCAGTGGAAGGAGTCCTGTGGCGTAGGCACAGACTTCGCAAATTTCTTAGCAGGATGCGAAGTGACAGATTCTTCGCCAGCTTTGCAAAATCCGCATGATGAGGATTTTTTGGAGACTTTTTTTGAATGGCCAGAGGAAGGAGGCAACCAATCTTGTTGAGTAGCATAGTCCGACAAATGCCGTTTCAGCAGAGCAATGGCATGGAATAAGGCTTGCCCCATCAAGTCTGCATCCCCTGAGCCTGAGGGCTCATCATCATCATCGTAATAGTACTCCTCATCTTCATAATAGTCTCCCATTATTACAATAGAAAAAATGGAGTATGCCCACGTGAGGAGTAAAGTAATATTAACAACCCAAAGGGCAATGCAGGGGGAGTGCAACCCCAAAGCAAGCCAATTAACGCAGGAACTAACCTGACAGAACCAAATATCAAGTGTGGAGGGAGGGCTTGCTTAAAACCCAATGACACTCTAGGGAAAGCCTATGCATAATTTTACAACCCCCACCCTAATTGGAATAGGGGCGTAGGAGGAGGCAAAATCAGGCAGGCAAGTGGGCAAATACTGTGAAAACAGCCTTCAGAAAAGCAGAGCGCTGCTAGAGGACAAGCGCCGTCACTGACAGCTCCCTGACGAGACACGGAGTAAAAGTAAACAAAACGCTATCGCGCATGCGCGCTGATAGCAGCCTGCTGAAAGAGAGACGCGCGAGCCTCGAGCGTGTCTCTCTGCCCCCAGCTCCCGCTCCACAAAAAAAGGCAGGCGCCGACACCGCGCGTCTATGAGGAGGTGCCACACGCTCCACGAACACACGTCGGAGAAGAAGAACCGGCAAACAAACGGGCAGAAGCCCTCAACGCCTGAATAACAGCCGGCGAAACGCGCAAATACCGACAAAATCGAGCCTACAGAGCGGCGAACAGCAGACGAGCTCTGCAAAGGCAAGCAACAAAATATTCAAGACAGTATAGCAATAAGAATAAAAGTGCACTTAACTGGCTGCGAAGCAGAAAAGAAAGAGGAAGTATTGTCCTCTATGGTACCTTTTATACTATCTAGCCTCTATGGTCATCAGTGGTACTCATGGGAAATGTAGTTTTTTTGTTTTCTTTACTGTGTGTTTATAGGCTGCTGTGACTTTCAGTAAAGAAATGAGAAAGCATAATCTGAGCCTCCGCCCTGCCATAGAATTAATAAATCACATTAAAATATATAAGAAAACGGTCATAGCACAATAAAATAAGCTCCTTACATTTCATTAATAACTTGATTTTCGGGATCTAAAAACATTTTTAAATTATGCTGCACATTTTCTGATATTTATTATTTTTGCATTTTTACACTTATTAACACTGTCTGAGCATTGGTTGGACGTTCTTAGTTCCAGTGTAATAGGATAGGATAAAGATTTATAAAGCG
The DNA here is from genome assembly GCF_964263255.1 of Lissotriton vulgaris. NCBI lineage: Eukaryota > Metazoa > Chordata > Amphibia > Caudata > Salamandridae > Lissotriton > Lissotriton vulgaris. Next base: position 1,572,534,442 of record NC_141693.1, read on the forward strand.
CACTAATACCAAAAGGTGTCAAGGCGCTGGGCGGTCAGAGAGGATCAGAAAGGCACAGAATTGCCAACTATTTTGAGAACAGCTATGTCTTCGACAGCTTTCTAAACACCGGGAAAGATTCCGCAACCGGGAAAGATTCCCCATTAGAGATGGGGGGGGGGCATGTATGCCAGACTTTTACGGCCGCCACAGAGAAGGAGCGTCTTCCCCATTTGACCCTGCGGAATTTCGGAGACATCCGTTTTCTCTGGGAAGATAATCTCAGGGTCATGCCGGGGGTGCACCATTGAAACATGGTTTTGGGCTGCGGCGAGCCTTTTTGTGCAAGGCTTTATAGACCGTACTAAGGACCTTGAAGGAGATGCGCTCCCTGAATGGGGAGCCAATGCAGAGTGCAGATCCCTGTCCTCCCTTAATGATGCTTAGGGATATTAAGGATCAGCCTGGCTGCCGCGTTCTGGACGACGTGAAGCCTGTTCAGGGAGGCCATACTGATGTTGAGGTACAAGTCATTGCAGTGGTCAAGCCAGGAAGTGACCAGGGCAATGATGATGGGCTGGTGCAGTTCAGATTGAATGTACGGATGCACCTTTCTGAGGGTTTTCAAGATATAGAAGCATGTGCTAACCATGCAGCTGCCTGAGCATCGAATGTCAGAACCTCGGCAAGAGTCCCACAGGTTTTTAACTGTCCTAGGCGGGACGGGGAGAGGACCACAGTCTGCCGGCTACCAGGCGTCCAACCAGATTGAGTTCAACGGACTAAAAGCTAGAATCTCAGTTTTATCTGTATTAATCTTGAGGGAGTAGTTCTTCATCCAGCAGATGGTGCCTGCCATGCAACCATTGAATTTCTCCAGTTTTGAATCTTTCATAGATTCACATGCTTGTATCTTCCCCGTCGTCATGGTGGAAGTCTCACGGTAACAGAATGACTATAGCAGTACCATAGAGAAAAACTGCATTGAAAATCCCATAGGGAATCACCTTATTTGGTAACCAGACCTCATTGTTTGGTCTAAAACTCATCCAATCAGCTGCCAGCCCTGACATCACACTCCCCAGCAGAGCTATCCTACCTCAGATTTCCAACCGCCTTCGTGTGAGGAGTCTCCCTGAGCCTTGCTCAGTTCTGTTCCTGAGTGAACGTTTGACCTTTCCAACTGAAAAGTTTCCTTCTGGATTCAAGATACTGTGCTTCATCTAGTTTCTAAACCTGGCTGAAAGCTCTAAAAAGAGGCTTTTCAGGCCCTGCAGATTTGTGGGAAAGCCAGACTTTTTTCTGAGGATCCCCACAAAAACTGTGTATATTGTCTTCACCCCAAACATGTGGCAAAGGACTGCAAACACTGCAGGACCTTTTCAGCAAAAACTTTGAGGGATAGAGAGGCATGTCTTCTGTTGTGGCTTCAGAAGAAGAAGGCCACCTTAGATTCGGACTCAGAGGAGGAATCCACTAGCCAGTCTTCAAAAAAAGAGGAAGGCTTCTGCTTCAGAGAAATCTGTGGATCCTAAAAAGCAAAAAACTAAGGGAAAAGAAACATCTTAATCTTCTCTCCCTCAAACTCTTCTGAAGAAACCCTCAGTGTCACGGGTAGTGTCTTCAGCTCCGTTGATGAAAACTGGCGTTTCCGGCGCTATTTTCTGTGAAGACGTCGACAGCCGTGTCGACGGCCGTGACCAAGACTACGCCGTCGACGAAAGGTTCTATGATGACTCAGTCGACGAAAGTTTCGACGACAACTTTGTCAACGGGAAGAGCATCATCCTCGTCGACGATCCCAGCGACGACAGTTCCGTTGACGACCATTCAAATCTTGACGATGGGAGCATCGTCGACAGGAGCTCAGACGACGACAGCTTTTAAATCGTCAGACTTTACTCTCTATAAGATCTTTTCAATCGTCGACGGTCAGGAAATCCACCGATTTATACGGCGTGGATGCAAATTTCGCCCCTTCCTCCATCAAATCTGCTAGAACTACAGGAATCGGATGATGAAAGATCTACTGGTGTAGCTTACAGCCCCTCTCAACTGCAGATTAAGAGTCAGGAGACTGATGAAGAAGAGTGCCAGGAGGTTCAAGAGGTTTACTCCTTCAACGATCGTCCAGTAGCAGAATCTAAAAGATGAGTAATTCCAGGAATCGTATGACTATGAAGAAGAAGAAGAAGAGCTACATACTGAGGGGAGGGAGGAATCCATTTCAATGCCTCCCTCTGGTGACTGACTTACATCACATGATCAACGACTATTATCGTCGTTTTCCCAAAGCTAATACTCCTGCTACAAATACTTCAGACACTCCTACCCAACTGCCGGTAGTTCAGCCTACACCTAAAGTACAAAATTTGCGATTTCCTCCAATTGTCACAATATGGGATGATTTTGCAGAGAGTGATGGAGTAGACCAGCCAGAAGAAGGATAACTTCTTCAAGATACTCCGGTGGGTGTTGAATGGGATGAATATATCTTGCCTACAACTATATATCCATCTCCTTCACCAGCAAACTCTCCTCAGCAGTACATTGGAGGATTCCATGACATTATGGAAAAAGCGGCAAAAAGATTTGAGCTCCCGCTGCCGGTACAGGAAACAGAATGTTTCCTATATGATTTCAAGGAGGACTCGAGAAAGTCCATACGATCAATCCCAATCATTCAGCATATCTGGGAAGAAGGATTGAAGATCCTGAAAACACCAGCCTCTGTGGCTGCTTCAGTACCCAGGATTGAAAAGAAATATTGTGCGCCGGAATCTTCTCCTGTGTATTTGATTGGGCGCCCGCGACCAGAATCAGTGATGATGCAGCCAGGCCAGCTCACAGTCAATCAAAAAATCCTGTCTCCACATCTGTAGCTCCTCCTGACAAAGAATGAAGACGAATGGACGGTGCAGGGAAGCGTTTTGCAGTAATGGCAGAGTCATCCATTAAAGCTGCAAATGCTTTGCCTTTGATTAGTCCATTTAACAGACAGATGTGGTCTGATATAGCGCCACTGTTGGCTCATCTCCCGGTTTGATAAAAAAGAAGAAGCAACAGCTATTTTACAGGACGGGGCTAGGGCAACCTCCAAATCCATCAATTTTGCTATGGCGTTCGCCAAATGGCAGGAGCGGTGTCTCTCCGAAGGCAAGGATGGCTGAAAGCCACTTCCTTTAGACTGGAGGTACTGCCAAAAATTGTAGACATGCCTTTTGATGGAGAGAATTTCTTCGGTAAATATATTGACAATGCTCTCCAGGGAATCAAGGCGGACATGGAGACAGCGCAGGCGCTGGGGTCTCTTCAACAGGGCAGATTCGCTGGGGTCTCTTCAACAGGGCAGATTCCTGTCCTTTCGGAGGAGAGGGTCTAGAGGCCAATACAACCAAAGGTCTTCGTACCAGTCCAACAGGTACCAGCCTTACAGTCAGCAAGGATATCAACAGTATTCCAGTAACCAGCAATATCGTTCCTCAAACCCCTCTTTCCACCAACAATACAGGGGAAAGAATGCTGCGAGGGGAAAAGCGCAGCAATCCAATAGACAACAGTGACTTCATCAAGGCGCCCGCCACTTGGTCAGACATCGGCAACAACCAATATCTCTCTCTATTTTCACAACAATGGCTGTTGATAACAGACCGAGGGGTACTGGATGTAATTCATCAAGGCCATACCCTGGAATTTTTTGCAGTAGCCCCCAAATCAACCTCCCGTTTTCAGATGGCAACATCTCTCAGCTCTCAAAGCAGAAGTATTATCTCTGATAGGAAAAAGGGGCAATAGAAGAAGTTCTGTTTCCTCAGCGAGGGAAATGCTTTTTTACTCACATTTCTGTCTGATAAAGAAAATACAAACATCAAAATGGAGGCAGGTAATGGACCTGAGAGGTCTGAACCAATTCATCAAGTAAATTCCCTTTCACATGCTATCCCTTCAAGAAATTCTCTTACTCTTAAAGGAGATTTTATGGCATCCCTGTACCTCTTGGACGCATATTTCCACATTTCGATTCAATTCCTAGGAGCCATGCTTCGCACAAGAGAAGCAAAAGCCTATCCATCAGAGGAGCGAACTTAGAAAATCTTAAATCTGGCATCGATCCTGCAGTCCAAAAAGTACACTTCAGTAAGAGTATACAAGTCCTTGTTGTGGATGATGTCTTCCTGTATCCCATTGATTCCAAAATGCAGACTGCACATGAGACCTTTACAGGAACTCCTAGACAAACAATGGATACAATGCCAGGGGTCCTTCGAAGATCGGATCACCATATCTCCTCAGATTGGAGAAGTTTTGTCATGGTGGAAGATCAAAAAACATTTAATAGCAGGTCTACTATTTGTGCCTCAATGCCGCAGTTACGTTATGATGTCAGATGCATCAGTTCAAGGTTGGGGGGCACATCTCCAGGACCTCAAGATACACGGCCATTGGTCCGAACAAGAAGCTCAGCTGCATATCAACATGTTGGAGCTGAAAGCAGTGTTCCTGGGTTTGCAAGCTTTCCTCCCCAGGATACACGGTTCTACAGTAATTGTCAGAACAGACTGTACGACAAGTGTTCTACCTCTTACAACAAGGAGGTACAAGATCAAAGCTTCTGTCGGCACAGGCACAGGAGATTTGTAGATGGCTACTACTTCACATCATCTCTCGTCAAGTGCAACACATTCCAGGGATAAGTAACAAAAGGGCGGATATCCTGAGCAGATCGGCGAGTCGGAGCTAGCTGAAAATCAACTCCTAAGAGTATTTCGTCCGTGGGGCACACAACCACATTGGATTTGTTCGCAAACCAGAACAATTCAAAATGCAAGCATTTTGCAAGCAGATTCCCGCAGGTGGGATTGTGGGGCAATGCGCTACATCTGCGTTGGACAGGAATGTTCGCATATGCATTTCCTCCATTCCCTCAAATATCAAGAGTACTTCGGAAAATGAGATCAGAGCCATGCCACTTAATCCTGATAGCCCCAGCTTGGTAGAGGCAAGCTTGGTTCTCGGAGCTTCTCCATCTGTCAATAGCCCCCAGAATTCAGTTTCCGATATCACAGGATCTGATCTCTATGAACAACGGACAAATTCTCACCCCAATTTGACATCGCTGAATTTATCAGCCCGGAACCTCACGAACATGAATTCAGATCCTTAAACATCTCTCAGGAAAGCCGGGACATACTTTTTTTTTATTTTAATTTTTTTTACCGATTTGTAAAGCCTATGGCTGCCCGTGAGCGTCTCAGCGCTAAATGACAAAAAAAACAGATGTAGATGGAACCTCACGGGAACAGCCAAGTTTTAAGTGCTCTGCGGAATGAGAGAAGGTTGGGTTGGGCTCTGATGTCTGGGGGTAGTGTGTTCCATAGTTTGGAGGCATTGTATGCGAACAGTCGACCGCCAGAGTGGGCTTTCTTAATTCTAGGAACAGAAGCTAAATTGCAGTTTGAGGATCGAAGCGTTCTTTTGGTGGTGTGAGGTGTGATGAGGTTTTGTAAGATTGGTGGGGCCTTACCATGTAGGATTTTATATGTTGTGCAGAGTGCTTTGAATTGTATTCTCTCCTGAACGGGCAGCCAGTGCAAGGCGTTCAAAGCGGGTTTGGCTGTACAGCGGCGATGGGTTCCTGTGAGGATGCGGGCTGCGGTATTTTGTACTGTCTGGAGCTTTGACAGTACTTTTTTAGTAGCCCCAAGATATAGGGCATTGCCGTAGTCCAGGCGAGACAGCACGAGACAATGGATTAGGAGTTTTTGGAATTGTGCTGGGAGTAGGGGCAGAATTTTCCTCGCTGACCGCAGGAGGCTGTGGCACATACCAGCCGTTTTCCTTGCTTGCGCGGAAAAATTGAGGCCTTCGTCTAGCCATATTCCTAGGCTCTTGATTTCCTGTTTCGGAACTGGTGGAGTACCCATGCAGGATGGCCATAGGGATTTAGAATGGTAGTGTGATTTATTGCCCAGGATCATTATCTCTGTCTTGTCGTTGTTCAGTTTGAGGTGGGAGAGGTTCATCCATTTAGTTATTTCAATTAGACAGGTTTGAAGGTTAGGGAGGGCGTGGTCTTGCTGACTTAAGGATACTACCAATTGGGTGTCGTCAGCGTAGGTTAGGAGCTTGATCCCAAAAGGGGTGACGATTTTTTCAAGGGGGGACATGTAAACATAAAAAAGGGTCGGGGTCAGGGACGAGCCCTGAGGGACCCCACAGCTGATGGCCGTGGACCTGGACGTGAAGTTGCCATCTGCTACCTGGAAGGATCTGTTATCAGGAAAGGATTTAAGCCAAGCCAGGGCCGTTCCCGCAATTCCAAGCTCACTGAGCCTGTGGACCAGCATCGAGTGGTTGACGGTGTCGAAGGCCGCGCTCAGGTCCAGGAGGATCACTGCCACTGATCCTCCTGAGTCCATGATTTTCCTTGCCTCTTCGACAACCGCCAATATCGCAGTTTCTGTGCTCTGGCCAGGCCAAAATCCAGTCTGGGAAGGCTCCAGGAGCCCATTGGTTTCAAGATGGTGGGATAAGCTGTAATTGACTTGCTTCTCAGCTATTTTACTAATGCCTGGGAGCAGGGAAATCGGCCTGCAATTGCCTAGTTCCAGTGGGTCCAGGTGTGATTTTTTGATCAACCCTTTCACCGTTGCTTTTTTCCAGCTAGGGGGAACGATGCCATGGGTGAGTGAGCTGTTGATCAGTTTAGTCAGGTAAGGGAGAATGGTGGGCCCAACTAATTTAAGGATGTTGAGTGGTGCGGGGTCTGTAGGGCAACCGCTTTTGATAGAGTTGAGTATAGGAAGGAGAGTGTCTATTGTCAGGGGAGTGAAGTGTGACAATTGACATGCTGTTGCATGGTGTGTACGACAGGACTGGTCGACAACAGAGGAAGTGTCCGAAGTTGAGGGTGGAAGGGAGTTGATGATGTTTGTTATCTTCAGATTAAAGAATTCTGCAAGTTCATTGCAACGGGTAGCTGACGGCTCTACCGGGGAGGGGGAGGGGGAGGGGGGGGGGGTCTCCGGCACTTTGAGAAGTTTCTTAGCTATTTGAAACGTTTCCGGGATGAGTTGGTAGATCTGATTTTCTCCTCGAAATAATTGACTTGGGCGGCTTTAAGTGCTTTTATATAGTTAAGAAGGATTTTTTTATATTCAGTTTTTTTGTGGGATCGAAATTTTTTCTCCAGTCTCTTTCTGATCTCTTGCATGCTTTCTTTAGAAGCCGCATTTCCTGGGTAAACCATGGGGAGGTAGCTTTACCCCGAGGTTTACCGGAGGGTTTTTTTGGAAGCGTTTTATCCAGTGTATCTCCTATCCAAGTCGAAATCTCTGCGTCCGCGTGAATGGGGTTGGCGTCAAGTTTAGGGGGGGATCGCTCTAGATGGAGTTTCCATTTTTCTGGATCTAATTTGGACCAGGAGCGCGTGGGCTTGTTAGGTAGGGTTGTGAGACGTGGAGTGGGAGTCAGCTGCCAATTTAGTGGGACTAAGAAATGGTCAGTCCAAGGTACCGGGATAGGGTCCAGGACAGTAAGATCGTTAATATTGAAGAATATCGGGTCCAGCAAATGGCCCAGTGAATGGGTGGGTAGTCGACTTAGTAGCTTTAATTGGAGAATTTCGAGGTCTGCTATTAGGTCAGCGGCTGGTTTGGCTTCCTTTTTATCCAAGTGATTGTTCAGATCACCTAGGATCATACAGGTGGAATGCGTGGCGGCCAGTGTATATGTGTATTCCATAAGAGATTCACAAAACTGGCCTAGGGGTCCTGGAGGGCGGTAGATGAGAAGACCCGACATAGATCTACATGGGGAAACTTGAATTGAGAACAAGACATTTTCACAGTCTAAGAGAGGACTGCCTTGCAGTCGGCAGGAAAGATGGTCTTTGTAGATTATGGCGACACCCCCACCTTTCCCTTTGGAGCGGTCCATGTGGTGAATTAGGAAACCCGGGGGTAGGGAATTTACAATGTCGGGATCAGAGTCCGGTCCTAGCCAAGTTTCCATTAGGAAGAGAGCGTCAAGCTCATGGTTTTCCAGCAATTGGTAGATTTCTAATGAGTGCTTGGGAAGGGATCTACAGTTGATCAGAGCCATGTGCATTGGGATGGGGGATAGGTTTTCAGGCACAGTGGGTGTAAATTTATACGGGCAGTGGGAGCATCGGTTAAGGGGGTGTTCCCCGGGTACGGAATGTAGACAGGGGCCCTTTAACTCTTTATTAAGGTGTAATAGTGCATCCCTTGAGTATCTGCGCGTGGGGTAGATGATGTTATCTATAGTGTCTGGCTCTGAGCTCTGCCTAGCGCGGACGAGCGCAGACGAGCTTGCCTTAAGCGCGCCATCGTCGCGCCCGCTGCGCTCGTCCGCTGCGCTTCCGGCAGAGACACATGATTTATGGTAGGTGCTCTGGGCGTTGGAGGGGGGGGGCGTGGCCACCAGAGGTGGGCGTGTCTCGTGGCTCCCTCGCAAGCAGGTAATGGCGGCAGGAAGGAGGGTTTTACCCGTAACAGCGTTCAATCTGCTGCTCAGGGAAGGTTCAAAGTAGGTGCCAGGGGATCAGTGCAAGTTTTTAAAAACACAGTATTACACAAGTTAAAAGCAGTAAATTAGGCTATCACAACTCCCGGCTTTCTGCCTCAGGAGGTTCTTGGTCAATGCGGCGCTAGTGCTCAGCGCGCGCTATTTACACCTAGTGAGGGGGGCGTGGCCAACAGAGGTGGGCGTGTCTCGTGGCTCCCTCACAAGCAGGTAATGCGGCAGGAAGGAGGGTTCTACCCGTAACAGCGTTCAATCTGCTGCTTGGGGAAGACTTTCCCAGTCTTGGGCAATTTCAACAAACAAGACATATACAGCAAAATGGAAGAAATTTTGCCAGTGGTGTGCATCTCAAACTTCACCGCCTCTCTGGAACAAATACTACCATATCTTTTGCATTTATCCAAAGCAGGTCTCTCTCATGCGTCCTTAAAGGTACATTTGGCAGCAATTTCAAGATATAAAAGGGTTCCCAATCAACCATTGATGTGGTCCCAAAGAGTGATAAAAGAATTTCTCAAAGGTCTTTTTAAGAGTGTTCCCTCCGATTTAGCATCCTCTGGTCCCATGGCACCTTAATACGGTTCTATCACAGCTCATGAAACCACTGTTTGAACCGGTGCATAAAGCGGACTTACAGTTCATATATTGGAAGACAGCTTTGCTGTTGGCCCTCACGTCAGCTAGTGGGGTCAGCGAGATTCAAGCTTTCTCGATTGAAAACCATTTCAGTTTCGGCAAGACAAATTAATACTGAGAACGAATCCAAGTTTCATTCCTAAAGTTCCCACAATCTTTCATCTCACTGAACCTGTAGTGTTGCCTAAATTTTTTGGAAATCCTTCCACAATAGCGGAGAGAGCCCTACACTCTCTAAACAATAAACGATATTTGAAGTTCTACATCGACAGAACAAAGCTGTTTAGGAAAACAAAGCAGCTATTTGTAGCCTTTTCTGGACAGAGGAAAGGACTAGCTTTATCCAGATCAAATATATCGAGATGGATAACCTCTGACATTCTCAAATGTCACGAGAAAGCTGGAAAGCCCCTGTGCTCCAGAGTGCACACTCATTCCACTAGAAAGATTGAGACTTCAGCGGTTCTGTTCGCAGGGGTGTCACTTCCAGACATCTGCAGAGCAGCGACATGGAAAAGCATACACACCTTCACTAGACACTATTGTCTAGATACTGCATGGAAGGAGGATGCAGCAGTGGGACAAGCAGTTCTTCAACATTTTTCAATAAGGTATTTTTTAAACTATGTTTCTTTCACAAAGTATACAATTATTTATATATATATATGTATATATATATTCTTTACCACACCAAACTTCCCATCAAAGAAGGCGCTGACTCAGTGAATCTCAGTTCAAACGTTTTATTTCATGCTCAGTTTCTGCTCAGACGCGTTTCGCCAGCTTGCTCCCGCCTTGCTCACTAACATCTGTGTGTTAAATCCAAACATATATATATACATGTTAAGTATGTCATGGGATTCATTAGCCAACCTGTTACAACTGGCCGTTGCTATGGTGAACATGGTTACACCCCGTGAATTAACAAGTTGGTGACTTGCACATTTTAAATTCATGGTAGTCTTTCTTCACTTGTTATCGTGGACATATATATAACATTCAATAAATAATACACTACAATTGGATTTGCCATTCCCATGTGCTCAATAAAATAAAATACTTTGTGAATGTATATATATATGTATATATATATATATATATATTGCGCTCAAACAACCTTGCAATCCCAAGGAAGAAAAGACAGCACTCGGGGGGGTACCATAGCTCACACAGTAGTTTATTTACTACAAGCGCGCCACAGACGCGTTTCGGCTCTTGGCCTTCGTCAGTGTGTGATTTACACATGGAAACCCAGTACATGATATAAATTTACAAGGTAAACAGGTTACACCTCTCAGTCGACATCGACAGAGGACCAAGGCTCTCCCAGTTACCGCGGGCGCCATCTTGTAACGGCAAAAAGTATACAAACATTACTGTTCACAATGAATGTACTGCACGTAATCATACCTACAAATAGGTAAGTAAGCATAAATGGGAGATGTTATTCACAATATTAAAGAATTATTATACACTGTCTGATATAGCCGTGGATCGGCAATGGTCCTCTAAAAAACAAAGAGAGATAACTCTATGTGTAACCTGTAATGTAAATTCATGTATCACAGTAAATAAACTATAACGTATCTTACAAAGTGCAGAGGGTGAGGGGTACCAGGAAAAACCGTGAGGAAATACCAGTGGTGTATTGAAATCAAGTTACTGTTGACTAAACAAGTAACATAGGAAACAAAGAGCCTACTAAGGTGCCACTTATCATGAGCAGTGTGTATAAAAATAAAAAACAAGGAAAAGAACAGAAGAACTTCTCCATTCTGTAAATTACATGTGAGTTCCAGAGGCAGTTTGTCAATTCATCTTAATGACCTCCCCCACATGTTAATACAAGATATACAATATATACACACGCAGTGATCATATACACACTAATGACCCATGTTTTAGCAGAAATAGAATACGATCAGTTGTAGGAACAGCCATGATATTATTTGCCTAGATGGACGACCATTTCTTCCCCACTATTCATCCCCTTCGGCCATTTCGTGGAGAGATCTATAATGTAGCGTGACTCAAGTCTGCGTAGTCGTCGCAGACGGTCACCTCCTCTAGCATTGCTTTTTATGGTGTCAAGACCAAAATACTGTAGCTGATTGCGGTCCCTGTTGTGTTTTTCGGCAAAATGCCGGGCAACTGGGTATGCCTGATCTACTTTATCAATGGCTCTTAGGTGTTCTAAAATCCGCAATTTCAGCATATTGATGGTGCTCCCTATGTAGCGAAGGCCACAGGGACACACCAAACAATAGACGGCTAGGGAAGTGCTGCAAGTGATGAACTTTTTTATATGCAGTTTTTTGCCGGTGTCATGGTTGTCCACTGAAAGTACTCTTTTACTTCCAGCGCACGCCTTACATTTCCCACATGGGAAGAAACCACTCATGGATTTTAAGGTGTTACTTTTGGGCAATGGTCTCTCCAGGTGGCTGGTCACCAGATGGTCTCTTAGAGATCTGGTTTTGTTAAAGGTTATCAGTGGGTGATCAGGTAGGTCGCCCTTGATGGTGCTGTCTGTCTTAAGAATATGCCAATTTTTTCGCAGCATAGATCTTAAGTCATTAGCTCCCGCAGAGAAAGGGGTTATTAGTCTAAACTTCCCTGTGACATTGTCAGCTTTCTTGATGGCAGGTTTTTTGGTAATTAAGGAGTCTCTAGGGATAGCCCTTACTTTATTCAAGGTTTTTTTCAAAAGAGACTCACCATAGCCCCTGACCTTGAAACGAGTCACACACTCGTTGGCTGCTACATCAAAGTCCTCTAATCTAGAACAATTCCTACGGAGCCTGAGAAGCTCTCCGTACGGAATGCTCCTGATTAGTTGGGGAGGGTGACTACTACTGGCGAAAGAGTAGAATTGCCAGCGGTTGTTTTCCTGTGTAGAGCTGTATGTATCTGCTGGTCTTGTGAAAACACTTTCAGGTCTAAATATTCAGCTGATGTCGCGCTTACTGTCCCTGAAAAGTGTAAATTGTAGGCATTCTTGTTCAGTTCATCAATGAAGGCATGAGCTGTTACTAACGGGCCCCGCCAAACAATAAACAGGTCGTCGATATACCTGAACCAACCCTCAGTCCTCCCTTCCACTCCATCCACCATACAGCTCCTGGGTACCTGCTCCTCCCACCAGCCAAGGAAAAGATTCGCGTAGCTGGGAGCGAAGCAAGTACCCATCGCCTTGCCAGACACTACAATTGGATTTGCCATTCCCATGTGCTCAATAAAATAAAATACTTTGTGAATGTATATATATATATATATATATATATATATATATATATATATATATATATATATATATCCAACTTTGTCCAAAAGAGCGAGGCCGCACACTGCAGAAAGCCGCTTTCCACAAATGCTTTATTCACGCGTGAAGATGGCACTCCGTCATGCCATGTGCAATTGGACTCACCTGAGAGACCTCACTGCGGGATTTGAAAAGTACTGCATACAGACATGGTGGTGTTTTGGAAGCTGGTGCAGGATTAATTTTCAGCCTGTGAACAAGGGCTGATGCGGCCCGAAACTCGTCAGGCAGAATAAAAGAACCGGACGGAGTGCCAGCTTCATGCGTGAATAAAGCATTTGTGAGAAGCGGCTTTCTGCAGTGTGCGGCCTCGTTCTTTTGGACAAAGTTGGTTGCATTTCTACGGCTGTCCCGCCGTGATGCTACGCACCGCCAACAAATCCTTAATGGTGCTGCAGGGGCACAGAACTGTTCGCAGTCCCGAGGTGGCTGCAGAGAGCAGGGAGGAGCTGGTTGCCGACGTCCGGAGGCTCACTGTAGAGCCTAGGAATAAATTAACTTCATTATGAATTTGAATTTTGCACACCCACTGGAGGGATTAAACATAATGTTTTCGTAATACTTCTCAATACACTACATGTCCCAGCATGCCATGTGCAATTGGACTCCCCTGAGAGACCTCACTGCGGGATTTGAAAAGTACTGCATACAGACATGCTGGTGTTTTGGAAGCTGGTGCAGGATTCACTTTCAGCCTGTGAACAAGGGCTGTAGCGGCCCGAAACGCGTCAGGCAGAATTAAAGAACCGACGGAGTGCCAGCTTCAGGCGTGAATAAAGCATTTGTAAGAAGCGGCTTTCTGCAGTGTGCGGTCTCGTTCTTTTGGACAAAGTTGGTTGTATATATATATATATACATATATATATATATTTGAATTATGCACTGTATTAGTCCTCTTCTGTGAATACTGTATTTCACCTATATTGCTAGCAGGGACTGTTTATTGATACTGGATGGCGTCCAAAGGTTTATATATCACAATGTTTAGGAGCAGAGCCCAGACATGTTAGGGTTCTATCCTGGAAATGCAAATGGGTATGTGTACTGCTCTCTACTCTGATACAAGCATAGGAATCTATGAAAGATTCAATACTGGGGAAAAAACTAGTTACTTACCTGTACACTATGGTTCTCCAGTACCATCTTTCATAGATTCACATGTGCCCGCCCTCCTCCCCGTTTCTCAGATAGAACATTTTACCTCTGGATATATCCTTGTCTCTCACTTGGGGCTGGAAATCTGAGGTAGGATAGCTCTGCTGGGGAGTGTGATGTCAGGGCTGGCAGCTGATTGGCTGAGTTTTAGACCAAATAATAATGAGGTCTGGTTACCAAATAAGGTGATTCACTATGGGATTTTCTATGCAGTTTTTCTCTATGGTACTGCTATGGTCATTCTGTTACCGTGAGACTCCCACCATGACGACGGGGAAGATACAAGCATGGGAATCTATGAAAGATAATACTGAAGAACCATAGTTTACAGGTAAGTAACTAGTTTATTTTCTGCAACAAGTTGGAAATCATTAGAGATGGAGACCATGATCTACGTGTCACCCCCATAGGAAATAACCTGGAATCCAAAGGATCTCACCAACTCAGCCAGAGGGGTCACGTACATATTAAAGAGGGTGGGGCTCAGTGATGAGCCCTAGGGAACCCCGCAGGGTAGGCTAAAAGTCTTAGCTCTAAAACTCTGCAACTCCCAAATATAACAATAAGCAACATAATTTTGTCAGTCTTTGCAAAGGTTCTTCTAATGAGTGGCAATACATGTTGCTGCATGTTTAGTAACTTTTGAATATGTGGCAAATGCACAGTTATGGGAAAAACATCACAGCCGCATAATTTTAGTAGACCTGACTCATGGTATGATGCAAGAAGACACCTTTGCAGTAGCAGACATATATTTGTTCATCACAGCTGTAAAATTATTTTTAGAGGAAACACTCGCTCTCTTGTTCAATGTTTTGAATATTTGTTGGATTGTGAAGCAAAAAAGAAACTTGCAGGGAATTCTTTCAGCCTTTGTGGCTTGTGTGAAGTCGTTTTTTTGTAATTGCACTCTGATTGAGGGTGATTAATGTGCTGTGATCAATCATTGTGGACTGACAGGGGCACTCTGAGGCTGGGTGAATAGTCCAGTAGTAAAGAAAAACATACAAATGAATTTCATATTTTTTTGGGACTCTTTATTTTTATTTTATTTCCTTATTCCTCTGCTTTGTCCGGCCAGCCGCTTAAAAAAAGGTCTGAACTGGTGTTAGGTGGAGCATAACCTAGTTTTACTTGTTCATAACACTGCGTATCCATTCAAAGGTTACCTCTGTGTGGAAGAAGTTATTTTAGCAGGAAGTCGAAGGGCCACACTCCCATCCTAGTTTAAACATGGATTCTTTTATGTGAAGTGTTCCCCTGTAGGTATTGTGTTTGTCTTGAGTGCACACTCTCCTTGCGCCGTCTATCCTCTGCCTCGCGGTGAAGTAATGCCCTAACTCTAGGGCCAGTCAGTGCTTTAATGTGGGGTGGTAGATGGGAATTGGGCGGGGTCGAGTTGTCGCTGCCCAATCAGTTGTTGAGCCAAAATTCACTCATGGGTGCCCAGTGTGAACGTGGTCCGTCCAGGTAAGAGTGTGAGTGGGGGGTAGTCGACAGACGATGAGTGAGACTTCAATAAAAAAAAAAGAATTATTTACCTGTTGAAGTTTCCCTCATCATCTGTTGACACCCACCCCCTGTCCCCGCACCCACTGCTCTTGTCTTGATGGGCCACGGTTAGTCAGGGGGTATTCTGTATTATGCTGTCTAGATAATGTTATTTACTATTGGAGTCCCAGGGCCACAATGCTTGTGCATTAATTATTGGATAGCCATATAGGACTTTAACTTTAAGGGAGGTAGGACGAGTATTCAGGATTTATTTTAGGGGTTGTATGCCAGAATATTTAGGACAAAATTATTGTGAATACATTTTGAGGACCATCATATCATGAAGGTTAGGATATAGGTAAATATAGACTTACTGTTCTTTACTCCACATTGGTGTACCTTGAAGAGATTGTCGAGGTACATATGTTAAGCATAGTAAACCTATAATTGATATACATTCTTAACTTCACAGTATTTTGGCACTCAATATTTTGCTCATGAGATTTTTGTAGAACTATATTTTATCCACAGTATCCTGGTAGTATACCCCTTCAGGAGGTCGACCAACTTGGATACTCAGAAGCAGTCTGACACAATAGATGATGCTCAATAAATTAATTGTCCAGCCATTGAATGTTCTTTATAAGGAGAAAGTCATGGTTATTAACCAGTAAATAGTAAAACCAGAAAGGCCTATGTCTGGGTGAAAGGTAAAACCCCAAATATCATCATGGATCAATCACAAGGTATAATAATTTTATTTAAGAATGAGCCTTGTGGTCAAAGCTATCCTATTGGGGAATGTGTTGGGTTGAGTCTCATAATTTCAGAAGTGTTTGGCCCACTTGGTAAAACATGAAGATTGAAAGATGTGATACATGTACCCTAGCTTTACTTTGATGTAGCGACTGTGGTACCCAAGAGACTGTGACGGCTGGTGATTAGCTGAAACCATTGGGATACCTACCCCCAATTCAAGCTAGTGAGCCTGACTTCTCTGAAGGTTTTGATAGGCTTGGATGAGTGAGTGGGGTGGGAGTTCTCCCTTTAGAAAACGTCGAACAAACATAGGGTTGTATAGCTCGTTTTAAAGCACAACTTTCATATACATTTGCTAAAAGCCACAGGCTTTGAAAGAAGCTGAGGAAAACAAGAGTGATGGATGGATTTCATGAATTACTCTCAGCCTCTGGTAATTACTCTAGGGGACAATCTAGTCCATCATTTATTTTGACCACTATGCCGCCTCGGACAGGAACTAGACAAATGGAAGTCGTGCTCCATTAGGAACAATCCAACCCGAACTGCCAGGCTAGGTCTCCTCTAGGTGGGAACACAAGCAACCTGTACCGCTTTTAGCCTGTTTGGGCCTTATCTGTACAACGTAACTTTATTTCTATGGCACAGTGTGCAACGGACCAATGCCACACCTGGCAGTTCGGGGTGGACTGTACCTAATGGGACAGAACCAAGACTGATTTTCAAATGGCGGGTCTTTGGAGTGGCTTATGGGACAAAAACAATGGACTGGATTTTGGCTTGAGCAGTCACCAGTGTCTCCATTATTTGAAGCATCCCTTCCATCACGTTTCTGCTTGTGGCAATAGATGCCCTAAGTGTACAGGCTATGCCCAGATGTGGGTCGTATGCTCCATGTGTCACTTGATTAAAGATGTACATCGCTGATGAGACTGAAGTAGTTTGTATTGGAGCAGGGCCAATACTGATTTTCGTATGGCGTGTCTATGTCTGAAGTTGCATAGTGGGCAAAATCAGTATGCCTGAATGTGGTCTGGGTAATTGCCAGTGCCTGAAATTAATTTAAGCATTCCTTTCATCACCTTTGTGTTTGCTGCAATAGATGCTGAAAGGGCACACCCTTAATGTTCATGCTCTGGTGTTCCAATGAAGTCGGACACTCTGTAGACAGACACCCATTTCATGTTCAAAATAGGCTTTGGATGCCCCTCAGCGCTAATGTTGACTTAAAATAGTCCAAAAACCACGTTGAGCCAGGGGCATGCAAACACATAAAAACAAGGGTTCCCTGTTGAAAGATCAATTCAAGTTACACCAATGATTAATCACTTAAAAAGGCAAAAATAATTATCAGACTCCCTATTTAGTGCTTCAAAACGGTGCTGAGATGATCCAACAGTGAGTGAAACGTTTAAAAAGAGTAATGTGTGTATAATGCAAGAAGCAATGAAACATCAATAGTTTTAATGCGTTTACTAATTTTCTGTCATGAAAACTCGGACATCATATCGGTTCGGTAGCAGTTTGTTCCAATTGCCATGATCGTCAACCGCGTTTTGACCACTGACTGTAAGGATCCTCATCAGGACAGAATATTTCATGAAGCAAGAGCCAATTTCTATGAATGGAATGACTGGAAAAAGTACATTTTGTTTGCAGAGTTTAGAAAGGGTCAAGGACTCAATTGTCATGGGTAAGGAAATGCTCTGGGGAAAATGGGGATTAGTTCTCAAACATGATTCTGCAAAATAAAATTGGAATCAAGATATTGTTAGTTTAAATTGCCACAAGGTAGGCATGAATGAACCCTCACCGGATAAGCTGAACCTGAAATGGATCGCCTGCAGGGGAATGTTCTAACGTAACCATGTCAGACACTTTTGGTTAGTTAAGATATGTTAAGCTAGTGGGTAGTGCCCACAAAGAAAAAGTAGTAAGGATACCTGAACAAGAGCTATAGTTGCTGTATTAAATTAGAAAACAGTGTCCCAATTGGTGTGGGATCACCTAAAAAAAAAACAAATTAAGAAATCACTTTTAAGCTATTGTGGAATGGGAAATGGTAAAGGTGCAGTAATCTCAATGATGCTTACTGTGAGTTGATGTACAAGTCAGCTGCTGGTGTCCAAAATGATCAGTGTGTTGGCATTTCTGTTGATAAATAGGATGAGTGTGAACGGTCCATCCAAGTTATTGAAGAGGGCTTACCGCATAGCGGTAGACATAGAAGAATGTTTTGCATTAAGGGTTTTGAATCAATCTGGCGTTTGAAAAAGGAAGAAACTCTTTCCAAATTTTCATTGAAAAGCAAGAAATGTATATAATGCAAAATGATGTGAAAATGGAGGTAAAACAAATTAAGGCAATTATATATTCAGAATAGAAATTGAACTCTGGTTGTGATAGTGGTCCGGCATCGGAGTGTATGAAGATACATCAAAAAGAAAAATGAGACAACATACTGTCTCATGATTACAACAGTTTGGCTGCTAGATTGACTATTACCAATTGTAAAAAATGCAAATTGTGAAACAAAACGTGGCAGTTATTTGTATTTATTGAGTTGAAATTAAAGTTATGTTGGAACACTTGTCCGACAGAAAAGTGTTCAGTGTTACATTCAAAGAAATAAACCTGCAATTGCAATTTAGCAACTACATTGACTGTTACTAGTCCCTGAATACATCTTAAGAAGTACAATATGACAGTCATTTACATAAAAGCATGTATATAAATTCATATAAAAAGCCATCAGCTAGTACTGAATGCAACACAATTATAAAATGTACAATGTTATCATCTAAGGGACCGTAGGCTGGCAGCTTCAGATCGTAAGTCAGTTCTCAACAAAGACATATGGGTGCATTTCTCAAGTAGTGGGAGTACTTTGTGTAGTAAAGTACATACTCGATAAGAACAATCAATAGGTGGCACTCTTAAAATGAGATTTGTGACCAGGCGGGAGTTCAAATCGAAATAACAGAGTTGCATTCTTCCATAGTGTTTAGTCCATTAGTTATACTGTTCAATATATGAAAATCCAATAGCATTCGGTCTTAAGTAGAAGATGAAGGTCACGCCCACAGGGTGGCTTCCTTACAAGATCCTGTACCCGCGAGTGGATGTTATTTACTATATTTTTTTGCAGAAAAATATGCATCTTGGGGAACAGTCATCGGTTTACACCTTTTCCTACTTCGATGGTGGCAATCCCATGGAACACTGCCTGCTCTTAAAAAAAGTTTGTCAACATTCTCAAAGGGTAAGGGGTACCCTTGGGAACCACACTCCGTTTACAAATGCCTTACCATCAGTCTTAAATTGGTTGTAAAGTATTCATGTTTCGCAGCTGGATCTCAGGTCACAAAACAAAGCATACCTTAACCCGTTCCACGCTGGTGACGGAACCGCTCCGTCATGAGCCTCGGGTGGGCTGTGCTGGTGACGGAGCGGTTCCGTCACGGCCCGCTCGGCGTGCCTGCGCGGCGCTGATTTTGCCCCTGAGCGGCACGTTCCATTAAGCAGGCGTGGCCGTTACAAGCACAGCCCACCCGAGGCTTGTGACGGAGCGGTTCCGTCACGAGTATGGGAGCGCCTCGCGGCCCCCCTTCCCCACTAGCGCTGCGGCGGACTAGCCGCTGCAGCTAATGGGTTAAAGAATAAGTATTTGGAAAGGAAGTCTTTAACACACCCTTCCAGATGGCAGTTCCTTAATGTTTAATTAACCCATTTAATGATTCAGAAAACATTTTTGTGATTGTTAATTGGGTTTAGTACATTACTAAAAGCATTTTAGTGGTTGCAGACCCTCGTACTTACTGAATCTGAAGTACAGCCTGACCTCTATTTACAATGTGGCTCAATTCAAGTACATGGCTTCATGTTGCACCACGAAGCATGGTATGCAGCTATTACCACAAATTTGTTTACCATGCTGGTAAGTACCACGCAGCCCTTTTTAAGTACTTTTACCATGCATTACTTTGCCATTCACATAAGTGTGTGTGTGTGTATATATATGTATATATATATATATATGTATATATACATATCCTACTGGCGGTCACCAGGACCAAGTTTCGATAGGAAGAGCATTTTTTGATTTGCTTATAACTGTAGCGTCGTTTCATGAATCTTCATGGAATTAATTCTTTGTCCATATCAGCTCCTATGTTGATAGTTTGGGAGTGATTCGTTAAATGGGGGGGGGGGCGAGAAAAAAGGGGGATCCCAAAACTTGTTTTCTCCATGCAATTTCCATAGGAAACTTTAGACAAGGCTACAGGTCGTACGGATGAACGGAATTACCCCACATTTGGCAGGGAGAAGGGTCTTAATCTATAAAGCAGGCCTTTGTTTATTTGGTGTAAATCCGTTCAGTAGTTTTGGAGAAATATCGAAATTTACAGATATCAATATTTGGGAATTCTGCCATTTGATTGGCTGGGGCGTTATGAGCACGAGCTTGCTGCTTATTGGTTGCGAGCGCTGCAAGCATTTGCAACTAGGAAGTGTTGGCCACTATTTTGTGATTTCCTTGAAACGAGTATGGGGGAAAAAGGACGAAAAGAGTAGGAAAGAGTCGGATAGGAGCACTGTAACCTCTGTGGGGGAGTGCGGAGTGAAGTAGTCACTCCTACCGGTCTGAAAGTGCAGTGTTGCTCAGAGTGAAATGGTGCTGAGATGAGATGCTGCTACACTCTGGTATGAAACCGAGAGCCCATTGCTCTAAAGTGATGTGCTCTGGTCTTTGTAGCATATGTGTGCAAGTAGTGTTAGTAGGCGTTTATACCATACAGGGAGTGGGAAGCGAACAACTGACCAATACCGTGCGTTTCTACTATACCGGAAGTGAAGTGCTCACGCCTACCGGTGTAAAGACTCTGGGATCAAACTGAGCTGATTGCTGTAAAGTGATGGGCTCTTGGCGCTATAGCATACTGGCCGCTGTAGTATAACTGTGTAAGTAGTGTTAGTATGCGTTTATACTATACAGGGAGTGGGAAGCAAACTGCTCACCCCTACTGGTCTAAAGACTCTGGGATTAAACCGTGAGCCTCAATCGTGAGACCATTGCTGTAAAGTGATGTACTCTGGGCAGTGTAGCATACCTCTGGAAGCAGTGTTAGTTTGCGTTTATACAATACAGGAAATGGGAAGCCAACTACTCTCCCCTATTGGTCTCAAGACTCGTGGATAAAACCATCAGCTCATTGCTGTAAAGTCATGTGCTCTGTGTAGTATTCTAATGTAAGTCATAGTAAAATGTTAGTATGCAATGCTAGTAGACTGTAAGAATGTAGGGCTTTTCAGTACACTCTGGTTGCTGTACTACACATGTGCAAGTAGTGTTAATATGCATTTATACTAATTCTGTAGTTCTGCAGTAACCAATGTATCATGGTCCTAGGGAGCACCACCACCCAGGCGCAGCTCATACAATGTCCCGGGTGTGCATACGCGGGACATTTATGTTTACGATTGGAGGGCGACTGCATGGCTTCCACCCTGTGATAGAAAATCCTTGTTTGCCTTGTTGAAGTGAGAGGAGAAAAACCTTGTATCGCTTTCATAGAGCGAATCCAGATGGCAAAAAAGGAGAAAAAAATTATGAAGTGGTGTCTCACCCATTCATTTAAATGAGCCCCCTGGTGGGTAATGTTCCGGGTCCAATCCTCTTATTTATTGCGGGGTCTCTGCAGGACTGGGGACCTTAATCTCACATGTAAATTAGGCCTGGGAGGGCACAGAGAGGTTTCGCAGCCTAGGGGATCGCCACGTCCCCGGGTATTGTTTACTAATTGTTCGGGGGGGCTTCAAGGCCAACTGAAGTCCGGGGATTGCCACCCTCCGGGGCTTTACTTAATATGCAGGGTGGGCCTCGCCAGTCCCTGAAGTCTCGGTGGTCCTAGGCAGTGGCCTATTGGTTCTGTAATCACACGGGCAGTACTCATGGTGTTATAAAGTGATACATGCATAGAACCCTTGCAGTTGTAGAATTACGCAGACTTCATTTATGTAATAGTCTGTTGGTTTATATTTCGTAGGTGCACCGCAAAATTACAAATGTTTTTCCTCATAACCTATAAACAGCCGATTTTCACAATAAACTACAGTCATGTGTTGTCAGAAAAAGAAGACCTACACACTCATTTATTGGTAAAAAAAAATAACCTTTATTAAAACAACACAAATAAATGGAAACACAAGTTTATTGGAACAAACAACAGTATAACATGAAATAAGTGGGTTGGACTCCTCCGGAAGCAGCGTACAAAACCCGCAAGACAAAAAAGAAACATAAGTATGTGTGCCTTGTCCAAGAGAAAAAGAAAGGTAGTCCGAAGGAAAGGAAGATAGTGAGAATGGTACAGAGAGGGAGTGGGTGCAAGGGAAAAGGGGAGGGAGAGTCAAAAGAACAGAGGGAGGAGGAGACAGAGCGTCGGCCTACTGCACCCAGCCCTCACTGTTTACCTCCTGAATTGCATTTTATAATTTGTGAAATGTTGCGGGTAAATCTTTAAGGCGTATTTTACGTATATTTTGTACAGCAACTGACAGCCTTAACCGATATTACATTCTAAGTATTATACGATGATTGTAGTATGTTTTCTATGTCCATGGCAAACAGTTACCACGTGATTCACATTTTTTGAAAGCACTGTCACTTTAAAAAGCCTTCATGCTTAAATGAAATTGTCGAGTGAACAAGCGGCGTTCGCGCCGCGAAACGCGTCTCTGACATCTGGCTAAAATAAAGAAATAAGCAGCACGATAATCCTGGGTCCGTGTCCTGTTTGGTTCCTGCGCGTGATTGAAGACGTGGCTTCTAATACAGGATTTGTGATATATATATATATATATATATATATATACTAGCGGCCCGCCCCGATGTTGTCCGGGGATGAAAATGAAAGTCTAGAAAGTTCTTTTTTACCTGTGTAGTTGAGCAGTGTATACACGGTAACGCTAGGTGTCCATTGCAGCCGAACATGTGCCTCCGCTTGTCCAGCCAGTGTGAGGAAGCGCCACAGTGATAGGTGCCTCTGCAGCGCCAACGTTTAGTGCGTGTGGATGCAGTTTTGGTCCTTGGCCTCACTGTGTCCAACAGCGGTCACGCGATGTGGTGCGTGTGTCACCAACAGTCCGTGACTTTTTTAATAGTGCCCCAGCTATGCTCAAGCGCCTCTGCACCCGCAGATGAATGCGCTGAAGTTCCGTCTGTGTGGGCGCTCAGAATCTGTCAATCGTTTGCGCTGAAGGCGCTGAAGGTGAGCGTGTGCTCTGCGGTTTTGTGTCCTTTCCGCGAGAGGCGAACGTGTGTGTCCGCTCCCAACGACGCCCCTGATCGGTCCTGGCATGCACAATACGCACCCCACAAACACGGCGTGGTGCACTTAGATGCCACACAGTGCGTCTACGTCAAATGCCCCAGAACGCTATCCCCCCGCACGACACGCCCACTTCAAGCTGACGTCATGATGTCATGAGTGATGTCACTGACCATGTCATGAGTGATGTAATATGTGACATCATCAGCAGTGCATTGCAGGCGCGCAAGTTATAGTGAGTCCAACTAACTATAACGTGGGAATTTCAATGGTTTTATGTCAGTAAAATTTCCAGGTAACTATAACTGGTGTGAAACCTATGGTTTTTTCAGTGAATTTAATAGGTTTTTTAAATGCTAATTCCTAACTATAACTGGTGTGAAACCTATGGTTTTTTCAGTGAATTTCATAGGTTTTTTAAATGCTAATTCCTAACTATAACTGGTGTGAAACCTATGTTTTTTTCAGTGAATTTCATAGGTTTTGTAAATGCTAATTCCTAACTATAACATGTGTGAAACCTATATTTTTTCAGTGAATTTCATAGGTTTTGTAAATGCTAATTCCGAACTATAACATGTGTGAAACCTATATTTTTTTTCAGTGAATTTCATAGGTTTTTTAAATGCTAATTCCTAACTATAACTGGTGTGAAACCTATGGTTTTTTCAGTGAATATATATATATATATATATATATATATATATATATATATATATATAAAATATCTATGGCAAAATGAAACCCCTCATTTTGTTCCTTTTCAAATTAAATTTATTAAGTGTTACCACTTTATTCCAGTCAAGATGACTTCAGGTGTGCCATACTTTTGTCATAAGTAAGACTGTTAGCGTTCTAGTTGTTCTTTAGAACACTCTGGGACATTCTGTCATTGGGCTATAGTTGGGCTACATCTGGCTGATATTTAGGCTACATTTGGGCTCTTTTGTCTCTGGTGGCCATCTTGGGAGACTGCAAATCAGAATTGGTTTAATGAAATATAAGAGGATTTGAGAAGTCACTCAAAATGTGCCCTAATTTTTCTTTCTTCAGCACTAATCATAATTTCTATGGCAAAATGAACCCCCTCATTTTGTTCCTTTGCAAATTCAATGTTTTAAGTGTTAACACTTTATTCCAATCAAGATGACTTCAGGTGTGCCATACTTTTGTCATAAGTAAGACTGTTAGTGCTCTAGTTGTTCTTTAGAACACTCTGTGACATTCTGTCATTGGGCTATAGTTGGGCTACATCTGGCTGATATTTGGGCTACATTTGTTTTTTTTTGTCTCTGGTGGCCATCATTGGGCTACATTTGGGCTCTAACATATATATAGCCCAATGTAGCCCAATGTATATTTTTTCAAAGTTAATTTTCTTAAAAACCACTGGAGCATATATCTTGAGACATAGCAAAGGCACATCAGGGTACCAGTCCCTACAATTTTGCCACGTTTGGTGGAAATCCATTCAGCAGTTCGGGCTAAAAGTGAGTTTGACCGCCCTATGGAAATTAACATAGAGAAAACACGTTTTGGGACCCCCCTTTTATCTCGCCCCTCGCTTGACGAATCCCCCCCACATTTTCAGGGAAGGAGCGGAGCAGAGCGGGCCACCTACTTTGAGAAATTGGCGAAGATTCGTCCACCGGCGCCAAAGTAATTCCAAATAGAATGTTGCGGATTTCATATGGAAAGTAGATCCTAACTATAACTACCTACTGGCGACCGCCAGTAGGTTTTATATATATATATATATATATATATATATATATATTTGCTGAAAAAACCATAGGTTTCAAGCAGGTTATAGTTTGGAATTATCATTTAAAAAACCTTAGAAATTCACTGAAAAAAAACATAGGTTTCAGGGGTGTTATAGTTAGCTGGACATTTCACTCCTACAAAACCATTGAAATTCCTCCGTTATAGTTATTTCTGCTAACAATAACTCGCCGCGCCCGCAATGCACTGCTGATGATGTCACATATTACATCATTCATGACATGGTCAGTGACATCACTGATGACATCTCAAATGACATCACTGATGACATCATCCAGTGCATGTGGTTTAGTTTGAAATTTAAATATGTATTATATATATACCAATCTGTATTGAAGATTGAGTAGAAATATAACTGGATGGAAGATTTACTAGCTGTCTGACTCTTTAAGCGAGTAATTTAACGTGTCTCGCATAATACATGGATTAGTAACTAAACTATGTGAATGTGTGCATCACTGTCTGTTGTATTATAACATGCTGCATCAGTTGATCACTAACTACATGATTGTGTATATTAGTAATTGATTAGTTAGGTGAGTATTTGTATGGGACACTGAGTTTGTGTATGTGGTTGGATGGGTTGTGTGTAACTCTATGTATAATGAAATGAAAGGGGGGTTTATTAAGCGCGACTGCTGCCCTCGGGCGTCCAAGCGCTGAGAAAAAAGGATAGTGCCTCATGGTACAACATGTTTAGGAGTTAGTTTTGTTTAATAAAGAGAAAGGTTTTGAGCTGCTTGCGGAAGGATGACAGGTTAGGATTGAATCTTAGGTGTAGAGGGAACGAGTTCCACAGTTTTGCGGCGTTGAAGGTAAAGGACCTGCCTCCAGCTCTTGATCTCCTAATCCGAGGAGCTACGGCAAGGAATGCATGGGCAGAGCGGAGTTGTTTGCTGGGGTGGTAAGGGGAGAGCAAAGGGTGGTTAATCTTGGGGCCAGTTTTCCAGAAGGCTTGGTGGAACATGCACATGGCTTTAAATTTGATTCTCTCCCTAACCGGGAGCCAGTGCAAAGTCCTCATCCCGGATTCTACTGACGCTCTTCGTGGGAGCTGAAGCAGTGTGCGTGCAGCACAATTCTGAATCCCCTGAAGTTTTTGCAGAACGTATTCCGGTGCACCTAGGTACAAGGCATTACTAAAATCTAGTCTGGATTGAATTAAACCTTGTATCACAATTTGCTTGGCTTCAAAGGGTAGGAGCGGAAGGATTTTCTTCAGCATCCTGATGATTCCAAAGCAGGTCGCTGATGTCTTGGTTGCTTGGGTGTTAAGGGTCAAGGATTTATCCAACCAGACCCCCAGACTTTTTCTGTTATCTTTCGGGATGGGCGGCGTACCCAAGCTGATGGGCCATAAGAGGTCGATGGTAGACAGCGCTGGAGGGCCGAGTAGCATAAGCTCGGTTTTATCACCGTTAAGCTTAAGAGATGATGCAGTCATCCAACTTTTGGCCTCTTCCATGCAGGTAGTCAGGTTGATCTGCGCCATTTCACAGTTTTTTTGTGCGAGGGAGACCACCAGTGATGATCTTAATACCTAATGGGCGAACGATCTCAGCCAGTGGTCTCATGTACACATTGAATAGCGTAGGGCTCAATGACGAGCCCTGCGGTACCGCACAATCCAGAGGTTTACTTGAGGAGAAAGAGTCTCCATCAAAGACCTGGTGTGTCCTTCCGCTCAAAAAGGATTTAAACCAAGCCAGAGCGTCCCTTGATACTCCAAGATTAAGGAGTCGACACAGCAGAGTTTTATGGCTTACCGTGTCGAATGCAGCACTTAGATCGAGGAGGATGACTGCCACTGATCCCCCTCAATCCAAGATCTGCCTGGTTTCCTCTGTCACGGCCAGCAGGGCCATTTCCGTCCCATGTTTGGGGCGAAATCCGGTCTGTGAGGCGTCAAGTAGGTGGTTACTCTCGAGAAACATTGTTAGATGAGAGTTAATGTGTTTCTCCAGGATTTTGCTCACCCAGGGTAACAGGGAAATAGGGCGGTAGTTGTTCAAATTAGTTGGGTCAAGGTTAGGCTTTTTCAGAAGTGCTCTCACCATAGCTTGTTTCCAAGTACGTGGGACACTACCTGTTGTTAGAGAGATGTTAAGAAGCTCCAGCAGAGGGGGGAGAATGACTTGGCTGGCTGCGACCATAGTGCATGGGGGGCAGGATCGCATGGGGAACCTGATTTTACTTGTTGTATCAAAGGTTCCAATGTTTCTAGGTCTAGCAGGGGAAAATGATCCAAGGTTATTCGGGAGGAGTAATCAGCTTCCGTGGGGAGAAGGGGTCCATTGGTGGGGGGCTCCAAAACTGTGGCTGCAAATGAAGAATACATTTTGTTTATTTTCTGATAGAAAAATTCTGCTAGATCATTGCAGCAGGAGAGTGGATTGTCATTGGGAACCATAGGTGGGGAAGCTTGGTAAGACTTTTGACAATTTGGAAGATCTCTCTCGGTTTTGATATGGCTGTCATGATTTTACTACTGTAGTAGGTAGATTGTGTCGATTTTATTTCTAATTTGTAGGCTCTAATAGCCTCCCTATACATGACTTTATCTACGGTGGCATATCCCAAATGCCACTTTCTTTCAAGCTTCCTACAAAGTCGCTTTTTTGCTCTAAGCTCCTCCGAGTACCATGGAGCTGTTTCTCGTGGCCTTTTGAAGCTGATTTTTCTAGAGGGGAGTATAGAGTCAAGCAACTTCCGAATCCAGTTGTCGAATTCCCTGTTATCTAATGAGGGATTCTGGGAAAATGAGGGTCTAGAGGCTACCAGGGAGCTGGTCCACTGTTCTAGTGGGAGCCTAGACCAGTTTCTCATCTTTCGCGGATTGGAAGTGCAAAGAACGGGTCTATATATCGACCAGATAAGAGGAATTAAGAAGTGGTCGGTCCATAGAAGGTGGTTTTATGGAGCCTGCATTGAGTTCTGCACAATTGCTGAATACAGGGTCCAACAGGTGCCCTTTAATGTGCGTTGGGGCTGGAACTAATTGCTCCAGCTGAACTACAGCCAAACTCGCTATCAGCTCTTTGACCATGTTATCTGAGCTATTGTCAAAGTGAATGTTAAGGTCACCCAACAACGTAAAATTGGAGGGAGACGTAGCTAATTCTGCTACAAGGGAGGGTAGTGCAGTGTGAAATTGGTTCAGTGGACCTGGAGGGCGATAAATAAGGATCCCTGAGAAGCAGTCGTTGGAGGAGAATTTAATAGATAAGGACAGACTTTCACAGTCAGGAATGGTGTCCGAGGTGTAATGGCACGAAAATTGAGCTTTGTAAATAATTGCGAGTCCCCCGCCTTTCCCCTGAGCGCAGTCCCTGCGTGCAATTTGGTAACCTAGGAAGGAGTGCTTGCACTAGGTCGGGTTCGGAGTCAGAGGTTAACCATGTTTTGGTTAAAAAGATTGCATCGGGAGCGAGTTCATCCAACAATAATGAGATGTCTGTGCTATGCTTCGGTAGAGACCTGCAGTTTAAAAGAAACATTGTAAAATTCTGTAGGTCGGCTTCCTGCTGAGCGGCAATGAACCTTGCATTACAGTGTGGGCAGACAGAAGGTAAATCCAGGGGATAATATGGGTGGCAACAGCTTGCTTTCGCAGGGGGTCTTAGATTATGAAGGAAGCCAGAGCTGTAATGCTTCCCCAAAACCGTAAGAGGACCAGGGGTTGTGGCCCCTGGCCCCGGCCGGGTGCAGACAGGAGCAGACGGGCATGCCTTAGGCGCGCCTGCGGCACGCCCGCTGCGTGCGTCTGCTGCGCGGCCGGCAAGGGGTGCTCGTCATATGGTGGAGAAGAGGGAGGGGCTGAACAGCTATACCGTCAACCAAGCTCTACCCCCAATATGGCGGCGGCGTTTTTCCCGATCCCAGCGCCTATCCCGCTGAGGGGGAAGTGTGTGGCAAGGAGGTGAGGATTGTGCAAATGAGCAGTTGTAAATCACAGCAACAGATACACGTAAAAAGTTGAATGGTTGATTGACTAGGTGTATAGGTTTAAGAGTGCATGTGGAAAGTTTTTTGGGTGACCGAGTGTATTTATTTGTGTGTTGGTGACTGAATATATGTTTTAGCTGTACATCTTCAACAAAGTAAAAAAATAAAAAGCATTGTATGTGAGACTTGGTGTATATAAATAAGTATATGTAAGAGTCAGTGATTGTGAGAGTAACTATATGAATGAGTGTATAATTGTAAAAGGGATTTTTTTAACATATTAACTATGAGTTACTATGTGTTTGAATAAGTGAGGTGTTGTGTGTATAATTGTGTAAGTGAGTAAATGTAAGGTTGATTAATTTCTTTCATGAGTGAGTAGGATGACTGCATAACCGAAAGAGATGACTGCTGATGTGTCAATGTCTATATATGTGTATAAGTGCATTTCATAGTGTTCTATTAATTAGTGACTGCATGTATAAATGATTCTGTTGTTGAATGGCTAGTTGTGTGTGTAAGTTTAGGAATCAGTGAGTGGGTATGTAGTAACTGGTATTGGTGTGTCAATGGTTTCAAATATGGTACTCTGTATTTTACAGTGAGTGATAAAAGGTTATACTGGTGTATGACGAGGTGTACCAGATTGTTATATGGATGATGTCATCAGTGATGTCACTGACCATGTCATGAATGATGTAATATGTGACTTCATCAGCAGTGCATTGCGGGCGCGCAAGTTATAGTTAGCAGAACTAACTAACTTAGGACTTTTAATGGTTTTGTATGAGGGAAATGTCCAGCTAACTATAACACCCCTGAAAACTATGTTTTTTCAGTGAATTTCTAAGGTTTTTTTAATGATAATTCCTAACTATAACCTGCTTGAAACCTATGGTTTTTTCAGTGAATTTCAAAGGTTTTTAACCCCTTGCGTGCTGATGACAGAACGGTTCCGTCATCAGCATCGGTTGAGCTGTGCTGATGACGGAACCATTCCGTCATGACTCCGCCCGCGCAAGGCGGAGTCAGCACAGGCGGAAAATACGCCCCGCACGCAAGGGGTTAAATGACAATTACTAATTATAATGTTGACCACTTCCCCATATTTTCAACAAGAAACCAAATCTGCAATGCTACCTTAAAAAACAAGCAATAGTTTCACTTACCACTAACAAATTAACATCAACATTTAACTAGTGTAACGATGTTGACTATGTACTGCGTGAATTACATCCAACTCATACCCATATTTAAAGAGCAATAAGTGATAGAGGTACTAATTATACACTTCTGACACCCAACAAAATCATAATACTCAGCGTCACCACCACAACAACCACGCCTCTCCCTCTACTACCTCAGAGGCAGTGCAAAACAGGACAAGGGACCTTCCCAAGATAATATATCCCCTCAACAGCACACTAGCTCAATGTTCAGAGATTTGGTAACAAACTATGTACAAGGGAAGGAACTCGCACAACAAAAATAATTTACACAATGCCAAGACTACTGGTGAAATGCTATACACAACTCACTATAGAAACTTAAAACTTTTCCATGTATAGATATACCATTGATACATGTGTACTGCATAGTGGACGCAACCATATTATCTCAGCCTCTGGGGAATATCTCGGTCATGTTGCTGTGTTGTCTCCCCCCCTTGAAGCAGAAGTGGAGTGGGCTGATCCAACGTACGCAACTCCAGCGTAAGAGTATAAATAATTAGCTTACGCCTTGGGCGTGGTTCACTTCTGCAAAGAGAAAAGACTCTGCCACGTGGCTGCCGCCATGACCATGTGCCTCCTCGATACAGGTCGATTGTGAGATCAACACAACAGCACCACAAACATGTCTGTATCGACTACTGCCTTCGATCTACACTGCGGACAGCAGGGTTCAGAACTTGAATTTAGCTTTGGATCTACACTATGCACAGCATTGAAGTTATCCTTCATTTATGTAAGGCAGAGACAAGTCTACTCTATGTCCTCAGACTTTGTTAAAATAAGTGATAACAATTCTTCGTTGGTATCTGTGGTGACTCCTGCCTTCGATCTAAAGTGCGGTCAATAGAGCTCACAACTTGATACCATTAGCGCTTAAGCACTACAGACAACATTGAATTCAGTCTCGATTTATTTAAAGCAAAGACCATTGTACTATGTCCTCAGAAGTCACAAGAAATCTAAGGATGGGTTTTCCTCATTCTGTTACTCCCACCACTTGAACATGCAGAACGCTCTAGGCACCTCTAAGCAGCTGTGTCACTCCTCACATGTGGAGCCGATTCTGACACTTGTCTACATTAACTTAAGGTAGCCATGGAGGATATTTTTGGTGCTGCACTGGATCCCTCTGGAGTGGGCTTCCAGTCGGGATACCTTCAGTGGATCCGTACTGATTGCTAACTATGCCCCTATAATTTCCTTGAGGTCGGCACCACCAGTCCTGGCTCTGGGCCACCTGTAGTTCTAACCTTGTACTCTGCTGATAGTTCTGTCAGATTCAAGAGACCAATTCCCCACCTTCCAGGACCCAATATTATGACCCTTATACCTCACAATATAATACTACTGATTATGATGAAGACAACCAGCAAGAGGATGATGGCAAAACATTTCATGACCTCCAGATTGGCGGTGGTCTGGGTGCCACACTAGACATTGGTCTGTTTTCACCTAATCCAGTAGTTCCCAAACATTTTTGACCTGCGGCTCCCTTGGCCCATTGGCCATTGCCCTTGGCGCCCCACTATTACTTTTTGTTATGATGGGGGAATGTAAGCCCAGCCTCGGGAGTACTTGCATTTTTCTCCCTGAAAATAATTGGGATGAAGGTATTATAATCATATATGCAGGTTGTTTCGTATTACTAAGGCTGCGCCTCTAATAAAATATTCCTAGGTGAACTTCTTTGCTCGTGTAATTTTAAGAGTACCCTCTCAAACCTTTTTATCCCTCTAACAGTGCTAGATAGCACCCCAAGCATGTAGGCCCCATTGCCAAAGTGTTTCTGCGCTTGAAGAATAATTGCATGCACTTCCTTTTCTACCTATGTCCAACGCTCATGCCAACACACCTGTCTCAGCAGCTAGAATTTGGACTGCACCCTTCAAAGTTTCATTCCTTATTTCAGGTAAAGAGCAGATATTTCATATTAACATTCTTTAATAAATATACTGGTGTGGAGGTTATTTTCCCAAAGAAGCAGCAAACGGAGTGTCTTTCCTTCAATTCAGTCCTTTATTAAATTTTCTTTTTTTTAAATTGCAGAAAGCCAAATAGCCAACGTGTTTCGTCCGTTACCGGACTTCTTCAGGGCTGAATAGATCGTGTCACAATCAGTTTCACGTGTACCTCATACCGTTGATAGTTTAGTGATTTATTAGTGTTCTTTTTAATGTTTGTAGAAAGAGAAGATTACAATATTGTGTTGATCAATTCGATATTAGTCTTATCAGGCAAATAGTAAAGCCAAAAACCGCGAAGCCCTGGGTCATAATGTGGTCGTCTGGTTCTCAGCAGGGTGACTCGTGGTTTTTTAAACCACACACAGCTTTACTTTTGCTGTATCCTCCCTAAAATTGCCTCCAAATCAATGCAAGCCAAATAAATTCCTCAGATATTTTTTTTTTAATCATCCCTCTTTCTTGTATGGTGTTTTACTTCCCTGTGCTCAAGGAGAGAGCAGGTCTGTCTGGAAATGTGTGTGTACTGTGAGAAGGTAGCCTGGTATATGCTGTCCACTAATTAAAGTGGGCACCTTGTACCAGTCCACACGACCCTTATAATGTAGGAGGTCAAAGATAACCTAATTGAAAGCTATCCTAGTGGTAGCTATGGAGAGCAGCCTTCAGGCTTAATCTTGAAGGAATGTAAAGCAGCTTGTTTTACCAGAATATCACCTCCTAAATGACTAAATGAAAGGAGAACCACACAGTGTTTATATAAAAATATGTATTTATTAACATAACACTCTCTACTAGTCTCTTTGTGAGACTAGGGCACAAAGTACACAATACTGAATCAATAGAACATTCGTAAAAAGCACAGTACACAGCGGGCTCCAGGGGGAGACCAAACCATATACTAAAGAAATGGTATAACAACGACAACAACGTCACTAGACACAGTGCCTAGAGCATGTAGAATTTATGGGACCCCAAGGAACCACCCTGAGGAGTGACACAGGGAGCCCACGGAGGACTGGTGCAGTGATGGAACACAACCGCGTGCTCCGTACAACTCTATGGGAAAGTCACAGTTGCAAATGTAAAGTTTAAGGACCCTTCTACAAGGACTTTGAGCAAACCCTTTGGAACATGGGAGGTTCTGAGGCCAACCCACCGGTGAGTACCGAGGTACCCCTGTTACCTATGGCAGAGGAGCCGGGTGCATAGGGGTCAAGTGGTGTTGTAAACCTTCATTGTTTTCAACGGAGAGCTGCAAAGAGTACTGCTGCCAGGAAGGCGAAGAGTGTCTGGTGGAATCCAAACCTGGATTCAAGGTGAGAGGAACCTGAAAGCAGTGGGGACAGAGTCTGGGTCACTTCAGGTGACCAGGGGCTCGGTAGTCGAATGCCCACCAATGTCTGGTGCTTCAGGTGCAAAGAAGGGTTGCTTGCAGCCACGGGGACCAGGAGACGCCGAGGACAACCAGGATCAGGAAGTGAGCTGACCCACGAAGGCTGTTGAGTGTTGAGGGGTCAATATCCGACTGGAGCACCAACAAGCCTTGGCAAATGCAACCCACAGGGTCAGAGGAGACCGGTTACGGAGTGGACCAGCAAGGTCCAGGGGACTCTCTAAGCAATGGAGAGTCAGGGGACGTCTGGAGCAACCTGGTAAGCTCAAGAGCAAACAAGGTGACCCTCCCCAGGACCCACAGGCTAACGGACCAGGGATCGCGATTAGACGTCAAGCAAGTTTGCAAACTACCAACCACAGGACACTCAGTGAGTGAAGGCCGGAAATTTCCGGTGCCAATACTGCTCCAGGTCAGGACTGCACGGAGTCCAATGCACAAGATCATCAAGAAGCATATGCAACTGCAAATGTATGCGGTGCACAGGGGTTCGGGTTGCACAGTCCCTACAAGGGATACTCGTCCACCTCAGGGACCTTTGAGAACCCACCTCCTGTGTTGCTGAAATGTTCGGAGTCCTCAGGAGCTCGAGAGAAGCAAACCGGTCAGATGCTTTTAGGTGCCTGCTTTTGCAGGGGAGTAACTCCTTTTCTCCAAGTGAGATTCTTCAGTTGCCCAGAGGTGAGCAGGCAGTCGAAGTACTTGGTTTATTTCCTAGCAGAATCTTGTCCAGGTAAAATCTAAAGTCCTTTAGTTGGGTAACCGACTTTATACCCATGGGAAGGGGTTGGACAGATTATGTGGACCCTCCTAGGGGAGGGGCAGGACAGAGGGGTGGCTACACCCAAGTTCTTTGTCCAGTTTTGCACCAGAGCAGGAGCCAATGGCTCCCAGAACTGGTTTGAGCTGTACTATGCACAGGGACACCAAATGTGCCCCCAATGCAGACTCTCTCGCACCCTCAGAGTGCAAATGGGATATATATGATGAAATGAAGTGCACTCACTGAATTCTCCTATAATCAAAAACGTACAATAAACTAACCTGTTGCTCTGTTTGGGGTGCTACACTACATACTCGTGTTGGCTAACACAGTGGAAATTCATGAAAAGAATGCAGACAACAGTCTACGAGCAGTGTGCACTGTTCCCTGGAAAACTAATTTTCACTACAGAATTAATAAAAGTAGTCAATTTTTTCTTCTTTGTGTAAACTTTTATCTATAAAACCCATCACAATTCATATTAAAGAAACAATTACATCATTATGTCTGAATGTACAGTGCATGTTATATACATACATGTATTGATACTGAATATCTACCGATCTAAATTAATGCATTCATGTGATTTAACATTTCAACAACAAAACACCATATTTTCAAAGAAATCACTTGTGTACAAAATTTAATGTTCATGTGATTATAAATTTCATAGAGTTCGGAGCCCAATGCATTTCGGGAATTAAGTTTCCCTTCGTCAGAGGCAGTTTTCTAAAATATAAATACAATTGGTAGTATCTGTATAGGTAAAAATATAATAAGAACAAGACACTACGGGGGTGTCACTACCTGGTACTTTGGTGATTCTCCCATGCAAATGAATCGTTGGAAATGTGGGGATCGATTTATTAAAGTATAAGACAAGAGAGAAATAGATGAAAGAGCCAGTGAAAATTACCACCAAAGTGAACCTGGATGTTAGTGCCAAGATAATCGGGTGGAATGTGTGCGTGTATGTAGAAACCGCTTCCCGTGCAATCACTGGTGTTAACTATTATAAAGCTTATCTACCTGAACTCG